>NC_081568.1:147970839-148223316 GCF_022355385.1 Mustela nigripes | reverse complement strand
CAAAGGGACACATGCACCCGAATGTTTATAGCAGCAATGTCCACAATTGCTTGGTAATTCTTTCCCAGTTATTTCTCTCCTCTCACATTTTACTATAAGCCGTCAGGAGAATGCAAGCCATGCCTTCAACATTTTTCCTAGAAATACCTTCAACTAAATATCCAGGTTCATCCCTTACAAGTTCCACTTTTCACAACACATGGGAACACAATGTGGCCAAGTTCTTTGTCACTTGGTATTCTTCCAGTTTCCAATAACATGCTCCTCATTCCCATCAGAGACTTCACCAGGAGAACTTTTATAGTTCATATTTCTCCAGAGAGGAAAGAGGAGCTGGAAATGGAGTTAATACTTTATCATGCCGTGGGGAGCTTGGGTGACTCTGATGTTTAAGCATCTGCCTTTGGTTCAGGTCATGATCCCAGGGTCCTGGGATCGAGTCCTATATAGGGCTCCCTGCTTCTACCTTTGCCTCTCTCTTTCTCTCTCTCTCTCATGAATAAATAAATAAAACCTTTTTTTTTTTTTTTTAGATTTCATTTATTTATTTATTTGACAGACAGAGATCACAGGTAGGCAGAGAGGCAGGTAGAAAGAGAGGAGGAAGCAGGTTCCTCGCTGAACAGAGAGCCCAATGTGGGGCTCGATCCCAGGACCCTGAGACCATGACCTGAGCCGAAGACAAAGGCTTAACCCACTGAGCCACCTAGGTGTCCCAATAAATAAAATCTTTTAAAAATTTTTTATTTTGCCATGTAAGGAAAACTCCATAAAATGACTATAGTGGGGATGTGGAGAGCTTTGAGGTCAGTGAACACATCCACGTGCTAGGAGAGTGATGTGATCCACGACTATGAGGACAGAAGCTTCTGCCATCAGGACCTTCCAGACCTTGCCCAGTGTATCACTTTATCTTGCAATTCATCCATATCCTTTAGCATAGTCTTTGTTATGTAATAAACCAGTAAACATTAGTGTTTCACTGAGTTCAGTGAGCTGCTTTAGCAAATAAATCAAAGAGGAAGGAGGTATGAGAACCTGTTATTTATAGCCAAGTTGGACAAGAGTTGTGGGGTAACCTGGGGACTTACTACTTGCAACTGGCATCTGAAAGTGAGGGGTGGTCTCGGGGGACTGAGCACTTAACCTGTGGGATCTGACTCTATCTACAGGTAGGAAGCGTCAGAATGGAATTAAATTACAGGAACCCCAGATGGGGTCACTAATTGCTTGGTGTTGGGAAAACCCACACACATCAGGAGGCACAAATGTGACTTTGGGGTCACGTGAGAGCAATGGAGAAACATACACGGGAAAGAGTGAAGATTTTTCCCTACACATAAGGTTTCAAAGTTTTCTCTTATGTTTTTGTTTTTAAGAATTATAAAATTCCAGGAATTTTGTAGTTTTAGCTCTTACATGTAGTTATGATCCATGTTGAATTAATTTTTATATATTATGTGAGGTAATTGGCCAAATTCATCTTTTTTTTTTAAGATTTTTATTTGACAGACAGATCACAAGTAGGCAGAGAGGCAGGCAGAGAGAGGGGAGGAGGAGGCAGGCTCCCTGAGCAGAGAGCCCGAATTGAGGCTTGATCCCAGGACCCTGGGATCATGACCTGAGCCACTAAGCCACCCAGGCGCCCCCAAACTCATCTTTTTTGCATGTGGCTATCCAAGTGTACTAACAGCATTTATTGAAAAACTATCCTTTACCCTCACTGAATTGTGTTGGCACCTTTGTTCAAAATCAATTAACCATAAATGTAAGGGTTTATTTCTTGACTTCTCAATTCTGTTCCATAAGCCTGTGTATCTTTTCTTATATTACTACTAAATTATCTTGATTACTGGAGCTTTGTAATTTTAAAATAGGAAGGTATAAAAGACCCCAAATAGCCAAGCAATCTTGAAAAAGAAAAAACAAAACTGGTGGTCTCACAACTCCAGATTTCAAGTTATATAACAAAGCAGTAGTAATTAAAACAGTTTGGTAGTGGGCGTCTGGGTGGCTCAGTGGGTTGGATCTCTGCCTACTGCTGGGGTCATGATCTCAGAGTCCTAGGATCTAGGCCTGCATCGGGTTCTCTGCTCAATGAGGAGCCTGCTTCCCCCTCTCTCTCTCTTTGCCTGCCCCTCTGCCTAGTTGTGATCTCTCTCTGTGTCAAATAAAGAAATAAAATCCTTTAAAAAAAAAAAAAAAGAAAGAGAGAAAAAGAAAAAACAGTATGGTAGTGTCTGGTTTGGCCAGCAAACACTGAGAGGGTAAATGAAATGATTACTCCCAATATCTTAGTAGGAGAAAGGAGAGGCCTGAGGGCCAAATGCTCTAGTGCCAAAAGGCCTTGAGCTAAGCTCTGTCTCTGCTTTTATTATGAATTTAATTAATACACCACATGCCAGGCAAGGAGTTCATGAAGTACTGACCTCTACAGGTGTCTGCATTCTAGCATTTCCTACCTGGATGAGACCCTTGAGGCCCAGTAAGAATATGGCCACATTCAGCCAAGAAACTTGAGAAAAGGCCCAGCATTTCTGGCACTCTTCCTTTGCTTTCCAATTAGTCTCACCTAGGGAGGCAGATACAAGTCAGGTTTTATCTATCCTGTGAATCCCCACAGGAAGTGGCACAAAAATAAGCACATGGATCAATGGTATAGAACAGAAAACCCAGAAATAAACCCACAGTTACATGGCCAATTAATCTTTGACAAAGAAGGAAAGAATATCCAATGGGAAAAAGACAGTCTCTTCAACAAATGGTTTTGGGAAAACTGGACAGCCACATGCAGAAGAATGAAACTGGACCACTTTCTTCTATCACATACAAAAATAAACTCAAAATGGATTAAAGGCCTAAATGTGAGACTTGAAACCATAAAAATCCTGGAAGAGAACACAGGCAGCAAACTCTCTGACATCAGCTAGAGCGACATTTTTCTAGATAAGGAAAGGGAAATAAAAGCAAAAATAAACTATTGGGACCCCATCAAAATAAAATCTTCTGCCCAGCAAAGTATACAATCAACAAAACTAAAAGGCAGCCTACTGAATGGGAGGAGATATTTACAAATGCCATATCCAATAGAGGGTTAGTATCCAAAACAAAAAGAATTGATATAACTCAACACACAAAATATAAATAATCAAATGAAAATTGGCAGATGACATGAACAGGTATTTCTCAAAGAAGACATCCTATTGACCAAGGGACACATGAAAAATGCTTACCATCACTCATCATCAGGGAAATGCAAATCAGAACTACAATGAGCTATCACCTCATACCTGTCACAATGGCTAAAGTCAAAAATACAAGAAACAACAAGTGTTGGCAAGGATGTGGAGAAAAAGGAACCCTCTTACACTGTTGCTGGGGATGCAAACTGGCACAGTCATTGTGGAAAACTGTACGGAGTTTCCTCAGAAAGTTAAAAATAGAACTAACTACCCTATGATCCAAGAATCCCTCTACTGGGTATTCAAAAAAAATACAAAAGTACTCATTCAAAGAAATACCTGCACCCCTATGTTTATAGCAGCGTTATTCACACTAGCTAAACTATGGAAGCATCCCAAGTGTCCATAGATGAATGGATAAAAAAGATGAGTTATATATATATATACAATGGAATATTATTCAGCCACAAAAAGTAAAATTCCGCCATTTGCAACAAAATTGGTAGAGCTAGGAGAAATAAATAAATAAGTCAATCAGAGAAAGACGAATACCATGTGATCCTACTCACAAGTGAGATTTAAGAAACAAAACAAATGAGCAAGGGAAATATGAGAGACAAACCAAGAAACAGTCTTAACTACAGAGAACAAACTGATGGTTATCAGACAGAGGTGGGTGCAGGGAGATAGGGGATGGGGATTAAAGAATACATTTATCATGATGAAATTAAATTAATATTAATAAAATTAATTATTAATTAAATTAAATTAATAAAATAAAATAAGGAACTATATGTCCTCCAACCCTATTGTTTTTTTTTTAAGATTGTCTTGGTTATTCTTAGTTCTTTGCATGACCATATGAATTTAAGGATGAACTTGACAATTTCCAAAAAAAGGCCAAATGAGATTTGTTAGAAATTCCATGAATCAGTAGATCAGCTTGGGAATATTGCCATATTTAAACTAATTCTCTAAACCATGAACATAGTATAACTTTCCATTTACTTAGGTCTTCTTTAACTTTTGGCACAAAAGTTTTGTAGTCTTCAGTGTACAAATCTTAATATCTTTTGTTAAATTTATTCCTAAGTAATTCATTCTTTCTCCTACCAATGTGACTAGAATTGTTTTTCTTAATTTCATTTTTAGATTTTCATTACTTCTTTATAGAAATGCAACTAATTTTTATATATTCATCTATCCTGAAACCTTCTTGAACTCCAATTTTTATTATAGAAGCATGTGTATATGGGTGTATGTGCCCTAGAATTTGCTATACAGAGTAACTTGTTTTGAATAAAGATAGTTTTACTTATTTTCCAATCTGAACACTCTTTTTCTCTCCCTAATTGCACTGGATAAAATGTCCAGTGCTGTTGAATAGAAGTAGTGAGGGTAAGCTTTCTTCTTTTGTTTCTGAGTTTAGGGGGAAGTGTTTAAAATTTTGCCACTAAGACTGCTAAGTATATTTTCAGCTGTAGGTATTTTGCAAATCCCTTTATCATTTTGAGGAAATTCCCTTCTACTTCTAGTCAATAAAAAGGATTTTATTATGAATGGGTGGTAGATTTTGTGAAACATTTTTATGCAGATATTGAGATAGATCTTATGATATTTATCCTTTATCAATCTTATAGATTATATTCCCTGAGTTGCAGATATTAAGCCAATGTTGCCTTCCTAAGATAAATCCTACTTAGTCATGCATATAATCAACTTTATTTGGTCAGACTAGGTTTGCTTATAATTTGTCAAGATTTTCTTGTGTCTACATTCATCAAGGACATTGGTCTATACTTTTCTTTTCTTTTAATGTCTAAATTTAGAATCAAAATAATCATGGCTTCATATAATGAGTTGGGAGGTATTCCCTTCTCCTCTATTTTCTGGATAAATTTCTGAAAGGTTTGTGTTACTTCTTATTTAAATTGTTGAAATAATTCACGAGTATATCCATCAGGGCCTGGGCTTTTTTATTATGGGAACTTTTTAAAAACTTTTTGTTTTCAAATAATTATACATTCAAAGGAAGTTGTTTTTTTTTTTTTTAAAAAAGTGTACAGGGGGGTCTTGTGTACCAGTTTCCCCAAATGGTAATACTTGAATAAGTATAGTACAATACTAAAGCCAGGAGATTGACATTGGTACAATGCCCAGAGCCTATTGAGATTTCACCATTTTACATGCACTCATTTATGTGTGTGTACACTTGCACATGTATGTGTAGCACTGTGCAATTTTATCACATGTGTAGATTCACATAACCATCAGTGCAATCAAGATTCAGGACTCTACCATCACCACAAGGCCCTCCGATTTCTATCGTTTAGTAAACACATTCACTACATTGGGAAGGTTTTTAATTGCTCTAAGTATTTACTTCTTACAGGTAGACTTAGATTTTCTATTTCTTCTGGATTCAGCTTTGGTTTTTATTTTTGGTTTGGCACTTTATTTTTTCTTGCCAATTTTTTGTTGAAGTATAATTAACATACAGTGTTATATTAGTTTCAGGTGCACAATATAATGATTCAACATTTCTATTCATTACTCCATGCTCATTATATAAGTGTACTCTTTTTTTTAAGATTTTATGTATTTATTTGACAGAGAGAGATATAGTGAGAGTGGGAACACAAACAGGAAGAGAGGGAAAGGGAGAAGCAGGCTTCCTGCCAAGCAGGAATCCTGCTGTAGGGCTCGATCCCAGGGCCATGGGATCGTGACTTGAGCCGAAGGCAGACTCTTAATGACTGAGCCACCCAGGCACCCCATAAGTATACTGTTAATTCCCTTTATTTAGTTCACCCATTCCCCACCACCACCTCCTCTCTGCAACCATCCATCTGTTCTCTGTATTTAAGAGTCTTTGTTCTTTTTTTTTTTTTTTTTTAGATTCCACATATACGTGAAAACATACAGTATTTGTCATTCTCTGACTTATTTCACTTAGTATAATCCCCTCTGGGTCCATCCATATTGTTGCTGATTCAGTTTTAGTAATTTGTGTCTTTCTAGGAATTCTCTATTTCATCTTAGGGGTCTAATTTGTTAGCATAAAGTTTATAGTATTCCTATAAAATTCTTTTGATTTCTGTAAGGTTGGTAGTGATATCTCTCTTTCATTACTGATTTTGCCAGTTTGTGTCTTCTCTCATTTTTCTGGGTTAAGCTGGCTAAGCTTTGTCCATTTTTTTTAATGTTTTCAAGTACTGGCTTTTGGTTTCATTAATTTTCTCTACTTCCTCTGTTTCATATTCAGTGTATTACTACTATAAACTTTTCTTTCATTCTTTCTGCTGACTTTGAGTTTTGTTTCCTCTACTTTTTCTAGTTTCTTATGGTGGAAGTTTAGATTATTACTTTGAAATATTTCTTCTCTTCCTAATAAGCATTTCCAGCTACAAATTTCCCTTTAAAAACTGTTTTTTTATCTGCATCTCATAAGCAAACAAAGCAAAAACTTTTTAAGTCAAAATTGTTATAAAAGATAAAGAAGGAAATTTCATGTTGATGAAAAGGAAAAATCTCTAGAGATTATATAACAATTACAAATATATGTACCTAAAAACGCCCCATAATATATGAGAACAAAATTGACAAAATTGAAGGGATAAATAGGTAGTTTTACAAAAATAGTTAGAGATTTGCTAACCCAATATCAATAATGGATGGAAAATTCAGACAGAAGATCAGTAAGAAAATAGAGGACTTAACCAATGAGACCAGCAGACAAACATCAGATACTTCAACCAAAACAGCAGATTGCACATTCTTTTCAAGAGCACGTAAAACATCCTCCAGATTACACCATATGTGAGGCCATAAAACAAGTCTCAATACATTAAAAATCTTGAGATCAAACAAAATATTTTCTCCAACCACAATGGCATGAATTTAAAGATCAATAACAAAAGGAAAACTGGAAAATTCACAAATACGTGGAAACTGAACAAATGAAAATAATACAACACACCAAAACTTAACAGAATGCATTGAAAGCAGTATCTAGAGAGAAATGCAGAGCTATAAACACCTACATTAATAAAAAGAAAAATTTCAAATCAATTACCTAACTTGCCACTTTAAGAAACTAGAAAAAGAAAAGCAAATGAAATCCAGAGCTAACAGAAGGGAGAAAACAAGAAAGATCAGAGTGAGACATAAAAAAGATCAACACTATTGACAAATCCTTAGCTACAGTGATCAAGAAAAAAGACAAATTACTACAATCAGAAATAAAATTAGAGGGGCACCTGGGTGTCTTAGTTGGTTAAGTAGACATCTGCCTTCGGCTCAGGTCCTGATCTCCTGGGATTGAGCCCCACGTTGGGCTCGCTGCTCAGTGGAGTCTTTTTTTTTTTTTTTTTCAAGATTTTATTTATTTATTTGACAGACAGAGATCACAAGTAGGCAGAGTGGCAGGCAGAGAGAGAGGAAGGGAAGCAGACTCCCTGCTGGGCAGAGAGCCCATGCAGGGCTCGATCCCAGGACCCTGAAATCATGACCTGAGCTGAAGGCCCAGGCTTTAACCCACTGAGCCACCCAGGCGCCCCTGCTCAGTGGAGTCTGATTCTCCCTTTCCCTCTCCTTTTATGTGCTCTCTCTCTCTCTCTCTCAAATAAATAATTAAAATACTTTTTAAAAGGAAATAAAAGTAGAGACATTAGAACCAAATTTACACAAAGAAAAAGGATTATATTATAATCCTATAATATAGGATTATATAAAAAATTGTATGCCAACAGTTTGATATGTAGATGAAACAAATTCCTGGAAACAGAAACACTACTTAAATTGACTTAAGAAATTTTTTAAAAAGCTAAACAGACCTATAACAAGTAAAGAGTTTGAATCAGTAATCAAAACTTCCCCCCCAAAAAAGCCCAAGATCAGATGTTTTCAATAGTGAATACTACCAAACATTTATGGAGAAATTTACACCAAATCCTTCTCAAACTCTTCCCCAAAATAGAAGGAACATCCCTAATTCATTCTATGAAGTCAGCATTATCGTAATAGCAAAACCAGATAAAGACACCACAAGAAAACTACAGAGCAGTATCCCTTATGAACATAAATACAAAATCCTCTGCAAAAATCATCAAACCACATACAGAAACATATTACAAGGATTATACACCATGACCAAGTCAGATTTATCTGAGGAAAGAAAGCAAGGGCTGTTCAACATTCAAAAATTGATTTGTTCCACATTGAAAGAATGAAAGAAAAGCTACAATCATCGTAATTGATGGAGGAAAAACATTTAACAAAATCTAAGCAATTTTCATAATAAAAACATGCAACAAGCTAGGAAGGAGAGGTCTTCTTCATCATGATTAAGGTGTCTACAAAAAACAAACAGCCAACATCATACTTAATGATGAAAAGCTAAAAGCTTTGCCCCCTAGGACAGAAATATGATAAGGATGCCCACACTCACCACTGCTACTCAACATAGTACTGGAACTTACAGCCAGGGCAGTTAGATCAGAAAAATAAATAAAAGCATTCAAGCTGGGGCGGGGGGAGAACTAAATTTATCTCTATTTAAAGGTGATATGACCTTATTATAAAAACTACTAGAGAATTCATAAAACACACACACACACACACACTACTGGAGCTAATAAATGAATTCAGCAAAACAGCAGGTACAGGATAAAGACATAAAAATCTGTTGTATTGGGGCACCTGGTGGCTCAGTGGGTTAAGGCCTCTGCCTTTGGCGCAGGAAATGATCCTAGTGTCCTGGGATCGAGACCCACGTCGGGCTCACTGCTCAGCAGGAAGCCTGCTTCCCTCCCTCTCTCTCTCTGCCTGCCTCTTTGCCTACTTGTGATCTCTGTAAAATAAATAAATCTTTTTAAAAAATCTGTTGTATTGCCATACCCTTGCACTGAACAATCCAAAAAAGGAAATTTAGGAAACAATTTCAATTTATAATAGCATCAAAAAGAATACATAGGAAAATATGTAAGAAGTGTAAGACATGGCACGCCTGGGTAGCTCAGTCGGTTAAGCATCTGCCTTCAGCTCAGGTTGTGATCCCAGGGTCCTAGGATCAAGTCCCGCATCGGGCCCCCTGCTCAGGAAAATTCTGCTTCTCACTCTGCCTGCATCTATTCCTGCTTCTGCTCTCTCTCTCTCTCTCTTTCTCTCAGACAAATAAATAAATGAAATATTTTTTTTTAAAGTGTAAGACATATACACTGAAAACTAAAAAACATGCTAAAAATTTAAAGACCTAAATAAATAGACATTTCATGTTCATGAATTGGAAACCCTTTATTATGACTTGGAAGACCTAACATTGATAATATTTCAGTACTCCCCGAAAGAGATCTACAGAGCCCTTAAAATCACTATCAAAATCCCATGGCAGTTGTTTGTTTGTTGTTTTTTGTTTTCATCTTATTTTATTTCTTTTTCGTGTTGCAGAATTCATTATTCATGCACCACACCCAGTGTTCCATGCAATACGTGCCATCCTTAATACCCACCACCAGGCTTACCCAACCTCCCAGCCCCCTCCCCTCCAAAACCCTCCGTTTGTTTCTCAGAGTCCATAGTCTCTCATGTCACTGTTTGTTTTTTAAGAAATGGGAAAGCAGGAGTGCCTGGGTTGCTCAGTTGGTTGGGCCTCTGCCTTTGGCTCAGGTCATGATCTCCCGGTTCTGGGATCAAGCCCCACATTGGGTTCTGCATTCTGTGGGGAGTCTGGATTCTCTCTCTCTCTCTTCCTCTCCATCTGTCCCTCCCCCAGCTCGTGCTCTCTCTCTCTCTCTCCCTCTAAAATAGATAAATACATATTTTTAAAAAGTGCATGCTAGAAATAATTCGTAAGGACTCACTTTGTGCACAATTTTTGAAAATCATGTTAATCCCTCTGAATTAAAAGTCCTTCTAAATATAAAACAAAATTATTGGGGGAGTGATTTTTTTTAATGTTTCTGGACTTATTTTTCTAAGTTTTTATTTAAAATCCTGTCTTCTAACAATGAGTGTCATGTTAGTTTGACGTGTACAATATACAGATTTAACATTTCTATACATCACCCGGGGCTCATCACAAGTGTACTCCTTTATCCCCATCACCTATTCAATCCATTCCCCACCCCCTTCCCTACAATTCAGATTGTTTCTTGGTTAGCCTCTCTCTCTCTTTCTTCCCCCTTTGCTTGTTTGTTTTGTTTCTTAAATCCCAGGTATGAGTGAAATCATACGGTATTTGTCTTTCTCTGACTGACTCATTTCACTTAGCATTACACCCTCTAGCTCCATCCACGTCGTTGAAAATGGCAGTGATGTGAGCACTTGGTGTGGTGCATAAACAATGACTCTTGAAACGTTGAAAATATAAAATTAAATTTAAAAAAATAAATAAATAAATAAAGGTACCCGTTTTAGGCACGTGGCCACATGGCACAATAGAGCCACACGATGGCGCCATTTAGGCAGTAACCAAATTGTTGCTGCGGTTAAGACCTTGTAACTCAGGTTTCTAAACCCTGTATCTTCACCTGCAAGTGATCTGCCTTGACTATTCTGGTTTTATTTCTTTTCTTCCTTCTTTTCTTCCTTCCTTCCTTCCTTCCTTTTTATTTATTTCTTTCTTTTTCTTTCTTTCTTTCTTTCTTTCTTTCTTTTTTTCCCTTTTTTCTTTCTTTCTTTTTCTTTCTTCCTCCTTTCCTTCCCTTCCTTTCCTTCCTTCAACCTTTCTGTTTTTCCTTCCTTCCTTCCTTCTTCCTTCCTTCTTTATTTTCTTTCTTTTTTCTTTTCTTTCTTTCTTTTTTCTTCTTCCCTTGTTTCCCTTCCTTCCCTTCCTTCAATCTTTCTTTCTTTCCTCTTTTTTTCTTTCCTCCTTTCTTTCTTTCCTTCTTTTTTTCCTTTCTTTCTTTCCTTTCTTTCTCTCCCTTTCTTTTCTTTCTTCCTTCCTTCTTCCCTTCCTTCCTTCCTTTCTCCCTTTCTTCCTTGCTATTTTAAAATTCTTATCACACTGCAAGCCGTGTTCCACAGGAGTGCCACAGTCGAGTACCACATTCATCAGGGGGCAGCATTAGTGCCAGAGCTGAGAAATGCAAAGAAGAATCCGTGCTTGAAATCACATGTGCTATAATGTTATGAAGCCAAGGAAACGTCTCCCAACGTCTCCCACTGTATGCCATGCTATAATCCCAGAGAGTCTGTGAGGTGAAAGAGACGACCATGGAGGAGAGAAAAGACAGTATGAAGGTAGACATGCACAACAAGAGCCATAAAGAATGGGCACCAAGGAAATATACACTCACACACACGGGTAAGGGGAAAATTAGCCTTGATAAATATGTTTTCAATTACACAGGGTCTTCAGAAGCACATCATTTCCAGCAAAATGGAACCACTTGAAAAGACTGTGTTCCTAAATTGGCCCCCCAGCGACAGACGGCCCCCACAATAGCCCATTAGGTATTTGAGTATAGGTACTGTCCCCATGTGGGCCAGTCTCAGGGGGAATGAAGTAGAGGTCATGCCCTGTGCAGTGGGAGGGAATGAGGATGAACAGATAGGGTGGCCTGTACGGCAGGATCGGGGCTCCTGCTGTGCTTGGGGGGAGGGGCTCCACGTGGGCATCTTCCTTCCTCCATTCAGGTGGGCCCTGCAGCTTGGAGCAGCAGCACACTGACCATGAGACAGTGGCAGAACTGGCAGATCCTTGGATCTATCTGACCTTCCCACATGTCTTCCTGCCTGCCTTCCTTTTTCTGACACTATATGTTTATCCTGTCATTTGCTTTTTTTTTTTCCACTTAGTCATATCTCATGGGCATCTCTCCACACGAGTCCATATAAAACAATCACCTCCTTTAATGTTGTCTGGTATTCCACAATATGGAGCTCTATTAATTTACTTAATCAAATCTCTTCTTGGATTTTTCTGTCTCACAACTGTGGAATTATTAGACATATAGCCTGATAGTATTAGATGTAGACAAATTGTAACTCAGAGGTACAGAAATACATGGTTCTTGGGATGCCTGGGTGGCTCAGTTAGTTAAGCGTCTGCCTTTGGCTCAGGTCATGATCCCAGGGTCCAGGAATTGAGTCCGGCATTAGGCTCCCTACTCGGCAGGAAACCTGCTTCTCCCTCTGCTTGCTTCTGCCTCTGCTTGTGCTCTCTCTCTCTCTGACAAATAAATCAACAAATCTTGGAGGGAAGGAAGGAAGGAAGGAAACAGACAGACATGATTCTTTATCCACAATTGAGTGAAATTACTATCGGGCAACCTCCTCCATTTCCACAGATATTGTAAACAAACTGTCCTCACACATTTCTTTAGCCATTTCTAGATTAAATCTCAGATCCTCCCAAGCTGACTCAGGCTCCTTGGGTAAATGCTTGGTCTGTCAAGTCTCCCACAACTCTCCATCACCTCCCCACTTCCCTGAAGGTGATCTAAGTTTGGGGGTTGTACAGGCTCCCTGAAGGTCACTCTCCAGCCTCAGCAGCTCTGGGAAGAATTAGGGTCTCCTCTTCTGTGATCACCGGCATATAGCCAACTGGCCTGGGGCCAAGGTCCTGCTGTTTCTTCCTATTGTGGCCCTTCCTCCAGGCCACACCTGCTGGGGTGCGTGGTAGAAACCAGTTCTTCAGAAACAAAATGTCTGTTCAGCCTTCCTGGCATGCACTGCGTGGGGCCCTCAGGGAGGTTGCCTTGGGCCTGTCACTTGGAGCATCTCCTTCAGCCTTTGCTTGTCTACCTTCTTCAGGCTATGGGCCTCCAGCACTGTGCTGGACATGGGCTTCCCTCTGTGAGTCTCATGTTATTCTCAGGCAACCCGCAAAGAAACAAGGAACTGCCTCCTGCCCTAAAGTATCCCCTGACCATCATTTCAAGACCAGCTTCCTGGGACAAGGTTCAATTACTGAGGACACCAAGTCCCCCCTGAAGACTGAGGTCTCCTTAAGACTTGGGTCCCTACCTTTCTTCCTGTCTACCTATGACATGCATGTCTTTCCCAGGAAAATGGTTCTTACACCATAGCTACTTCCCTATTCTGTGTCTTCATTTTTTAAACTCTATGGCCTGAGTCATCCATTCTTGGCCTTTGTGGGAGTTCAACCCAAATTTCTTCCTAACACTTGCAAATCAAAAGCTGCCTAGTTTTCAGGCTTGTTTTTCTGCTCTGAGCTTGATTATGTTTGAAGGTCTTTATTTTAATTCCAGTTAGTTAACATACAGTGTTATATTTGTTTCTGGTGTATAATATGATTCAATACTTCCATACATTATGAGGTATTCATCACAGATGTCTTCTTTAATCCCCATCACCTGTTTCCCCCATCTTCCCGCAATCCTCTCTCTGGTAACCATCATTATAAAGTTTGTTCTTTATAACAAGGAGTCTGTTTCTTACTCTCTCTCTCTCTTTTTGTTTTTCCCCTTGCTCATTTACTTCTTAAATTCCATATATGAGTGAAATCATTTGGTATTTATCTTTCTCTGACTTATTTCACTTAGCATTATACTCTCTATCTCCATCCATGTTGTTGTAAATGGCAAGATCTCATCCCTATTTGTGGCTGAATAATATTCCATTGTAGGTATATCTTCTTTATCCGTTCATTTATCTGTGGGCACTTGGGCTGCTTCTATAACTTGGGTACTATATATAATGCAGCTATAAATAGTGTTTTTGTATTCCGTGTGTAAATACCCAGTGGTACGATTGTTGGATCATAGGGTAATTCCATTTTTAACTTTTTGAGGAAACTCCATACTGTTTTCCAGAGTGGCTGCACCAGTTTGCATTCCAACCAACAGTGCACGAGGGTTCCTCTTTCTCCACATCCTCGCCAACACCTGTTATTTCTTGTGCTGTTGATGTTAGCCATTCTGACAAGTGTGAGGTGATATTTTATAGCAGTTTTCATTTGTGTTTCCCTAATGGATGAACATCTTTTCATGTGTCTGTTGGCTATCTGGATGTCTTCTTTGGAGAAATATCTGTTCATGTCTTCTCTCCATTTCTTTTTTTAAAAATATTTTATTTATTTATTTGTCAGAGAGAGAGAGCACACAAGCAGGCAGAGTGGCAGGCAGAGGCACAGAGAGAAGCAGATTCCTCACCGAGCAAGGAGCCCGATGTGGGACTCAATCCCAGGACCCTAGGACCATGACCTGAGCGGAAGGTAGTGGCTTAACCCACTGAGCCACTCAGGCATCCCAACTTCTCCCCATTTCTTGACCGCCCATTTTTAAATTGAAATATTTGGTTTTGGGGATGTTGAGTTTTATTAGTTCTTTGTATATTTTGGATACTACACCTTATTGGATATGCCATTTGCAAATATCTTCTCACATTCCATAGGTTGCTTCTAGTTTTATTGATTTTTTTATTGATTGTTCCCTTCACTGTGCAGAAGCTTTTTACTTTGATAAAGTCCCAATAGTTTATTTTTGCTTCTGTCTTTCTTGCCTCAGGACACATATCTAGAAAGAAGTTGCATGGCCAATGTCAGAGAGATTACTACCTGTGTTCTCTTCTAGGATTTTTATGGTGTCCTTTAGTACATTAGGTCTTCAGTCCATTTTGAATTTATTTTTGTGTATTTGTGTATGGTATAAGAAAGCAGTCCAGTTTCATTCTCTTGTGTGTTGCTGTCCAGTTTTCCCAACACTGTTTGCTGAAGAGACTGTCTTTTTCCCATTGGATATTCTTTCTTGCTTTGTGGAAGATTAATTGAGTATATAGTCGTTAACTCATTTCTATGTTTTCCCCTCTGTTCTATTAATTTATGTGTCTATTTTTGTGTCGATACCATACAGTTTGATCACTACAGCTTTGTAATAGACTCTGAAGTCCAGAATTGTAATATCTCCAATGCTTTACTTTTTCAAGATGGATTCAACTATATGGGTCTTTGGTGGTTCCATACAAATTTTAGAATTGTTTGTTCTAGTTCTGTGAAAGAATGCTGGTGTTTTGATAGAGATAGCATTAAATCTATAGATTGCTTTGTGTAATATAGCCTTTTAACAACATTTGTTCTTCTATTCCATTGTCATGGAATGTTTTTCTATTTCTTTGCATCCTCTTCAATTTCCTTCATCAGTGCTTTATAGTTTTCAGGGTACAGGTCTTTCACCTCTTTGGTTAGGTTTATTTCTAGGTATCTTACTTGTTTTGGTGCATTTGTAAGTGAAATTGTTTTCTTAATTTCTCTTTCTGCTGCTTCATTATCGCTGTATAAAAATGTCACAGATTTCTGTGCATTGATTTTGTATCCTATGACTTTGAACTCATTTATCTGTTCTAGCAGTTTTTTGGTGGAGTCTCTTGGGCTTTCTATCATAAATGATCAGGTCATTGGCAAATACTCAAAGTTTTACTTCTTCTTTGCCAATTTTGGTACCTTTTATTTCCTTTTGTTTTCTGTTTGCTGAGGCTAGGATTTCCAGTACTATGCTGAATAACAGTGTTTAAAAGTGGACGTCCCTGTGTTGAAGCTCTCAATTTTTCCCCACTGAGGGTGATGTTAGCTGTGGGTTTTTCGTATATGGCCTTTATTGCATTGAGGTAGTAAGGGGTTTTACCATGAGTAAAGGTTGTAGTATGTTGAAATGCTTTTCTGCATCTATTGAAATGATCGTATGATTCTTGTCCTTCCTCTTATATATATATGATGTATCAAAATGATTTGAAAATATTGAACTACCTTGCAATCCAGGAATAAAACCCACTTGATCGTGGTAAATGATTTTTTAAATGTAATACTGGAATCAGTTTGCTAACCTTTTACTGAGGATTTTTACATCTTTGTTCATCAGGAATATTGGTCTGTAGTTGCCCTTTTTCATGGTGTGTCTACCCATTTTTGGTATCAGGATAATGTTGGCTTCATATAATGAATTTGGAAGTTTTTCTTCCTTTTCCTTTTGGATTAGTTTGAGAAGAATTAGGTATTAACCCTTCTTTAAATGTTTGATAGAATCTGCCTATGAAGCCATCCAGCCCTAGACTTTTGTTTGTTGGGATTCTTTTGGATTACTGATTCTATTTCATTGCTGTTTTCAGTCTGTTCAAATTTTCTATTTCTTTCTGTTTCAGTTTTGGTAATTCCTATGTTTACAGTAATGTATCTATTTCCTCTATGTTGTCCAATTTGTTGGCATACAGTTTTTCATAACATTATTTTACAATTATTTGCATTTCTGTGGTGTTGGTTGTTATTTCTCCTCTCTCATTGGTGATTTTATTTATTCAGGTCCTTTATCCTTTTTTCTTCATAAGTCTAGCCAGAAGTTGATCAATATCATTGACTTTTTCCCCAAAGAACCAATTCCTCATTTCATTGATCTGTTCTATTGGGTTTTTAAAGTTTCTGTGTCCTTTACTTCTGCTCTAATCTTAATTAATTCCCACCTTCTGCTGGCTTTAGGCTTCCTTTGTTCTTTTTTCTAGTTCCTTTAGGTGTAAGGTTAGGTTGTTTGAGATTTTTCTTGCTTCTTGAGATAGGTCTGTATTACTATATGTTTCCCTCTTATGATCACTTTGGCTGCATCCCAAAGGTTTTGGACCATTGTGTTATTTTTTTTTTAAGATTTTATTTATTTATTTGACAGAGAGAGATCACAAGTAGGCAGGAAGGCAGGCAGAGAGAGAGGAGGAAGAAGGCTCGCTGCTGAGCAGAGAGCCCGATGCGGAGCTCGATCCCAGAACCCTGGGATCATGACCTGAGCCGAAGGCAGAGGCTTTAACCCATTGAGCCACCCAGGCGCCCCCCCCCCATTGTGTTTTCATTTTAACTTGTTTCCACATATTTTATTTCTTTTTTAATTTCCTCATTAACCCATTCATTGTTTAATAGCATGTTATTTAACCTCCATGTATTTGTAGTCTTTCCAAATTTTCTCTTATGATTGACTTCAAGTTACATAGCATTGATATTGGAAAATATGCATGTGTGATCTGTATTTTTGTACTTGTTAAGGCCTGATTTGTGACCCAGTATGTGATCTATTCTGGAGAGTGTTCCATGTGCACTGGAAAAGAATGTGTATTCTGCTGTTTTAGGATGAAATGTTCTGAATATATCTGTTAAGTCCATCTGGTCTAGTGTGTCATTCAAGCCATTGTTTTCCTGTTAATGTTCTGTTTTTTAAAAAACTTATTTATTTGAGAAAGAGAGAGAGCATGAGCAGAGGGAAGAGGCAGAGAGAAAGGGAAAATCAGGGCCCCCACTGAGCAAGAAGCCCAATGAGGGGTTCAATCCCAGAATCACAGGATCATGGCCTGACCTGAGCAGAAGGCAGATGCTTAAGAAACTGAACCACATAGATACCCCTGATGCTCTGTTTAGGTAATCTGTTCATTGATGTAAGTGGGGTATTAAAGTCCCATACCATTATTGCATTATTATTGATTAGTTCCTTTATGTTTGTTATTAGCTTTTTTATGTATTTGGGTGCTCTTATGTTGGATGCATAAATATTTATAATTGTTATTTCTTCTTTTTTGGATTGCCCCTTTATGATTACATATGATTATATATGTCTTTGTCTCCTGTTGCAGTCTTTGTTTTAAAGTCTATTTTGTCTGATATATTGCTATTCCAGCTTTCTTCTGACATCCATTTGCATAATAGAAATTTCCCCAACCTCTCACTTTTAACCTGCAGGTGTCTTTATGTCTTTCTGATTGGCAGCATATAGATAGGTCTTGCTTTTTCATCCATTCTTTCACCCTATGTGTTTTTTTTTTAATTTTTTCAATTTATTTATTTTCAGAAAAACAGTATTCATTATTTTTTCACCACACCCAGTGCTCCATGCAATCTGTGCCCTCTATAATACCCACCACCTGGTACCCCAACCTCCCACCCCCCCACCACTTCAAACCCCTCAGATTGTTTTTCAGAGTCCATAGTCTCTTGTGATTCACCTCCCCTTCCAATTTACCCCAACTCCCTTCTCCTCTCTAACACCCCTTGTCCTCCATGATATTTGTTATGCTCCACCCTATGTCTTTTGATTGGAGCATTTAGTCCATTTACATTTTAAGTATTTATTGGCAGATATATATTTATTGCCATTTTATTACTTGTTTCATGGTTGTTTCTGAAGAATTTCTCAGATCCTTTTTTGGCTCTTTTTCATGATTTGCTTATTTTTCTTTAGTGAAATATTTGGATTTCTTTCTCTTTATTCCTTGCATATTTATTAGTGGTTTTTGATACAGGGTTACCATTAGGTTTGTATATAACCTCTTCTGCACATAGAAGTCTATATTAAGTTGATGGTCATTTAAGTTTGAACCCATTCTTTGCTCCTCTCCTCCCACTTTTAAGGTATATGTTATTACATTTTATATCCTTTTTTGTGAGTTCCTTGAGTTATTTTTTACAGAAATATTCACTTTTACTGCTTTTGTGTCTCCAATTTTAAACTGTAATTTTTGTTCTCTCCTTTCCATTTATAGAGTCCACTACAGAATCCCCTCTAATATTTCCACTATAGAGTCCCCTCTAATTTATTTTGCGGGTCTGGTTTAGTGATCACAAGCTCCTTTAGTTTTTACTTGTCTGGGAAACTCTTTATCCCTCTTTCTATTCTGATTGAGAGCCTTGCTGAATAGAGTATTCTTGGTGGCAGATTTTTCCCATTCAGCATACTGAATATATTGTGCCACTCCATTTTGGCTTGCAAAATTTCTGTTGAAAAATCTCCTGTTAGCCTTATGGGTTTTCCCTTGTAAGTTACTGACTTCTCTGATCTTGCTGCTTTTAGAGATTTTTTTTTTCTTTATCACTATATTTTGAAAACTTAATTACAGTATACCTTGGTGTGGGTCTGCTTCTGTTGATTTTGATACGAATTCTCTGTGCCTCCTGGATCTGGATATCTGTTTCCTTCCCCGGGTTAAGGCAGTTTGCAGCTATTATTTCTTTGGATAAATTTTCTGCCCCCTTTTCTCTCTTCTTCTTCTGAGACTTCTATAATAAGAATGTAGTTATGTTTGATGGAATCACTGAGTTCCCTAGGTCTATTCTCATTTTGTGTAATTCTTTTTTTCAGCTTGGATTACTTTCTGTTACTCAGTCTTCTAGTTCACTAATTCTTTCCTCTTCTTGCCCCATTCTGCTGTTCATTCCATCCAGAATGTTTCTCATTTCATTCATCAAAATCTTTATCTCTACTATGTTATTCCTTATCTCTGTGTTAAGGGTCTCACTGATGTACTCTACTCTTTTCTTAAGTCCGGTAAGTACCTTTATGATCATTCCTTTAAATTCTGTATCAGTCATGTTACTTATCTGTTTTGCTTACATCTCTGGCTGTGGTTTTGACTTGTTCTTCCATTTGGGATAAATTTCTCTCTCTCTCTCTCTCTTTTTTTCACTCTATCTGTTTCTGTGTGTTAGGAAAGTCATATATGTCTTCTGCTCTTGAAAATAGTGATTTTATGAAGAGAAGGTCCCAGAATGCTCTGGTGTGCAGTGTCCACTGAGAACCTAGCACTTCAGGAGAGTACCCTATGTGTGTTGCTTACACCATGCTGCCATATCTGAGTCACTTTTCCTCTCAGTACAGTTGTCTTACTGACTTTTTGCCTGTGTGTGCTATACTTGCTCTCTTTGGTATTAGTGGGACCCATGCAGGCCAGCTCTGAGGGGACATGTATACCAGGGAAATTGGGAGCAGAGCAGCAGTGTTAGCAAAATTTGTATTGGGCCCCCTAGTTCTATGTCAGATCTATCTTCCATTTGCCCTGGCATTATGTCAACTTCCACTTTTATACTACCTCTCTGTGCAGGCTGCCGTCTCTTTAAGTGTGGCAACCCAGCTATCACTCACTCTACCTGGTCACCAAGTGCTGGGTCAGTTGACTTTTAAAGATGAGGCCCTAAGTCCCAGTGATCCTAAAAATTCATGGCATTCAGCCCCTCAGGTTTATTCTGTTTCGTTTTGTTATCTTAGAGAGAGAGAAGAAGAGAGAGCACATGATCTGGGGGATGGGAGGACAAAGGGAGAGGGAGAGAATCTTAAGCAGACTCCATGTTCGCTACAGAGCCCAATGCGGGGCTCAATCTCACAACCCTGAGATTATGACCTGAGCCAAAATTACAGTCTGAGCCTTAACCAACTGAGCTACTCAGGCACCTCTCATTCACGTCAAATTGTTTTCTAATTCCCTTTTTGATTCCTTCTTTGACCACTGGGTATTTAGAAATATGTTGTTTAATTCTGCATGTTTCTGAGTTTCTCAAATTTCTCTCTATGATCAATTTTTCATTTCAATCTACTGTTGTAAGAGAATATGATTTATCTAATTTCAATTGTTTTACATTTATCAGCATTTTCTTTATGGCTGAGCACCTGGTTTCCTCAGGTGACTCTTACTTGTGCACTTGAGAAGAATGTATGTTTCTGCTGTTGGGAGGTTGAGTGTCCTGTAGGTTCTATGGATCCAAGTGGTTTATAGTATCACTCAGGTCTTCTGTTTCCTTGTTGATCTTGTGCCTACATGATCTATCCATTGTTAAAAGTAGGGATTAGGGGTGACTGGGTGGCTTAGTTGGGTGAGTGTCTGACTCCTGATCTCAGTGTCTGACTCTATATGTCTCAGGTCTTGAACTCAGGATCATGAGTTCAAACTCTGTGTTTTAAAAAAAAAAAAAGTCAAAAGTAGGGTTTAAGATCTCCAACAATTAATCTATAATTGTCAGCATATTTGTCTATAATTGCTATATTTTCAGGATGGATTGATCCCTTTCTCATTATAAAATGTTCCTCTTTATATCTAATAACATCATTAGTTTTGAAGACTACTTTGTCTGATATTATCCTAGCCACTCCAGTTTTTGTGTGACTGCTGTTTGCATGATGTATCTTCTTCTCTCCTTTTACTTTCAATCCATTTGTATCTTTGAATCTAAAGTGTGTATCCTGTAGAGAGCCTATTGTTGCATCTTGTTTTTGTACAGTCTGATCATCTCTACCTTTAGATTGGATTATTTAATTCACTCACATTTAATGTTATCATTGATATGATGGGTTTATATTTACCATCTCATTTTCCTGTTTTCTATATGTCTCATATTTTTTTGTTATTCTATTTTCTTCATCTATTGCTCTTCTATTCTCTTTTACAATAAGTGCCTATTTTTTAAGGTTTATTTATTTATTTATTTTTAAAGAAAGAGAGATCAATCATGAGTGGGAGGAACAGAGGGATAGCATCCAAAGCAAACTCTGCTGAGCGCAGAACCCAACTCGGGGCTTGATCTCACAACCCTGAGTTCCTGACCTGAACCAAAACCAAGAGTAGGACACTTAGCTGACTGTGCCAACCTAAGTGAATATTTTCTTATGTAACGTTTTTTTTCAACAATTTTTCAAACTAAACTTAGTGATTGCTCTTGGGCTTACACATACATCTCGACCAATCAGAATCTACTCACATTTATACTAATGTAATTCCAGTAGAATATACGAATGTTACTGCTATATAGTTCCAGTTCCTTTCCCCCTTTTCTGTGGTATTATAGTTATACATATTTCATCACTATTACAAATGAAATACACTTTTAAAACTTTATAGCCTCTCCTATCATAGGATCCCCACTTGACAAACTAGCTAGAGTGAGGGTAATCAGGGATATGGATTCTCAGTGCACCATAGTTGAGGCAGACCCTCTGTCTGGGGGCCTCTCCTCTTGGCTACCTACACTCACCCAAAACATAACCTCTGCAATGGGTAGCCAAGGGACAGGATGAGAAACGCTGATATCCTGCCCATCCAGGAAAGAAATCATGGGCTTCCAATTGAGAGCTAGAAGGGAGGCTACCCTGTATTCTCAGGTACACAGGTCTGGAGTGGAATGTCCATCATTCTGAGCTTGGGAAGGGGAGGAAGGAGGCAAGTTGTACTTCAGTGGCCAGAGACTGTCACTGTTTTTGCCGAATTTTTATAGGTCTTCTTGAATAAATGTTCCTTTATTTTCTATTGTATTTCTATTCTAGGACCATTTCCAGAGACTTTAAATGATTGTTTTACGATAATTTTCACCAGTGTCCACAGACTCTTGACGCTGCTCTGCCAAAAGTAGAGCCTCTGCTACCATTTTTACTAGGTTCCTATCTTGTTCTTTTTTTAATGAGTTCTGATGACATTTTTGAGTATTGTGCTCCTGGTCCCATTTCCCCACTACACTGTGGTTTTGTTGTGGGATTTGCATAGTCTGATAATTTTTAGCAATGCATTAGAGGAGAATTGACTGTAAGTTGGGAGAAAAAGGATAGTGAAAGATAGACCAACACCTTCTAGTAAACAGAAAGCTGGTGTGCCTGTAATAATGTCAGACCAAGTAGACTTTACATTAAGATGTATTACAAGAGATAAAAGGTACAAGTATTACATAAAGGGGCACTGGCCTGGCTCAGCTGGTAGAGCATGTGACTCTTAATTTCCAGGTCATGAGTTCAAGCCCCATGCTGGGTGTGGAGCTTACTTAAAAACAAAACAAAACAAAACAAAAAAAACAGACATCATATACAACTCAAAATGTCAATTTAACAGGAAGTTATAAGAATCTTAAAATTACATGCCTCCCAAAATATTTCCTCACATTACATGAAAGGAGGACCTTCCAATCACATTGTAAAAGGCATGGACACAGAGAGAAATAAAGAATGGTGGCCATCTTTACAATCTACCACATTAATTTAAAAAGAAGTGTAATGATAAAAAATACTTTATTAGTCTATTAAAAAGGATAAAAACACCTCATTAGCCCATAGAAAATAAATATGTAAATACATAATAATATACATTCAAATCACATAAAGCAAAAATTAACCAAACTAAAAAGAAAACTGACAAATGAAAATTTACATGCCTCCAAAAATATTCCCTCAGAATACATGGAAGGACCTGTCAATTACATTGTAAAAGGCATGGACACAGAGAGAAATAAAGAATGGTGTCCATCTTTGCAATCCTCTACATTAATACAAGAAAAAAGTGTAATGATTTTTTTAAAAACCTGATTAGTCTATTAAAAAGGATAAAAACACTTTATTAGCCCATAGAAAATAAATAAGTAAATACAGAATAATATACATTCAAATCACATAAGGCAAAAATTAACCAAACTAAAAAGAAAACTGACAAACCCAAATTGTGGGTAGAATTTTAACATACCCGTTTCACCAACTGATAGAACAGGAAAAAAGGAAAAAAAAAACCCAAAAGTTAAAGATACAGGGGCTCTGCATAACTTAATTAACCAATTTGGTTTAGATGCTATGTGTAGTGCCATGCTACACTAAACAACCTCTTAAAACATATTCTTTCCAAGTACATATGGAATGTTTACCAAGATAGACCACATCCTGAGCCTAAAAGGAAGCTTCAGTAAATTTCACTGGATTGAACTCACTGAGAATACACTCTCTTCATCAAAGACAAACTAAACTAAAAATCAAAGCTGACTAAAAAAATCCCCAAATATTTATGAATTAAATAATTTTTTTCAAAATAGCTCATAATTCACAGAAGAAATCATACTGGAAATGTTAAAATGTTATGATCTGAATTATAATAAAGATAGCAAATCAAAACTACAAAACATTAGGGATAGAAATAAAAGATTAGACTAATAGATGGACATAGTGTATTCATGATTGAAAATGATTAAGACGGTAATTCTTCCAAATCTATTCAATGGAATTCTGATTAAATTTCTGGCATATTTTTCATTTCCGAAAATGGACAAGCTGGTTCATTTTAGAATATGGAAATGCAAAGAACCAATAAAAAGGTAAGACACTCTGGAAAAAGAAGCAAGAGTTTTAAGCACTAACAATATCACATATTAAAATTTGTTACAAAATCACGGCAATTACAACTGTTTGGTATTGGGACAAGAATATGCAAGTACACAACACAAATGAAACAGTCCAGAAACAGTCCAGAAACAGACCTCTCCATGTAACATTGTTTATGACAAATGTGCCTCAGAAACAGTCCAGAAACAGACCAGAAATAGACCTCTCCATGTAAGTAACATTGTTTATGACAAATGTGCCTCTACAATTCAGGGTAGAAAGGCTAGTTATTTCAACAAATTATACTAAGGCAATTAAATAATAATATAAAAAAATGAATATTGACTCTTACCTTACACCATATACAGAAATCAATTCTAAATGGACTGGAAATTGATTTTTTTTCTTTCTCTCTCTCTTTTTTAAAGATTTTATTCATTTATTTGACAGAGAGAGACACAGCAAGAGAGGAAACACAAGCAGGGAGAGTGGGAAAAGGAGAAGCAGGTTTCACGTAGAGCAGAAAAGCACTGGGCAATGCAGGGCTCAATCCCAGGACCCAGGGATTATGACCTGAGCCAAAGGCAGACCCTTAATGACTGAGCCACCCAGGTGCCCCTGAACTGCCAATTTAGCTGTGAAAAGGGAACACTAACATATTGAGCAAAAAATGTGGAGGAAAATATTTTTATGACTTTGGAGTAAGCAGAAAATTTTTGGAATAGAATACAATAGAAGGTTATGCACAAGGAAAAGATGACTATATTAGATGGACTATATTAGAAATAACAACTTCCATTTATCAAAAACAGCATTAAAATAATGCAAAGGCTAATTACTTACCACAGCCAAGATATGGCAGTAACACAAGTGTCGATCCATAAGTGAATGGATAAAGAAGATGTGGTGTGTGTGTGTGTATATATATATATATATATATATATATATATATATATATAATAGAATATGACTGGACAATTGAAAAGAATGACATCTTGCCATTTGCAACATGGATGAACCCAGAGCTCCAACACTAAGTGAAGTAAGTCAGTCAGAGAAAAACAAGGCATGATTTCACTCATATGTAGAATTTAAGAAACAAAACAAATGAGCCGATAAAGAAGAAAGAGAGACAACACAAAAATGAGACTTAAATACAGAGAATAAACTGGTGGTTGACATAGGGATAGTGGGGAGGGGAATGGGTGAAATAAACAAAGGGATTAAGAGTACACTTGTTTTTTTTTTAAGATTTATTTATTTATTTGAGAGAGAGAGCAAGCATGCAGGGAAGAGACAGAAGGATAGAATCTTCAAGCAGACTCCCCGCTTAGCACAGAGCCTGACCCAGGGCTTGATCTCACAACACTGAGATCATGACCTGAACCAAAACCAAGAGTCAGATGATCAACCAGCTGAGCCACCCAGATGCCCCAAGAGTACACTTACCTGATAAACACTGAACAATGTATAGAATTGTTGAATCATGTTCTACACCTGAAATTAATATAACTCTGTATGTTAATTATACCTCAATTTAAAAAATTAACTCAAAATCAAGTAAGACTTGAACAAGAACAAGTAAAAAACCTGAAACCATAAAACTAGAAAAAAAATATAAACAATAAACTCTTTGACATTTGTCTTGGCAATGACTTTTTGAGTGTGACACCAAAAGCAAAAACAACAAAAACAAAAATAAACAAGTGAAGGAAACTACCTACAAAATGAGAAGGCAGCCTACAGAATGAGAGAAATATTTGGAAATCATATACCCAAAGTATTAAAAGAATTCACACAACTCAACAGGAAAAAAATAAACAACTTTATTAAAAAATGGGCAGAAGATCTGAATAGATGGTTTTCCAAAGAAGATATACAGATGGCTAAGAGTTACACAAAAACATGCTCAAACATTATTCATCATCAGGGAAATACAAATCAAAACCACAATGAGATATCACTTCACACCTGTTAGAATGGCTATTATCAAAAAAGACAAGATATAACAAGTATTGACAAGGATGTGGAGGGAAAAGAACCCTCATGCAACTCAGGGACTCAAAAAGATATTTGCACACTGGTGTTCATAACAGTATCACTCACGATAGACAGAAGGTAGAAGCAACCCAAGTATACATTGACATGAATGGATAAACAAAATGTGGTATATGCATACAATGGAATAATAGTCCACCTTAGAAAGGAAGGAAATTGACACATGCTACAACATTGATGAACACTGAGAAAATTGTGCTAAGTGAAATAAGTCGGTTGTGAAAGGACTAATACTCTATGATTCCAATTGTAAGAAGTACCTAAGAGTTGTCAAATTTATATGGATGAAAAGTACCGCGATGGTTTCCAGGGGTTTAGGGGAGGGGGGAGTTATTGTTTAATGGGTACAGAGTTGGGGTTTTGCAAGATAAAGAGTTCTGGAGATGGATTGTGCTGATGATGGCACAACAATGTGAGTGTTAAAGAGGCTGGACCTAAAAATAGTTAAGATAGGGTTGTCTAGGTGGCTCAGTTGGTTGAGTGACCTACTCTTTTAAAAAAAAAAAAAAAGATTTTATTTATTTATTTGACAGAGAGAGATCACAAGTAGGCAGAGAGGCAGGCAGAGAGAGAGAGGAGGAAGCAGGCTCCCTGCTGAGCAGAGAGCCCGAAGTGGGACTCAATCCCCAGACCCTGAGATCATGACCTGAGCCGAAGGCAGCGGCTTAGCCCATTGAGCCACCCAGGCACCCGAGTGGCCTACTCTTGATTTCAGATCAGGTCATGATCTCAGTCAAGGTCATGATCTCAGCGTCCTGAGATGGAGCACCAAATGGGGCTCCACACTGCACAGGGAGTCTGCTTGGGATTCTCTCCCTTTCTCTCTGCCCCTCCTCCCACTCATGCACTGGCGCTGGCTCCCTCTCTCTCAAATAAAAAAATAAATCTTTTAAAATATGTGCTGGGACGCCTGGGTGGCTCAGATGGTTAAGCATCTGCCTTCAGCTCGGGTCATGATCCCAGGGTCCTGGGATGAGCCCAGCATCAGGATCCCTGCTAAGAAGGGAGCCTGCTTCTCCCTCTCCCTCTACTGGTGCCCCTGCTTATGCGCTCACTCTCTCTCTCTCAAGTAAATAATTAAAATCTTTAAAAAAAAATAAAATTAAAATGTGCTCAACCTCAACAGTAATTAGGGGAAAGCTAATGAGAGTTATAATGAGATGTCACAGAATGGCTAAATTTAAAAAATCAGAACTGATGTCTGTGAAGATGCAGAGTATAGTTACACTGCTGCGCAGTCCAAAATAGTAGCAAAAAGAAAAAAAAAGTAGTTGGCACTGTCTACAGAAGTTGAAGATACACATTCTCTGACCTAGCAGTTTCACTCCTGGACACACACCTAGATAATAGGTCACATGTACACCAAGAAATATTTAAGCATGTTCTTAGCAGCAAAAAGTGGAAACTGATAACAACTCAAACTTTTATCAACAATAAATGGACAAATAAATTGTGATTATCACACAGCTATGAAAATGAGGAGAGCGTGGTTCATCATACTGGTAGATGAATCTCACAAAAGATGCTGGGCAAAAAGATATATGTGGGATGAACCAATTTAAATAAAGTTAAAAAACAAAACACATATTTGGGTTTAAAAAAAAAAAGATAATTGATAAAGCCCGGATTTGGAAGTCAGGGAGGCGTTTGTGATGGGAAAGATTAGAGACTTTTGGAATGCTGATGCCCTTCTGTATTCCCTAATCTGGGCAGCGGAGACAGATTTTAAATTTCCATTCATAACACATTGACATATCCTTCTTTCCGTATGTGTGTTACACCTTACAATAAGTTTTTATTTTAAAACTAAAACTATTGGAAGACCATCAACACACGGCAGAGAAAAAGTCTACCTTCATTTGTTTGGTTGTCCGGTTCCTCCAACATTATTTTTTTACATCATCTGAACTATCACCCACTGATTTGTGGTTCCAACCGTACAGCATACTTAATACTCGCAGTTTGAGAGTTGGTCATGGTTGTTATCAACAATCCGGTTCTGGTCTTGGGCCAAGACCAACGGACTTTAGCATACAGGGTGGGGCCGGGGAGGGAGGCCGCTATAGTCATCATCAGGGGATTTATTCTTAAATAGGAAAATTCTAGAGACAGAACTGAAAAGAGAAAGGAAGTCTGTGAGAGGGTTGCCAAGTCTGACAGTAGAGTGTCACCTGATACAAGGACTTATGAATGAGCTCAGAGTAAAACTATTCGGGGGAGATCTAAGGAAGAGGCCGTGCGTCGGGGTTGGGGGATGGGGGTGGGGAGTGGTTCTACTGGATGCCGCCCGCGAGGGTACAGCCCCCATCTACACTGCGCAGGTGGTAAGATGAAGCTTGCAGAACATTCCCAGAGATCTCTCATACCGCTATCTTTAAGTTGTGCCCATTGCTTTTTTTTTTTTTTTTTTTTTTTTACTTTGAACACTATTTATGGATGAAAGGAAATTACAGAAAAGTAGGCGCTGACACATTTCGTCCAGTCTTGACCGGGACGGGGTTCGTCGCCTTCTTAGCGCGCAGGGGAGGACTGGGTGCGTTCCCTGCGTTCTCCGTCCACCCGGAGCCGCCCGCAGGCTTCGGAAGTGGGACCCTAACTAACCTCTAGCGACCGAGCGAGACGCGTTCGCTCGGACCTTGCCGGCAAGCCACCCGGGCTGGGGAGGGGGCTGGACCGATAGGTGCGAGAGGCGGTCCGACGGGCCTTGCCCCGCCCTCGGGGGAGGGTCCCGGCCCCGCCCCGGCCCGGCCCGGCCAGCCTCAGCAGCGCGGGCCCCGGCCCCGCCCGCGCTCGCTTGGTGCGCCCACACTCCGAGCCCCGAGCAGCGGCCGAGCAGGACAGACCCGCGCCTCAGCGGCCGGAGATGCAGCGGAGAGCCGCGCTGTGCCTGCGCCTGTGGCTCTGCCTCGGACTGCTCGACGGCGAGCGCGGTGAGCCCTCCGCCCGCAGGAGTGCGCGGCTGGCCGCTAGCGGGGAGGATTTCCCGGGGCGGCAGGGACGGGCGGGGCATTGGACCCCCGGGAGCCTGGGGCAGCAGGGGAGAGGGCACTGGGAGCCCGGGGATACGGACGCGGGATGGAGCCCGGCAGACCGGGCCGGGGCCCGCCAGGCTGAGGGAAGGGTGGGCGGAGACTGCAGGCGGGTCAGACACCGGGCATCGTCTGCACCGCAGTGCCGGGATGGTGCTCGGGGTCCTCGATCACCGTCCACTGTGGGTGGCTCAGCTCCACTGGAGCCGGGCCGCATCGCACCGCATCCTCAGCGAGGATCCTGCCCTCGCTTATCAGCTACCCGGAGGAGTCCCGGCGCTGCACGGCGCTACGCTCCCCTCCGCGCAACTGGGACTTTACCCGGCGATCCCCGCGGGCCGCAGACCTGGGTGCGCACTTCCCGACGCCTCCCAGCTGCTCCCGAGATCGGTCCCCCAGAGGGCGCTCGGGGCAGGTGTCCACCTTCCCCCGGCCAGAGATTACGGAGGCAGGAGTTCGGGGACTACCAGAGACTCGCGCCGTCGGGCGGATTGGGCGCAGGTGCACAGGGGAACTTGAGAATCTTGAGTTGACAACCCAGGAGAGACCGACAGAGCAGAAGAGGTAGAATGCCAGCGCTCCCCGCATTTGACGGGGTGTGAGCCTTTGGAGGCCAAACTCAAGAGCTCAGACTCTAAGGCAGGAGCACCCACGGAAGGGTCTTAAACACGCGGGGTATGGTCTGTGACAGGAGTATGACCAGAAGTTGCCCCCGTGTGGCTGGAGAAGAGGGAGTGTGGGAGATTAGCAAAGGAACAGGGAAGTGTCGTTGTACAGAGATGTCAGAGGAGGGGTGAGGATGAGCTGGATGTCTACACAAGATCTAGTGACCCAGACAGTCAGAGGGTAGAGAGAGGGTCACAGGACCGCAGTGGTTGAGGGGAAAGTGCTGGAAGGGCTGGAGGGGGCCCTTGCTACTTTTGAACATGGCAGATATTGAACACTTCGTCTCTTAACAATCCTCCCAAGGGAGTGTAAAAACCCATTTTACAGAGGAGGGAGCATAGAACAAGGACATCTGTAACTTCTGCAAGGTTTCCAAAGGCCAGCAGTAAGGGAAATGGTCCTCCCAGATCTGTGGGATAACAGAGACCTGTTCTCTATGCCTTCACAGGCTGAGGGGCAGGGGACAGGGGAGAGGAAGAAGGTGTGGATGAATCTAGAGGCAGGATGGAGGACGACTCTAAGTTGGGGCAGCCCAGAGAAGAGGGGCTGTCCCTTTGCCCTTTCTTGCTCCCCTGCATCCAGCCCAGGGCCAGGCTCTCACAGATACCTAGCGTGTTTGTCGAGTGACTGAATGAGTGTGGTGAGAGAAGTGAAATGTGTCAGGCTGAGGAGTGGGAGACCCCACCTTGAGGAGACATCCGGCTGGCTGTTGGGTGAGGTGTCTGAAGCTCAAGAGAGTCTGGGCTGGGGAGCTGGAGAGGGAGCAGAGCAGAGTCCAGGATGGGATTCCTCCACAGGAATGAGGGAGGGAGGGAGCCAGAGGCTTCCAGGGAGGCAGGGAATGTTCTGCAAGGTGTGAGAACCAGGAGCGCCTGGGGTTGGGTGCTCTGGAAATGGAGGAGGAATGAGGGATGAGGCCGATCCTATGGGGAGCCCAGGTGGTTTGTACCAAAGTCAGGCAGTGACAAGGAAGGGAGAAGATGTTAGCTGAAGGGGCCCATGGAGGAGGGTGGCCCAGATAGACACCCCTCTCCCTGCCCAGCTGCTGTGAAATACGCCCTGCATTTGCCCTGAGAAGCTGCCAGCCTGACCCGGGATGGGATGTGGGAGCAGAAGCATAAACACTTAAGTTGCAGCCAAGTGTCAGGACAGACGGTGTAGGTGGCCAGGTAGCATCAGGTGAGAATCTCATGGATGCTGAAGCTGACTCCTCCAAAGTACATGGCTAGCCATAGATCCAGATTCTTGTCTCAGCTCGGTCCCTAAATCCCTGGCTGTGTTGTCTGGGCTGCAACTCCGCGCACCTCAGTTTCCCCCATGCATAGCAATGTACTGGGCAAGCATTTCAGGGGCTGTATGAGGCTGGACTTTATGGTTGGGGGGTCCCAGTCTAGTTCCAAAAGCAGTTCATTGACAGTGACTCTGGGGAGAGGGCAGGTCGCAGAGGACAGGCCTTTGCTTTTGGGGTTTAGTCTGGAGAGTGGCTGTCTATACCACTGGATGGTGGGCGATCTGCTCAGGAACAGCCGGGCAGCTATGTTGCCCTGGCCTGAGGACGTTGGCCCCTGCTGTGGGCTGAGTCTCATGTGGCCAGCCATTCAGATCTCCACTGTCCCTGCTCCTCAGGCCTGAGCCAGACCCAGATGTGGACAGGGCAGTGGGGGAGGGACAGGGCATGCCAGTCAGACAAGATGTGGGGGGCTGGGCCACCTTACTCGGTCCTATGGGCCACTGGTCCCAGCTCAGTCACTGTGGCTGAAGGGCTCTCTTCCTCCTCAGAGCACAGAGCCCACACGACCAGACACTAGACTGAAAATGAAGTGTAAGGAGGATTATCTGGCCAGCTCCCCACTCTGCCACCCCCATGCTGCCCCAGGCAGTGGGACCCCGACCCAGGGAAGGAGACTGCAGTTCTAAGCAAGTCACAAGATTCAGTGCCTGCTCAGAGTGGCTCGGGGAGGATTTGGACCAGCCCCATCCTGCAGGGGTTTTCCTGAGTGCCAGCCTGGCTGGGACACGGACATGGTATCAGACATCTCTATTGTAGGGACAGAAGTGCTCAGGACCCCCATGAGGCCCACCTGGTAGCCATGGGCTGCAGAGGAAGTGGGCATCGCTTCTAGCTTGGGGTTTCTTGAAGAGATCTCCAAACTCCAGGGAAGGGAATTCCAAGGAGGTCCAAGAACCCCACCAAGGCTCAGAGGTAGTAGAGTCCAGTTGGTGTATGGGGACCTGTGGGTAGTCAGATAAGACTAGAGTCTCCAGGGGGCCAGAGTAGGGTGGGGGAAGTGAGGCAGTTGGAGGTGGCAGGAGCCAGCAGCACACCTGCAAAAGGGAGGTTCTGGGCAAAACAAGGTGGGAGCCCACAGCTAGGAGGCTATGGCAAGGGAAGAGGCAGCTGGGGGAGTGGGGGGGAGAGGGATGCCTACTAGTTAGTCTCTGGCATAAACCACAGAATGGGTTATGAAGGTGGTTAACCAGGTGGGGACCCCGCGAGGAGGAGTGCAGGTGGGGCAAGACGAAGGGCTGCCGGGAGCCAGGTCCTCCAGGAGGAGGTTCCCGGTGGGAGTTCCCAGTTGATACAGCTGGGTCAGATAAGGAAGAAGGAAACTTGGGGCACTTGACTATAATAGGGCAGAGGGCAATCAGGGAACCCAGGAAAATTAAGTGGGGTCTTAGCCAGGAGGGAGTGTCTGATTTACACTCCTCAGACTGTGGTTTGGACACTTTCCCCCACAGGGCAGGTTTCTGCCCACCAGGGCTTCCCCGTCCCCCAAGAATCTCTGAGAGTCCCCTCCGTGAGGGAGGTGGGCCAAGGGAGGGGTGTGGAGAGCCCCTCACACTCCCTGCGCTGACTTTGGAGCCAAAGGCAGCCGAAAACATGTCCAGCTGGAGCCAGGGATTCCTGAGTTTCGATCCTTTTCAGACACTGGCTTCCTCTGGGATCTCAGTTTTCCGGTTATGCCAAAGGGAGAAGTCTGGGAGCAGGAAGGTGCGGGCATTCGGGGCTGGCAGGGCTGGGGTTGGGTGCAGCAGCAGCGGGCACGTCCCCAGGCCGGGTCTCCTGTGCCTCAGGGGCCCCCACACTCCCCCCATCTCTGCCTTGAGCCAGGCCGGGGTGTGGGAGCCTGGCAAGCAGGCACAGGTCACGGTGGCGAGTGGGGGAGTCCCGCCACGTGGCCAGCGAGGTCAGCAGGGGTTCATGGGAAAGGACTTGTCGGCCACAGGAGAGGACATCCTGCCTGCGTTTCCCTCTTCCTGCGGCAGGAGCCCACGGCCCAGATTTAGCAGCGCTGGGGGGGGCCACCTCTGAGCCAGCTGGCCTGTCTGATAACACCGCCCGTCCTGCTGCTGTGGAGCAGAGTCCTGACCCCAGGCAGGCCACGGCAACTGCCTGGCACAGCGGACTGCACCCACAGCTGCAGTGAGCTCAGCCTCTGCCAGGGTGTCCCTCCCCCCCACCCTCGGGGGTAGTCTAGTGGCTCCTGCTCCCACTCAGCCTCACCTCCGTCCCTGCTTCCAGAAAGGTGCCCCAGCGGGGACCTTTCTAAAACACAGATCGGAGCTTTCCGCAGCACCCCAGCCAGCGATAAGCCCAACTTCTTGAGCCAGTGGTCCAAACCCTTCCTGCCAGGGTCCCAAGGGCATCCCTAACTTCATGTCTGCCTAGCCTGCACCCACCGCACACCCCAGCTCCCAGCACGTGACCTTTCTCCTGCTCTCGATACACCGTGCCTTCAGAGGGGCTGGCAAGAACTCCAGGCAGAGGATGGGACTGCTCTGAGTGGGTGGGTTTCCAGGGTGGGGGCGCTTCATTCCCACACGCTGTGTGCCCCCCAGAGCATTCGAACGAGGGCTTTCAGATGGGTTTAGGGAAAGAAGCTCTGATCTTCACCCAACCTAAAGCGTCATCCTCAGAGCTACCCCAGATTCTGCTGAATGGAGATTCATCCGTATAAAGCAGCACACAGGGGCACAGAGGTGTGCCTTTGGAGTATCTAGAAGTGGAACCTCACCTCAGTGTAAACAGTTCATCAGAATGCTTTACACCAGGGTATGTGAAGGTTTTAGCTTTGTGTCACGGCTTACTGGGTCCGTCTTGGAGATCAGGAGTTAAGGCCGGGGGTGGGGATGGCTCACAAGGCTTTGAAGGAGTGTCGGGAGTCAGGGATCTGGTCCCAGATGTCATGGGGGCCAAGGGGTCAGAAGGGGCAGATGGTTGTCCGCATTTCCCAGTGAAGGGTCTGGTGGGGTGGGCAGGTGGGGGCCTAAATTTCTGACCATCCTTTGGACATTTTTATCTTGATTGTCCCAGAGACTTTTCAAAAGGAGCATACGCCCCACAGACACCTTGCCTTTCTGCCAAATCTACCCTTGGCCAGCGTGCCTACCTCACTGCAGGACATCTCCACCTCCATCACTCACCTCCACACCTGCCCACCCACTCTTTGCTGTCCCTTTGCTCCCCAGACCCTCAGGGAGTTGGAGCAGTCACAGGCCAAGTCACGTGCTGGGGACCCTGCCATGAAAGACAAGCATAAGCCCCCTCCTCCTTGCACTGAGCAGCTGTCAGATGCAATGGGCCGACTGCTGCATGGAGCCGCAGAAACATGCAACAGGGCCCCAAGGTGAGGGCCTCAACATGTGGCTCTAGGATTGGAGGGAGCAGCAGTCACCTGTAAGGCCGTGGGAAGAACACAGCTTCTGCCCCCAAGTAACATAGTGATTTTAGGTAGGAGGAGGACTTGTGTTCTAGAAAAATAATCTAGCCACTGGGTAACTCTAGACCAGTGGGGAGACACTGGCATGGCAAGCCAGAGGATGGACGTTGAGGCCAGCTGGACAGTGGGTTTGAGGGGTGGGGGACTGGACGGGGGCTGTCCCAGGATCTGGCTTTCTGGGCACAAGGTGTTCCCTGCTTGGTGTCTAAGCATGAAGCACTTTGCTGGGGAGGGGGTCGGGCAGGAAGAGAAGAGGGGCAAACCTGGAGCTCCCAGATTTGGGAACCCCCACCACCACCTTTGGTGCTGCCTCTGAGGATGGACATGACTTCATGACCAGTTGGCTGTGGGGGCTGAGTGGAGTTAGAAATGCCTGACATGTGACCACCACAAGGAGGGCAAACTGTAGTGGAAGGGAGAGCCGTGCTTCCAGGGCTGTTGCAGAAAAGATAGTTTGAGCTGCAGAAACCCCAAGAATACAGAGTATTCTTGTACAGAGTAAGTAGTAGCTTCCTGTGATCCTGTACCCCAGAGATAATGTCTGAGCAGCACGTTAACCCCTGTACCTTTAGTTTTCCCAACTGCAAAATGACAAGAACAGAGCCCACCTCAGAGGGCATGACGGGGTTGGGGGGGAGCGGGTATGCAGGTGCATGGGCCGGGCCTGGCACACAGAAAGTGCTAAATCCGTGTTTGCTATTATTACCCTAACAGGATGTCTGGGGTAAGCAGAATGGGGTGGGGGTGGGGAGGTCAACCAGTATGAGCCTTCCTTTAGTGCTGAGTCCCTATTTGCCTGTTTGCCTACAACCTTGCCAATACTGGGAATTCTCCACCTTTTAAACATGTGCTAGTCTTGTGGTTTGGGGGGTCATGCGCCCTATGGTTCTAGTTGTCCTGCCCCACAGTGGGTATGGTCTGATCTGAGGGGTTGGGTGGGGTGCCCTGCCAGAGACATTTTGGAAGAAAGTCCTCCCTTCCCTCCCCACCGATGGCAGGCACTCAGGAAAGTTGCCAGGATGGGTGGAACAGCTCAAAGATAGGCTTGGAGCCTTGCAGGGTACCATCACCAGGAGGAGGGAGCACACCAGTGAGCAAGGCCAACAACACTTTCCTGTGGCCTCCTTGCCCCACATCTGTCCCATCTACCTAGCAGCCCAAGGTCACCCATATTCCAGCCTCACTTGTCCCCTCTGCCCTGTGTGTTCTCCTGAGCCAGCCAGCTCCTACTCACTCTACAAAGCACGTTTCATCTCACCCCCTCCCACCAGTAGGGCCTTCTCTGACCCACCCCCACCACCACCATAGCTGTGGTGTGCAAAACACTCAGCAGGCGGTGACAGCCACAGGCTGGGCACTCATGAGCCAGCAACAGTTTGTTCTTGCAATGGGTTGTGATGTGCTATCATGCTAGGTGTGCTTCCCTATCTTCCTAGGGACAATTCTCATTTTGCAAGTGGGAAAACTGCGGCTTGCAAAGAGGAAGGGCCCTCCCGGAGGCCACACATCTAGAGATTGGCATTGTGGGGCACACAGCCAGGCTCGGAGGGCTCCAAGCACACTCTGGGAACAGCCCCTCTTATCCCAGCCATCTCAGTCTTGTAGGGTCAGGGGACTGTTGCCTCTTGACTATCACTCTTGGCCTCTGGAGGCACAGAGGTTACCAGCCAGGTGTGGGGGGTTTGGAGGTGGGGGGGGACTCTAGGACAGAACATCCTTGTGCCTCCCCTCCAAGAGTGAAGGGAGAGGGACCTTGAGCAGGTCTCCCCAAATCCACCCACCTCTAGGACACATGCATAGAGACCCCAAGCCCGGCCTCCCCAGCCAGCTGTCCCCCATGTTTCTCCTTTAGCTTGCCTTCAGTCTGCAGCCTGGCCCCTAGCTGCCTCTGTTGTCCTGGGCTCAGCTGCTAAGGAGATTGTGGATCAGACTGGCAGGACTTCCACCTAGTCCCCCCTGTCCACAGAGTGACCGCGACAACGTCTGCAGTAAGAAATAGTCAGTGCTTGGAAGGGCACCCCTGAGCTCACAGACCATCTAGACTGCATCCCTGGGTTGGCTATGCTGCATCTGAGGACAGAGCCATGACTAAGGACAGGGACAGGGGAGAGACCATGCGCTCAGTCATGGGTCTTGGAGTAGGAGCAGCGATTCTCCAAGCACAGAGAACAGGAAAGAACAAAGGACACCACCTGAGGCCCGCAGGGAGGTGGGCAAGGACCTGGTGGATGCTGGAGGTGGCAACAGCACTGGGAGGTGAAGCTGGCCAGGAGGACAGGGCCTGTTGGGATAAGCTTCACCCTGGAGGCCAGGCCAAGGGTATGCACAGCTCCAGAAGGCCACAAGCAGCCAGCGAGGGTGTCCCCAGACCACGACAGTCCTCTAGGCTGAGCGACAGATTGGAAGCCAGAAAGGAGACTGCTGGAGAGGAGAGAGGCAGGCACTCAGGGTCGTGCTGGGAGAGAAGGAGACAGAGAGATGTGAGGACTGGGAACTGGGCAGGGACAGGCCTGGATTTGGCCAGACCTGGGCGCCTGCACGGCTGCCTCAGTGGGTCCTAGAGCCTCAGTTTCCTTGTTGCCGACTGGACTTGTGATTCTTCCCTTCCTCCTGGGTCGTGTGAGGATCAAAGGAACCAACAACTGCAAGGCCATGGTTAGTGCCTAACGTGGAGGACTGCCCACACCCCCGCCTCCTGCCACTCGCACCTCACCCAGGATCCCAGTGTGCTGCTCCCACAGCCGGCTGCCTGTGGCTGACGGCAGGGTCCCACTGCCCAAGGCTGCTGACAGCACAGAGAAGAGGAGGTGTGCACTCTGGCCTCCCTGACCTCAGCCCGGCGCCTGCCCCGACTGCTCTGTAGTGAGCTGGGGGGCCAGGGCCGTAGGCCAGGGGAAGGAAGAAGCCAGTTCCTGGGCCAGGAACAGGAAGGCAGGGGGAGTGCAGCAGAGGCCAGGATGACAGCGCTTCCTGCTGTGGGAAGGGAAGGACATTGGGGACAGACAACAGCCCGGCAGGAAGGATGCATCTTCGCTGGGTTTGCAGGTGGGGGCTGGGCAGCATGGAACCTCTGGGCAAGACAGTCATTGAGTCAGATCTGTCTTAGCTACTGAACATTCTAGGGTACGCATGGTCACCAGGGAGCTTGGTCTTTAAGATTGGAAATATATTTTGCAGAGGAATGACAGGTTCTGACCATAGTTCCAGCCCAAAAGAAAACCTGAGGCCTATTTAGCCAGCCAGTCAGCCATCCACCCATCCATCCATGTATCTATCCATGCATACATCCATGCATCCAGGCATCCATCCACCCACCCATCCATCCATCCACCCATCCATCCATCCACCTCTCCATCCATCCACCTCTCCATCCATCCACCTCTCCATCCATGTATTTATCCATTCATGTATCTATCCACCCATCCTTCTATCCATCTGTCCATCTATCTATCCATCTGTCCTTCTATCTATCCATCTGTCCATCCAACCATCCATCCATCCAACCTTCCACCCATCTATCCATCCTTCTACTCATCTGTCCATCTATCCATCTATCCTTCTATCTAGCCATCCTTCTTCCATCCTTTCATTCATTCACCTAACCATCCTTCCATCAACCATCTTTCCATCCATCCATCCTTCTATCCATTTGTCTGTACATCTGTTCTTCCACCTAGCCATCCTTCGTTTCAACCAACCATTCATCCTTGAACTCATCTATTTGTCCTTCTATTCATCTCTCTGCCCACCTGACAATCCAGCTAGCCATCTCTCCATCCATCCACACATATTCCCATGCATTCACTCATTTATTCATCCATCCATCCATCCATCCATCTACTCACCCATTTATTCATTCAACAGGTGTTTAAAGAGTCTTGATTCTGTGCCAGATGCTGTGCTAGATGTGGGGTGGGGTAAAAAAGGAGACTGTCCTGGTCCTTTGAAATTTACCCCCACTGAAATTTACTGTCTAGTAGAAGAAATGGAAAAACATAAGTTGAGGGGCACCTAGGTGGCTCAGTCAGTTAAGTGGCTGCCTTCAGCTCAGGTCATGATCCTAGGATCGAGCCCCACATGGGGCTGCCTGCTCAGCAGGGACGCTGATTCTCCCTGTCCCTCTGCCTGCCACTCCCCCCTACTTGTGCTCTCTCCTACTCTCTCTCATATAAATAAATAAAATCTTTTTTAAAAAGAATGTAAATTGAACAGACAAATAAATAAATAAGTTAGTTACAAATCACAACAAGAAGGATGAAGTAACCAGGAGGTTAAAATAGATACTAAAAGGTGACTTGGGTTTTGGACGGGGTGAGAAGTCATGACTAAGGTAAGATTTGAGGGTGAGAAGAAGCCAGCCTATGCAGGGCATGTGAGAGGGGGCAAATCAAGAGAAGTATGTGCAAAGGCCCTGGGACAGGAAGGTACATGCATGTTATGGGACAGCCTGAAGGTCAAGATGGCTGAAGGACATGAAAACAAGGTGAGAGTGGCCCAAAAGGGTATGGATAGGGGGTCAGTGGTCCAGCCACGAGTTTGGATTTTCCTGAAAATGCAGTGGGAAGTCACTGATGGAGTTGAAGCACAAGCATGATATGGGCCCTTTCTGTTTCTTAACTAACAACTATGTGCAAGACTGAAGAAAGGTAAGAGTAGGCCCAGGTACCCACTTTGGGGCTGAATGCTGTCGAGCAGGCCCCAGTATTAGAGCAGGGCCTGGCTCTGGGATGCTTTGGTGGTGGATTGCACAGGGTGAGTAGAATCTTATCCATTGCTTCTCCCACAGGGGATATGGGAACTATCAAGGAGAATCCTCAGCAAGAGTGAAAAAATGTATGAGTCTGGAGTTCAACATCAGAAATGTGGGACCTGGGGTGTCTGTAAGATGGCCAAGTGCTATGGCAACTGGATACTTCAGATTGGAGTTGAGAGAAGGACAGGAGGTAGAAGAAACTCTGGAGGTATCTGGACACTTAGGGGAGAGACCTATAAGGAAGAGAGTGAGGAGCGATACATGTGATGCTGGGCAGAGGGGAAAGAGGAAGACAAGGAGACAGTGAGCTCACAGAAGGTGACAGAGGAGAAGACAGGCCTGCTCCCTGCCTGAAGTGACCACGGTTCCTGCAGCATGGAGATCATGGGATGCCTTGACCGATGGCTCCATAAAGCAGGGGTGACATCTACACCCAGAGGGGGGATGAGCCAATGTGAAAGGAAGGGATAGCAAGCAGAGTTTTTGCTGTGAAGGGAAATAGGAAAGGGGGCAGGGCTGGAAAGGAATAGAGGATGAAAGAGCTTGGCAGGGGTATGTTGTTTATAGGAAGGGAGATAGAAGGCTTGGCCTTGGGAGTGGGAGTGTCAGAAGGTTTCCAAGACCCAGGCAGGGAGTGAGGAGTTTGGATGTCAGAAGATGATCTCCATCTAATGGCTTTACTTCATTAATGCTGAGAATGAGGGAGAAGAGAATACCATGAACTCCAGTCCAAGGGCCCATTTAGGTTCTGCCTACAGGATAAGAAAGTAGGGAGTGGCAGCACAGAGCTCTGGCTTTGTACTGAATGCTGAGCCACTGGGGGCCATGATGGTGCTGCAGGGTTGGGGCGGAAGGTGAGAGGCAAGGAAAGAATACAAATGATGGGCTGAGGTCCCCACTGATCCAGGACAGGGATGAGGCCAGGAGGGGCTATCTGAGGAGGGGTCCCTGGACTGGGAGTTTTGATGAGGCTGAAGGACTTAGCGGTGGTGGGACAAGGGCATCTAGCAAGAGGCAGGGGAGATGAGGAGACCAGGACAGGAGGCAAGAACTCCGTGATGGTGTAGGTTCTGGTAAGGACCAGGTCCAGGGTGTGCCCAGGAAGTAAGTGGCTGACAGGAGGAGGGAGGACAGTGGAGATGAGGACCACAAAGGCCAGGACACTGGTGAGTCATCTGTGTGGATGTTGAAACCATGAGGATTGGCCTGAGTTGGGGCGATGGGAGCTGGAGAGCCAGGAGCAAAGAATGAGGGGAAATAACCAGGATGCCAGCTAATGACAGCTTTAGCGGGGAGCAGGTGATACCATCAGGGAAGGGAGATGACAACAGGAAGCCCTCCACTGCCAGGCATGTACCATGGAAAGCGCTACTACCTCAGGGAAAGCGGTGCTTCAGAAGGTTTCAGGTTTCAGTTAAGGCAGGAGGGATGGAGGAAGACAGTGAGGTCTACAGCACAGTTTGCTGATCATTCAGGGCTGGGTGGAAGTGAGTGAAGACGGGGCACTGTGGGGGGAGGGGAGCAACGAGGGAGAGCCTTACACAGATGGATGAAAGGGTGGCAAAGACAATAGACAGTCTGCCTATTTAGTACAGTGATGTGGATTCTTCCTTTGGTGATATGGTGTCCTCTAGGGAGGAAGATCCTACAAGTCCCATTCACCAGCCATCAACCCACTCCAGCACCCACCCTTCCACCCACAATCCACGTACCCATCCACCTGTCCATCCCCATCCACCCATCTACTCCCATCTACCCACAATCCAACCATCCACCCCCATCCTCTCATCCTCCCACAATCAACCACTCATCCACCTGTCCACTCCCATCCACCCACCCACCCTCTGTTCACCAAACCAGCCATCCACCCATCCTCCCACAATCCACTCATACATTCACCACCCATTCATCTACCCATCCATGGTCCACCCACCTACCCATCACTCATTCATCATTCCATCCATCCACTACCCATCTACCCATTATCAACCCATCTAACTATCCATCCACCCATCCACCCTCCCAACTATCCAAGCACCCATCCATTTACTTATTTATCTGATCATCCATCACCCATCCTACCATTACTGAATCCATGCCCCCCACATTCAGTGTGCCTCTCCTTTGTACTGAACCTAGGAAGGTGAAGAAAATACAGCCTCTTTTCAGATGTGACCAGAAAACCACAGTTCAGCTTGAGACGTATTCTTAACACCAGGGGCCCAGGAGGCAGAAACTGCCTGAGTAACGCTGATTGCCCCACCACAGGGAAGGGATAAGTGAACAAGGTCCTGAAGAGGGGGATCCTCAGGAAGAAAGGAAGTACAAATGTCCAGGGCAAAAAGACAGGTGAAGGCAAAAACTTCAAGATAGGAAAAGCCTGAGGGTTCTTGGGTGGCTCAATCAGTTAAGCATCTGCCTTCAACTCAGGTCATGATCCCAGGATCCTGGGATCTAGCGCCACATCTGGCTCCCTGCTCTGTGGGGAGTCTGTTTCTCCTTCTCCCTCTACCCCTCTCCATGCTTGTAATACTCTCTCTCTCTTCCTCTCAAATAAATAAATTAAATCTTTAAAAAAAAAAAAATGAAAAGCCTGGCACTTTGGTCCCAATGGTGAGAGCTCTGTGCATCTCAGAGATGTATCAGGAGATGAAGCTGGAGAGAAGGCAGTGGGCAGAGTCCTGGTGTGCCCCTACTTCATCTGAAAGTGAGAGTGCCCTCCAGCAGGAAAGCCTCCATTTCCCTGTCTGTACAATGGGACTAGATGCACAGTGAGGAGTTTCTGCCTCTGGCCTACAAGGGTGTGGTGCCTGGAAAGTTTTGGCCAGCAGGAGGCACAGAAGTGAGGGGTGAACCAGGCCCTGGCTAGTGGCTGCCTTGTCCCTAGGATGCTGAAATGAGATCTTGGTGTCCAGAATGTGCCCTGGGACTGTTTCCTAGGGCAGTCAGGGTCAGGGTGGTATAAAGCAAACTACGGTGGGGAGCCCCTGGGATCCACGTGCCACAGTTACCTGCCAGTATGGGACACTGGGCATCAGAGGGCTGGATTGGGGAGGACGGGGAAGCTGGATCTGTGGGACTGGAGAGGGCTTCAGGCTGGGACCAATAGTGGGCTATACCCCCCAGGAGGACAGGGACACAGGGGGAGGGACAGGACACGGCCCTGGGCCTCCAGCCACACAGTCCTCTCTTCCTGTTGTCTCAGGATGCTCCTGGCAGGATGCATCTGCCAGAGTTCCAGGTCCAGACCTCTCCCAAGGCCTGCTCCCACCCCAACCGGGATCTCACATGCACACGCACACACGCACACACATGCACACACAAGCCCATGGGCACACACACATCGACAAGTCAGAGACAGACGGTGAGGGTTGCACCTTCCAGGTGTCCCCCAGTGTAGGATGACACCTGTGGGCTCCCCCCTTTGAATTCATGCTGGAGCTCAGCGTATTTGGGGCGAGAGATTGGGGTCACTGGGGGTGGGACCAGACTGCTGCCAGGGACAAGGGCCAGGGGCGCCTGAGCTAAAGATTTCTCATTGTCTTGGGGCCTTGCAGGTACACCCAGGGCCAAGAGCTAAAGCAGCCCCGGCCCTGGGGAGGAGTGTGCTCTTAGGGGGAGGGAAGGCCCATCAGGACCAGACTGACGTCACTGTGTGAACTCACGACCCAGCGCCATACTAACCCTGTGTTCCACCCAGGCCTGGCGAGGGGCTACTCCATGACCCCCCCGACCCTAAACATCACAGAGGAGACACACGTCATTGACGCCAGTGACAGCCTATCCATCTCCTGCAGGTATGCAGTCCTCAGCCAGGGGGACAGGGGCCTGAATGCCCCAGGCCAAGGCAGGAGATGATAGAGGAGAATCCAGGAGGCGCCCCCTCTCTGTGAGGGCAGAGCGACCTCAAGGCTTGGGGATCCCTGGGCACCTGAGTGTGCGTGCCTGGAAGCATGGTCTGTCCCCGGCCCTGCAGACACCTGGCACCCACCCCAGCCCTGTGTCACTCCATGCTGACCCCAGGCCAGTCCATGCCCACCTCTCAAGTTACCCTGCATGGACCCCTGGTCCCCTACACCCACCGTCAGCCGTGGCATGTGCCCCAAATTGGGGCTGTTCCAACCTCGGGGTGAGACAAGCTACGGGCAAGGCTTGTGCCCTGGGGGCTATGGCTCGGGCTTGAGTTCTCGTGTCCTCTGCCAGGGGGCAGCACCCCCTTGAGTGGTCCTGGCCAGGGGCTCAGGAGGCACCAGCCACAGGGGAGAAGGACGGCGAGGACACAGGGGTGGTGCAAGACTGCGAGGGCACAGACACCAGGCCCTACTGCAAGATACTGCTGCTGCAGGAGGCCCGGGCCAATGACACGGGCAGCTACCGCTGCTACTACAAGTACATCAAAGCCCGCATCGAGGGCACCACGGCCGCCAGCACCTACGTGTTCGTGAGAGGTGAGGGCCCAGTGGCTGCCCGGGAGGCACAAGCACCAGGCACCTGCAACCCCCACCCCCAGCCTACAGACCCAGTTTGGGGAAGGGTTGGGGGCTGCCCCTCCCCTGAGCGGAGGACCCCCCCCCAAAGCCCCGCCTTCCCCTCCCACAACCTGCCCCCCTCCCCTCAGACGTGGAGCAGCCGTTCATCAACAAGCCAGATACGTTCCTGGTCAACAGGAAGGACTCCATGTGGGTGCCCTGCTTGGTGTCCATCCCTGGCCTCAATGTCACGCTGCGATCGGTACAGTCCTCCTCCTCCTCCTCCCAACTCCCGCCCCATGCTCCAATCCCTCCCATCCCATCCTGTCCCTGGGAAAGGTGGCCGTGGGTCTGGCCAGGAGAAAGGGCCCTGAGAGCCACCATGTCCCAGCAGCAAAGCTCAGTGCTGCGGCCCGACGGGCAGGAGGTGGTCTGGGATGACCGCAGGGGAATGCGCGTGCCCACACCGCTGCTGCGGGACGCCCTCTACCTGCAGTGTGAGACCACCTGGGGTGGCCAGGACTTCCTATCCAACCCCTTCCTCGTGCACATCACAGGTACGGGCTGCCCGGAGCAGGAGGATGATGGGGCGTCCCCCAAATCCCAGGGATGGGGCCATCGGAGCCGCAGCTGACCTCTGCGGGCACCCTGTGCCCTGTGCTCTGTGTGCCCACCATCCCGTGAGGGCCCTAGGGGTCACTGTGCTTGTGTCACCAGGCAATGAGCTCTATGACATCCAGCTGTTCCCCAAGAAGTCGCTGGAGCTGCTGGTCGGAGAAAAGCTGGTCCTGAACTGCACCGTGTGGGCCGAGTTCAACTCGGGCGTCACCTTCGACTGGGACTATCCAGGGAAGCAGGTGAAGCCAACAGCCCCTGCAGGGCCACACTGGAACCACCCCCAGAGGCCTCATCCCTGCCTATACCTGTCCTATGCCCACACTGTCTGCAGGAGTCCCCCTCACTGCCCACACACCTCCCACCTGCTTGGTGCACACTGGCCTCTGAATAGAAGAGGTGTGGACCCAGTCCTTCCCAAAGACCCCCTGTCGGATGAAAGGGGTTACCCCAAGGAACATTCTGGGTCCAGGTCCAAGGCTTCCAGAGCCACAGCTGGGCTGGGGTATGTGCCCTTGGTGCTATTTTTTCCAGAGCCCGACGGCTCTGACCCTGGGCTTCCCTGGGTGTGGGTAGGCAGAGCGGGGTAAGTGGGTGCCAGAGCGGCGCTCCCAGCAGACTCATACAGAGCTCTCCAGCATCCTGACCATCCACAACGTCAGCCAGCACGATCTGGGCCCATACGTGTGCGAAGCCAACAACGGCATCCAGCGATTCCGGGAGAGCACCGAGGTCATTGTGCACGGTACCGCCTGGGGCTGGGCGGGGTGTCCGTCATCAGGCCCTGGGAACAAGGGTCCCTGTGCACTGTGGGGGGGTGGTCAGAGCGCAGGGCGCCCCTGAGCAGGGCGGAGTCCAGCCAGAGGGAAGGGAGGGCAATGACAGGGCCCCCAGAGGGCAGGGCAAGCCGGGTCTGCAAATTGTCTGGTGCCTGGGGCTGCTGGACCGTGGCTGGGAGTCCCTGGGCAGGGGTAGGTCAGTGACTCCAGGCCCGGCCTTACATGGATGCCTCCCATCCGGCAGAAAAGCCCTTCATCAGCGTCGAGTGGCTCAAGGGTCCGGTCCTGGAGGCCACAGCAGGAGACGAACTGGTGAAGCTGCCCGTGAAGCTAGCGGCGTACCCCCCGCCAGAGTTCCAATGGTACCAGCCCTGGCCCCTGCCCCTCTCACAAGAACCCCCCCAGGCCCAGAATGAGAACAGACCACAGGGCGGGAAGGGCAGCCTCCCCCACTACGAGGCTCCATGTCCTGAGACCCCTGAAGACACTCTAAGGAATGTGCACCTGATACAGCATTTAAGCCAGAGGGAAAGTTATCTTGCTATGACACTGTGCAAGCTGGCATCGTGTGAGGGCATGATGGACGCTCTGCAGGACTTCCTCTAACCCATCCCTGCTCCTGCTGAGTATCTCAGAGGGCCCCACCAGCAGGAGGATGTCCTGAGGCTCTGGCCCAGCCTGCAGCAGCAGCTTTGGGCTCCTCAGGCCCCCTCTGAACACGTTGCTGCCCGCCCCCCAACCAGGGCCCTCCTACCCCGAAGTTCGGAGATGCCACAGGTTCCACAAAGTGTTGTAGAGTCAGGCTCTGGGCTGAGCCTGAGCTGTGTGGCAGAAAGCAAAACTTTCCAGGAGGCCCGCAGGCTCTAGGGCCCCAGCTCTGGCCTGTGACCTGACAGTAAGATTTCCCCTACGGGGTGTACCAAGGGTCAGTGAAGGGGGATCCCTCCGTGGTGGCTCCACACTTGCTAGGTGCTCCCCGAGAGCTCTCTAAGAGCTCGGGTTGGCATAGCACCCCACACACACCCTCAGGTCATTGGAACCCTCAGTGTGGTCCAGTGCTGGGCTATCACACTCTAGCCTGACCCCCATGGTGCAGACAAGGAAAGAGAGGTGGGAGAGGGGAGAGGGCTTTCCTACCGGAATTCCAAGCCCCCTGCTAGGGCTCTGCCTCATCTTTCCCTGCCCTTCCCAGCCTGGGGTACGTCCCTCCCTCCAGGCAGGATGACCTTTTCAAAAAGCCTAGGGCTGAGCAAGCAGAGGCCCAGATATTCTCAGTCTCACTGTGCTGGCTTGCCTCCTGGGAGGGCCTCAGGATGCCCCAGGCCTGGCCTGGAAAAAACCTTCCTCTGAGGCCACAGGCTTTGGGGTCCATTGGAGGTACCTGATACAGAGCCAACATTTGGGGGGCCGGGAGCAGCCTGGACCCTCCCTTGCATGTCAGCCTCCTGGAGACCCCTGGGACTCTGTCTCCTGCCCTCCAAGGCCAGCAGGACTCAGCTGCTCTGGGAGGCTCTGCTTTCCCCAGCTCTGCTGCATCTGGGGTCTGACCCAGGCCTGATGCTCAAGCAGCTGGGGCCTTCTCACCATTCCCACTGCCTCTGGCTTTTCTCCTCTCCCTCGACCAACACCGACCTCCAAGATGCACTTGGCCAGGTCACTGTCCACTGAGACACTGGCCCCAGGGACTAGTAGCCCCCACAGCCTCACAGGGCTCTCTTCAAGTCAAGTGTGTGATGGTTATAAGTGAATGGATGGAGAGCTAGTGGACAGCTAGCCAGGCTGGTCCTCCGCTGCTAGAGCTTGTGGCTGGAGCAGGGCTCACACTAAATGCTCAGTTAAACCTCACGACCCTGGCAAGAAAGTTCATTTTGCTTCCCCAGTCTTCAGAAGAGGACCCTGGGGGCTCGGGGACATGAAGGGGTTGGCATGGGATCACTGACACAGCAGGTGGTGGACTCAGAAGTCTGCAGCAGAGCCCTGCGGACTCCACAGCCTCAGGCCTGCTCTGACCTGCCCTGTGTGGGACCCCAGATGAGTCAGGTCTCTCCCTGACATCTTCCTGTTGGTCTCTGACAAAGGGTGTGCCTCTCCCGCGGCTCCCTGGCTGAATGCGGGGGAAGACCTCTGTCTGAGGGAGGACCATTTCCAGGTGGAGCCCAGGCTGCAGAATGGCTGTGCTGTGCCCCCCAGCTCAGGCCCGGGTTTGGGGTGTAAGGCCATGTATTTGCACGTGCATTTGTTTACATATGGGTAGGCACTGCAGGTACTGCTGTGTAGGCAAGGGCAGTACAGGGACAGTCTCTGCACCTTAGGGGAGACAAATGGTCTGCAGACACATGCATGAAAACCAGGGTGCTTGTGGGCAGGCAGGTAGAAGAAGAGCAGAGGGCAGGAGCTGGTTCCTAGGGCGGTAGGGAAACGCTGCTCTAACGTTGCTCTCCATATAGGAGAGAGGGAGCCATACATGTGTCTAGAGGACTGGGCATCCAAGCGAGGAGGGGACAGCGAGTGCCCAGGCCCCAGGTGTGAGGACAGCAAGAAGTTCCTGTATCTGAAAAGCTCCAGGAAGGGCAGAGCTGGGCTCAGAAAGTGAGGCAGGGCCCTCCCCCATGGGGTAAGGGTCTGGACCGTGCTGCAGGGGGACTGCACCTCCAATCCTTCCCACACACACCACAGTGAGAGACAGGGCATACTGGGCATGGTAGCCAGTCCTGAGCCTGCAGGCACGGTGAGACCAGGGCAGGCCTGCAGACCATCCCATCCCCATAGCTCTCCAGTCCGGATCCAGCTGCTCCAGCCCCAACCCTCGCCTAGTCTGGTGCAGGAGGGGCTGCTCGCTGGAGCTAGGCCCATGGGGACTCGCAGCCTCCTCCTGCCTCCCCTGACAGCATGGTCGCTGCCCTTGTTGGGGCCTGGCTGTGGCAGGGAAGGCACACCAGGATGGGGCAGGAGCCTGGTCCATGCAGTCCACTGAACTCCCTTCCTGTGCCAGGTACAAGGACAGAAAGTCAGTGTCCGGGCGCCAGAGTCCGCATGCCCTGGTACTAAAGGAGGTGACGGAGGCCAACGCGGGCACCTACACCCTGGCCCTGTGGAACTCCGCGGCCGGCCTGAGGCGCAACATCAGCCTGGAGCTGGTGGTAAATGGTAAGGGGGGGGAAGGGGGATGGAGGGGAGGGAAAAGAAGAGCAAGCTGGAAGAGGGGATGCCAGGGGGTGGCGGGTGGTACGCAGGGGCCTAATGACCTGCTGTCTGCCTATGCCCCCAGTGCCACCCCACATCCATGAGAAGGAGGCCTCCTCCCCCAGCACCTACTCCCGCCACAGTCGCCAGGCCCTCACCTGCACCGCCTACGGGGTCCCCCCTCCTCTCAGCGTCCAGTGGCACTGGCGACCATGGACTCCCTGCAAGGCCTTCGCCCAGCGCAGCCTGTGAGTGGCTCCAGCCTGTTCCTTCCCGCTTCCCGGCCCCATCCCCAACCTTGGCTGAGAGCCCCACTCCCAGCCCCCACTCCTTCCCAGAGCCCTGCTCTAAGCTGGAACCTACGGCAATTCAACAAGAGCCCATCCCTGACCTCGCCTCACCTCCCCCTAGCATGGGTCAGGTTGGGCTGGACACTGGGCATGGTGCGGCCCCCACCCAACCCCCACTTGAAAGTTAAGCCCCTAGGACACATAATTGCATCATCCAGGGGGCCACAGGAATGAGGCTCCAAGTGGGTGTCCCTGAGCCAGTTTTATGAGGCTTGTACTGAGCCCAGTGACACACCACCCATGCCCAGTTAGCTTCTCCTGAGCCCTGTTTACGATGATAGCTCATAGAGGAGGCAATGGAGGGTCAGAGCGGGGACCTGCCTTTCCCCAGGTCACAGCTGTAAGCTGCAGAGCCTGCCCCACCGCTGGGCCTGCTGGACCATGCTCCCCTGTGCTGAGCTGGGTGCCACCAGGACAGACAGGCCCAGGAGTATGCTCTGAGCAGGGACAGCTTGGCCAGCAGGGGATGGGAGAGGAGGGTGCCAAGGTGGCCAGAGATCTGGAGGGCATTAGGAGCAGTGAAGGGCACTGAGTTGGGGGAGTGGGAGGGTTGCATTTGCTGTTCAGCTAGAGAACCTTGTGGGTTGGGTAGAGGGGCACAGCCTGGGCAAGGATGGATGCTCGGGACCCAAGGAGGAAGCAAACAGCTACAAGCTACAACCGGAGACGGGCCGTAGCCCCATCACAGAAGAGGAAGAGGCTCTGTAGGGCTGGCCTGTTACACCTAAGGCTCATAAGAGATTCTTCTAGACCACCAGACACTTCCAAATTGGCTTCCCTCTGATGCTCTACCTTTATGCTCTGTGCCAATGGACAGAACTCTGGGGTCCTGCACTGCTCTGCTGGGGGCAGACAAGAGTCTCCCTGGGAACCCCAGACCCATGGCTCAACAAGAGACCAAAAGTGCAGGGGTCACACCCAGCCCAGGAAGGGGCTGCAGCTCTGGGAGGAGGAGAGAGAGGGCTTCTGGAACAGGAGAGGTGACTCCACTGCCCCTGGGAGATCTAGGTGGACTTTGCAGGAAGGGGCACATCGTGAGTCCAGAGGGGAACCGCAGAGCCACAGGTGTGAGCTCCTGCCTACTGGGGAAGGCTGTGTCCGGCAGTCCTCAACCGACACGCTGTTCCTAGCAGCCGGCGGCAGCAGAGAGACCACATGCCACAGTGTCGGGACTGGAGAGAAGTGACCACGCAGGATGCCGTGAACCCCATTGAAAGCCTGGACACGTGGACCGAGTTTGTGGAAGGGAAGAATAAGGTAGGCACCAGCCGTGCCTCTGACGGGGAAGCAGAAGGGAGGCAGGAAGGGGCCCTCTCCGGGCTGTCTCCATCTCGACCAGGCTGCAGAGCTCGGAGAGTTGGTGGTCTTTCTGCAGTGTCCTGGGCCTCAGCTCCCCTTCCTGCATGTGGATGCAGAGGGCCGGATCTCCAGCTGCTTCCCAGACTGGAAAGCTTAGGTTGAAGGGAGCCTGGCCAGGCCCCGGGCCCCAGCTACCCACAGGCTCCAAGGCTGGGAAGGTCAGGCCTGGGGCCAGCCAGGTCCCCTCCGAAGGCAACGGAGCTGCTGGGTGCAGCCTGGGGGCAATGCCTAGAAGAGGCCAGGCGGGGTAGGGGACTGAACAAAGGCACCCACTTCCTACAGTCACTTCCTGTTTTCCTACACACCTCCAGAGCCTCTTCCTGTTCCAGGCCTGGCCAGGATGTGCCCAGCTTGGAATCGGGTGGGGTGGGGGGGTTGTTTGGTGGTAGGCAGGGCCTGTGGCCCTCTCTCCTCCCCCTGCCTCCAAGAGTCCTACTCCCCAGGCCAGAATCCTTCGGGAGACCTGCGACCCATCCCATTTCCTGGCCACCACCCAGGCCTTGAGAGAGGGGCCGTGAGCCGCCCTGGGGTGAATGTGCCTTGGGTGAATGACCAGCCTTACTCTAAACCCCGAATCTTAAACCTGGCTTGGACTGCCCCATTTCTAGGCTGGGCCTGTCCCCTGCTCAACGCGGCCACAGCCCAAGCCCATCCATAACCAGAAGCCTGCCTGATGTTGCCCCTCTGACCTCAGCCACAGCTTAAGCCTGCTGTTACTAGCCATGTCCCTGATGTTTTCAGAAAGCCCCCCTTACTGTGCAAGGCCTTTCCCTTCTGCGCCCAACCTCACTGCCTCTGGTCCTGTCTCTGAGCTTTGGTCCTCTTGAGCTGGAGGCCTCAGTTAGCCCCACTCCTCCCTGCAGAAAGGAAGGACGGTCAGGGTGGGAGGAGCTTGGGCAGGAAATGGAGCCCTGTGCTCATGCTTTGCATAGACGGTGAGCAAGCTAGTGATCCAGAACGCCAATGTGTCTGCCATGTACAAGTGTGTGGTCTTCAACAAAGTGGGCCAGGATGAGCGGCTCATCTACTTCTATGTGACCAGTGAGTGAACGGGCAGGGGCGGGGGGTGGAGGTTGGGAACCAGTGGGAGCAGAAGGCCAGAGAGAAGGCCTGGGAGAGGACCGTGAGGTCAGGTTGGGCCCACTGAGTTCCCGAAGATGTGGGACACTAGGCTCCTTAGTCTCAGAGGGAGGGATAGATTTGGAGGTCATTAGCACATGGACCAGGGTGCTGGTGCAATGGGATAGAGGGGCACACTCTGCCCCCAGCCCTGGAGGTACATCCCCACTAGTGCCCTTCCATCCCTTCCATTCCTGTGGTTCCATCTCCCACCCACTCCCTTTTCAACACAGCAACTGACACACAGGTACACTTTTACTGGGGAAAAGGCCCAGAGCTTCTTCTGATGTTCAAATGTTTTAGTGACCCCAGGAAAGCTAAGAAGCCCATTAAAGGCAGTCACTGGGCCCAGGAGCATAGATGAGACATGGGGACAGAGGCAGCGGGGAGAGGACTCCACAGGAGCCCAACAAGGAGTGTGATCAGATGGACAAAAGGAAATCAGGAGCGAGGCATTGCCACAAACTAATGGAAGGATAAGATTATATTCGGGAGAGGACAATGGTGGAGTGTGGTCAGCAGCAAGGGAGGGTGGGACAGGACCGCACCAAATGTGCTGACAGGGACCGCACTGATCGTCTGGGCTCCGGGGAGGATATGGGGCATGTCCTGTAGAGGGCTAGAAGGTGAGACTGGAGGAGTCCGTGGGGCTGACTGCAGGGAGCAGGTCCCATTGGTCAGTGTTGGGGAGAACAGGGGTGAAGAGGGCTCCTTGGAGGAGGGTACCCAGCCCAGGTACATGTGATGCATGCTCTGGTTGAGAGCAAAGTGAGTCCAAAGGCAGTCGGGCATGGGAGAGCAAGCCAAACGGCAGGCAGAGAGGTGAGCAAAATCAGGGGGTGGAGGGCATTGTCACAGAGCTGCCTCCTCCCTCGCCTGCCCTCCACCCCCAGACATCCCCGATGGCTTCAGCATAAAATCCGAGCCATCGGAGGAGCCCCTAGAGGGCCAGAAGGTGCGCCTGAGCTGCCGGTCTGACAACTACACCTACGAGCAAATGCGCTGGTACCGCCTCAACCTGTCCACACTGCACGACGCCCACGGGAACCCGCTGCTGCTTGACTGCAAGAACGTGCACCTCTTCGCTACGCCTCTGGCCGCCCACCTGGAGGAGGCAGAGCCAGACGCACGCCACGCCACGCTCACCTTGACCATCCCCAGCGTGGCACCTGAACATGAGGGCGACTATGTATGCGAGGTGCAGGACCGCCGCAGCCACGACAAGCACTGCCACAAGAAGTACCTGTCAGTGCAGGGTGAGGCAGTAGGGGAGGGCTGGCAGCGCTTCCCAAGAAAGGAAACTTTCTCCCCTCCCAGAGCTCACCTGGGCTGCCACTCCTGGAGCCTGAACTTGCAGGAGGGTCCTACCCAACCCCACCCATGCTGTGGAGGTCCACAGCCCTCCCGGCCCTGCGCTCAAACCCGATCCTTCCTAGAGCTTGGCGCAATCCCTCCCCACTGTGCTCCCAGCCCTAGAGGGATGTCCTCCTGCTTTCTGCAACTCCACTTAGCTCCCTGTCCACCGCCACCCCCAGCCCTGGAAGTCCCACGTCTCACGCAGAACTTGACGGACCTGCTGGTGAACGTGAGTGACTCCCTGGAGATGCGGTGCCCAGTGGCGGGGGCGCACGTGCCCAGCATCTTGTGGTACAAAGATGAGAGGCTGCTGGAGGAAGAGTCTGGTAGGGTGGTGGACCCGGGCGAAGGGCAGGGTGCGGAGGCTGGCCGGGTCAAGGCCCCAGACCCATCTGAACTCCAGGCGACACGCCATCCCCTACAGGAATAGACCTGGCGGACTCGAACCAGAAGCTGAGCATACAGCGTGTGCGTGAGGAGGACGCGGGCCGCTATCTGTGCAGCGTGTGCAACGCCAAGGGCTGCGTCAACTCCTCTGCCAGCGTGGCTGTGGAAGGTCCGGCCTCTCCCGGGCGCCCTTCCACCCACCTGCCCTCCCCACCCCACCCCTGCACTTGGCACCTTCTCATAGCCACCTCCCCCAAGTGGTGCCCACCAGAAGGGGAGCTCATCGCAGAGTGCACCCTCTTGCCCCTAACACGTGCACACACACACAGGCTCGCCCCTTTCTGTCCACTCAGGCTCTGAGGATAAAGGTAGCATGGAGATCGTGATCCTCGTTGGCACTGGTGTCATTGCTGTCTTCTTCTGGGTCCTCCTCCTCCTCATCTTCTGTAACATGAGGAGGGTGAGTGCTCCTCCCCCAACTGATCCTCTCCTTGTGGGGTCTCTGTATGCCCTGGCTCACCTGGAAACCTCACCTGGGAAGCCTTTCTGACCCCTCTATGCTGGGCTCCTACATGACTAGAGGTGGTCAGTCTGTTGGTCCCCACCTTGCCAGAGAGTCCCAAAGGAGGTCCCATCTGTCCTGGGGGAAGTCTTACCCAAGACCATGGTATGGCCCCATCAATTAGTTGCCCCACCCCCCAACCCAGCCAGCCCACGCAGACATCAAGACGGGCTACCTGTCCATCATCATGGACCCCGGGGAGGTGCCTCTAGAGGAGCAGTGTGAATACCTGTCCTATGACGCCAGCCAGTGGGAGTTCCCCCGGGAGCGGCTGCATCTTGGTGAGGCCATCACCCAGCCCGCCCCACCCGCCTGCAGAGACCGCTTCCCTCCGAAGTGCTGAAATCCTTCCATCCCAGGCAGACCTGGCTCCCACCTGGCCTGCCCTGCCCATCTGGGCAGGCATCCCAAGAACTGGAGCCAGGATCAAGTTCTCAGGCCCCCCGGGGTCACTTCCTGCTGCTCGGAGCAGGGCGGGCCCATCACACCTGCTGGGAGAGGATGCAGGCCTTCCTGTCTGCTTCTCCTCTCCCTCAATGCCCGCTCCTGCTCTCCCTGCTCTTCCTGTTTGGCAGAGAGGCCCCCGAGTTTCCTCCCCCTCCTGGGCCTTCCTTCCTGGCAGTTGTCGCGGGTGGCCCCTGCTGCCCGTCCCTCTTCACCCTCGCCCTTACACAGCTCACCTGGACCCGGGTCCCTGCCCCCACAGGGAGAGTCCTTGGCCATGGAGCCTTCGGTAAGGTGGTGGAAGCCTCTGCTTTTGGAATCCACAAGGGCAGCAGCTGTGACACTGTGGCTGTGAAAATGCTGAAAGGTGTGGGGGTCAGCGGGTGGAGGGGGCGGTGGGAGTGGCGGGGGTAACGACTGTGGGTGGCCTGGCGGGGCTGTGCTTCGGGAGGGGAAACTGACGGTCAGAGCCAGTCTCGTGCAGAGTTCTTCATGGAGGCCCTGGGCTCATTTCTGGGGGATTCTTCCCAATTCCACCTGAAACCCCAGCCTCAAAGAGGCGAGCAGGAAGAGTTGGGGACCCTACGCCCCCACGGGCATGATCTCTAGCTGCCTCTTAGCAGAGTCGGTGGCCGGGAGGAGGGACGCGCAGGGACGGGGGTGGGGGGGTGCTGCGCGCGGCGGGCCCAGCCCCACGCGAAGCACCCATGTCCCCTCCAGAGGGTGCCACAGCTAGCGAACATCGAGCCTTGATGTCGGAGCTCAAGATCCTAATCCACATCGGTAACCACCTCAATGTAGTCAACCTCCTGGGAGCGTGCACCAAGCCGAATGGTAAGTAGCTCGCGGCCCCCGGCTCCCCGGCGGGAGGGGCCTGTTGGGCTGTGTGGGGGCGGGGCCGGGGGCGGGGCGTTACTGCGGTGCCGGCCCTCCCGCCTGGCCTCGGTTCCCAAGCCCATGGCTCTTGCCCTGCCCCAGGCCCCCTCATGGTGATCGTGGAGTTCTGCAAGTATGGCAATCTCTCCAACTTCTTGCGCGCCAAGCGGGAGGCCTTCAGCCCCTATGCGGTAAGTGGCGGCCCTGCGACTGGCCCGAGCTCTGCCGGGAGCCCACAGTTCGCCAGGGTGGGCTGGTGAGGCGGGGGTGCCTCTGCTGTGGGTGGCGGAGCCGCTCTCGGACCCACTTTTGCCTTGGCAGGAGAAGTCCCCTGAGCAGCGAAGGCGCTTTCGAGCCATGGTGGAAGGTGCCAAAGCGGACCGGAGGAGGCCGGGAAGCACCGAGCGGGCCCTCCTCTCCCGGCTCCTGATGGGCAAGGGCGGGGCTGGGCGGGCCCCTCCGGCCCAAGAAGGTAAGAAGAGCCTGGTTTCCCCTCGCCCAAAGAGGTCTGGCTGATCAGGGGACTGGGGGAGAAGCTGGCCTGGGACTCTCCTGGAGGGGCTTACCTGGAAGAGTGTGCAATGGGCTTTTCCTCTGGAAGGGAGGACACCACAGGGACAGTTTCCACGGAGGCGTTTGGCGTTGGATTGGGCATCACTGGCTATCTAGGCATTTGTCTTCCGGAGGAGGGTGGGAGCAGACAGGCGGAACCAGCAGGTGCAAAGGTCCAATGACACAACAAGATTCCTGGCACTGGGCGTGGTTAGTGGGTGTTGCAGAGACCCAATGCTGAGGAGCAGGAGAGGGGGTTCACAGGCTTGTTAGCTAATTCCAGGGGCTTCAGGGGCCCCACCAGGAGGGTACACCAGGGGTGGTGAACAAATGCTCCCTTTGGGGAAGGGTAGAAGATGGGAGCCATGGAAGAGTCTTCCCCTCACCACCCCCCACCCCCCCCACCCCCCGCTGACCTCCCCTGAGCCTCACTTGCTCCTTTGTGCAGCCCAGGACCTGTGGCTGAGCCCACTGACCATAGAGGACCTCATCTGCTACAGCTTCCAGGTGGCCCGAGGGATGGAGTTCCTGGCCTCCCGCAAGGTGACTGCCCCAGCAGGCCCCTCGGAGGGGAGAGGGTACAGACCACCAGCATATCAAGGCAAGCCCTATCCTAGCTCACCCTCGAGTGATTCCGTGGTTAGCACGTGTTTCTCCCACTTTGCAGAGGTAGAAACAAAGCCCAGAGTGTGGAAGTGATTCCCTGAGATCTCTAGCTAGTCAGTGGCAGAGGGGACTTTGGCATCTGTCCCACCCCACGGCCTCCTCTGCTGTCTCCATTGTTTCATGAACCTTTACCACGGAGAGTCCTGGGGGAGCATAGAAATCTCTCTGTGACAGAGCAGTGGTCAGGCATGGGTGGGCCCCAGGGACCTGTGCTCCCTACCCCCACACACCACCACCACCGTCCCCCCAGTGCATTCACAGGGACCTGGCTGCTCGGAACATCTTGCTGTCAGAATGCGACGTGGTAAAGATCTGTGACTTCGGCCTGGCTCGTGACATCTACAAAGACCCAGACTACGTGCGCAAGGGCAGTGTGAGTGCAGGCCATGGAGGGAGTGCTGGGGATGGGGGCATGGACCTCCTATCCAAGAGCCATCTCCATGGAAGGTCAGAGAGCCCACCCCTACAGGGACCTGAACGGCCCCACCAGGGCACATGGGGGCAGGGGGAGTAGGGACAGGAGCCGACAAGCAAGGACCCTGGTGCTTCAGCTGGAGCTTTGTCTATGAGGCGGATGCTGACTGACCCCACATGCCTACCCTGCATGCCTACCCTACAGGGGCTGGGTATCAGAGGCAGACCCCGCATGGGGCATGTGGGTACAGAAAAGCATGTGGGTACTGGGAGCAGGGTGCTCGGAGATGGTCAGGCAGGCACTTGAATGAGCTCACAAAGCTAATTGGGAGTTTGTGCCCCAGAGGAGGAAGGAAGAGGCTTGGGAGATGGGCAATGGGCAGGATGGGTCTAGGATGAGGTGGGCCACCCTGACAGCCTAGAACTTCATTATATCTCACAGGTGAGTGGAGGTAGGTGGATGGGAGAGTCAGGTGCGCCTTCCAGAAGTGCCCTCTACAGGTTTCGAGGAAGGACGAGAGGGTGTGCTGGGTGTGGTGGGGAAGGCAGAGGCCAGTCAGGAGGGGCCAGGGCCCTCAGGGCTCCCAAGTAGAGGGTCCAAGAGGTAGAGAGACAGGCAATGGGGAAGACACATCATGAGCCCCAGGACGAGCAGTCAGGAGTGACATCTAGCTTGTGTGCAGACTAAGTGAGCCGCTGAGGTGGGAACGGTGAGGGGGTGCAGGGTCCCAATTCCTCCAGAGGCTGGGTCTGGAGTCTGGAGGGGGAGGCTTTCCGAGTGCGCCCCCGAAAGAGCACACAGGAAGAAAGGGACCCAGACAGACCCAGGAGAACAACAATGGGGCAGAAGCCTTCACGGAAGGGGCAGAATGTGAGAGTCTTCTGAAGGCACGAGGGGCAGATATGGCCCAAGGCCTTTCTTGGGGTATGGCTCCAGAGTTCTGGACAGGCTGGGGGTACAGGGGAGCTACCAACATGTCTGTCCTTCTTCCTCTCTTCCCTTTCTCATGGAGACATGCTTCCTTCCGTCTTCCCCAGGCCCGGCTGCCCCTGAAGTGGATGGCCCCTGAGAGCATCTTTGATAAGGTGTACACCACACAGAGTGATGTATGGTCCTTTGGGGTGCTGCTCTGGGAGATCTTCTCCCTGGGTAAGTGTGGGGCAGGCTGTGGGGGAGGGGAGAGGTGGGATCCCAGGCCAGGGGTCATAGCACCAGGCTTGCGAAACAGGGGGCTGCTCCTGCAGCAGGCGGTCTTTCTATGGCAAGTGGTCCAAGAGCTCCACCTCTCTCCTCTGCCTCCAGCATGTGCCCCCACACCCCCCCTTCCGGAAGCCACCTCTGCAGGGTGGTGGGCTCTGGCATCGGATACCGGACAGGGCCCAGCCTGTGTTTATCAGGCAGTCGCCGGGATCGCCACGGTCCCCAGATGTTTATCTCCCTGGATGAGCCCCCCCCAACCCTCAGTTTGTCAATGGCAAGGCTGCTCCTGCCTTCAAGGGCCAGGGAGCATCCAGCAGAGACTGGATGCTCACTCACAGGTGTACCTACTTATGAGAGCTCCACGTGGGCCCCAGGGCCCCACGGAGACCAGGAGGAAGCCTGGTGCTAAGCAGGCCTGGTGCTTAGCCCATGCTAAGACAGAGCTGGGCAGGAAGCAAACAGAGAAATTAATATAGCACCATGAATGCTGTCAGTACAGATGCCAGGGCCTGGAGGGCACAGGGAGGACAGGGCTATGTGTGACCCAGAGGGGAGCACCCAGCTGAGGAAGGGGCTCAGGGAGGGCGGGTGACCTGGAGAAGACAGCAGGTCAGGGTGAGGGAACAGCCAGGGTCCTGGTCCCCACGTGTTAGAGGTGGGCCGGTTGTGGGCAAGAGGCGTTGGGAGGTGCAACAAGGGAGGAAGGGGGTCCCTGCAACCCCTGTGAGCTGGCCTGGGTGAGGACCTGTACTCTGAGTCCCTGGAGAGCCACTCAGAGCTTGGAGCAAGGGAAAGAACAGAGGATTGCCCTGATCCTGTGGGGCTTGCCCTGGGGGCCCTTTTAACCAAATGAAGAACTATCATTGGGGGACAGAAGTGCCTTGGTGGGCCCCCACCCCACCCTAGTCCTGTGCTGGGAGCAGCAGGACCAGTCCCTGCCATAGGGGGCAGGAGAGAAGCAGTTTGAGGGGGGCTGCTGGGCTGAGAGCAAGTGCCCTCTCCCCACGCACCCCTATCTCATCCTGTTCAGGGGCCTCCCCCTACCCAGGGGTGCAGATCAACGAGGAGTTCTGCCAGCGGCTAAAGGAGGGCACACGGATGCGAGCCCCAGAGTTAGCCACTCCTGCCATGTGAGTTTCTCTAGGGAGATGGAGGGGAAGGTTGCCATGGGTGAGGGGTCTGTACACAGGCAGGGGGCAGGGGTGGGGAGGGGGTGCAGGCTCAGGGTTGGGGTAGAGACCTGCAGATGAAGTGTCTTACTTCACCCCTGACCCACCCACTGGTCCACAGACAGCTCTCCTCCACCTTGCCCCCTGGGACAGAAGAGACTGGGTGGGCAGATGTGGGGGGGCGGGGGATGGGGTTTAGGCAGGGGAGCTGGGATCTGCTGGTGCAGGGTGCGGGCGTGCTCAGACCACAGGCCAGCAGCCAGCTCTACCCGCAGACGCACCATCATGCTAAGCTGCTGGTCAGGGGACCCCAAAGAGAGGCCTGCGTTCTCAGAGCTGGTGGAGATCCTGGGGGACCTTCTGCAGGGTGGGGGCCGACAGGTAAGTCCTCTGCCCGCCCTGTCTAGCTGCAACAACCTCTGGCCAGCAGCCCCAGGGCCCTTGAGCAACTGGCCAGGGCCCATCTTTGGCCATGAGGAGCCCCGGGTGGTCTTTGTGTCGAGGGGTAGTTTGCAAGGAGCCCCTGTCTCTGGGAGAAGGCTGATGTGTTCCTCCACCTCCTGCTTCCTGCAGCACTGTCCCCCGCACCCACCCTTCCCACCCTTGACTTCTGTCTCCTCCACCTGGGGTGACTGGGGGCACAGGGAGCAAAGCCAGCTCAGGGCTGACCTGGTGCCCTGGGAGCTGGAAAAGCCAGAAGGGGAGCCCCTGGATCAGGGTGACCCCTGCTGCACCCTGCTGCTTGTAAATGGGGCGCGTGTTGGGAGAATTTGCTGGACTGGCTCACTGAATCCCCAGGGCACCTTGGAATGCAGAACTTCCTCAGTCAGGAGCCCCCCCACCAACCCCCACCGGCAATCCTGAGCTCAGGGGTGGGGACAAAGGGGCACAGTGGTCTCTGACCCCCAGGGCCTCTGCCATTCCTGCCAGCAGGAGGAGGACTGCATGGCCCCTTGTGGCTCTCAGAGCTTGGATGAGGGCAGCTTCTTGCAAGCATCCACCACTGCCCTGCACATGGCCGAGGCAGACCCTGAGGACAGCCCATCGAGCCTGCACCGGCACAGCCTGGCCGCCAGGTCAGCCGCCCTCGCGGGGGTTCCCGGATCCTGCGCCCCCACCCCCCACTCCCCAACCCCACCAGGACAGGGAGAAAGCAGGTTGGATGCAGCATAGTTGATTGCCGCCAGTCATCAAGGAACAGCAAACTAAAAGGCCTTGAGAGATCTCTGTACCCCAATGGAAAGAGCACAGTGATTTAAAGGACATACTGGGTTCTGCGGCTCCCTGGGGGGCCTGGCGAGCCTTGGGGCCCCCCTCCAAGGCCATGTAGTCTGCGACTTTGCCTTCCTCTGCAGCCCCTCAGACCTTCTCTCGGCCCTGCAGCCTCCCCTGCATCTGGCACTCCTGGCTCCCAAAAACCCTTCCTCCCTTTGACATTTGGGATCCCAGGAGGAGGATGGGCCAGCCACCCACCCGCATTCAGGATTTAGAACTTAGCCTGAGTTTCCAGAGATCTGGACATCTCTTGCCCACAGCTGTCTACACTTCAGGAAGGCTACTTGTGTTCCCACTGGGGTTGCCGAGAGAAGGGCTCTGAGACCCACTTCCCCTCGTGCCACAGCGGAGGGGGCAGGGCTGGGCCTGGGGGACAGGAACAGCCAGCTAGCAGGTGCCCACCAACCTTCTTCCACCAGCCACCCAAGGCATACAGATGCACACACACAGGCGGGGGGTGGCTGGCACAGAGGGGTTCCCCATCCATCTCACCAACCCCCATGCCACACCCAGGTTGGGTGCACTCCACTCACCTCCCACACCCTTCCCAGGAGGTGTTCTTCTCTTGCACAGGAGAGGAGACAGTTCAGCACGGTGTGGGGGAGGGGGGTGCTGGAGGGCTGCGGATTTCCTCCCCACCACCCCGGGAAGAACTCAGACCAGCACTCAGATCTAGGCCCCACAACTCACAGCCCAGGCCTGAGGTCCTTCTGGGAGGAGAGGGGGCAGAAGGAGAGGTAAGGAGGGCTTTCTGGGGCATGTTCCTTCAGCAGGCTGTTTTCCCCCCACAGATACTATAACTGTGTGTCCTTTCCCGGGTGCCTGGCAAGAGGGACTCAGATGCAGGGCTCCTCCAGGATGAAGACGTTCGAAGAATTTCCCATGACCCCGACGATCTACAAGGCCTCCGTGGTAAGTGGGGCAGGCAGGACTATGCACACAGAACAGGCTTTCCCAGCTGGGAGGAGGTCCAGGCCCACCTCAGGAAAGGCTGCCACACTGAAATGTCAAGTCCAAATTGCACATGGGCATACTGGGGTCTCGGCTGCTTTCCCCGTGCCCTCCTCACCCATTACCGGTCTTCCCTCTGCACAGCAGAGAAACCCAGTGGAAAGACAGTTTCTCCTTCTAGATGGTTGTTGTTGGATTAGCTTCCCTTTGGTGGCCACCAAGCCATGTGGCCCAAGAGAAAGGGATGGTGACTCTTGAGAAGGAGGCCGGGATAGGGGGCACGGGATATAGCGTTGTTCTCAGATCTGCTCAAGCAGAATGGGCCTCTCGGGCACTGGGAGGCTGGAGCCCATGGGTCTATTTTGCAAAAGTACAGACTCAGCCTGGTACGAGTGTCTACAGCTGGAAACCTTCCTGCCCAGGACTTTCTCCAGACAGGCCTGGTCAGCGAGTGCTAGCCCCCGATTCATGTCCCCCAGGGCCCGATGGATACATTGGGGTCTCCCAGCCCTGACAGGAGCCAAGTCACACACCATTAAAGGGTGACAGAGCCCCATTAAATATGGAGTGTGTCTCCATGAGGACCATTTTTTTTTTACACCATAAGCTGCCAGATTCTTTCGAGAGGCTCCCTGTTCTCCTTGTGTTCCTGCTCTGCCGGCAGCCTGAGCCTCAGTTTCTCCCTCTCTGGCAGGGGTGTGTGACCCTCACCTGCATGCTCCAGCAAGGAATGGACACCTGCTTTCTGATCTGTTTCCACAGGGCAGGTGTCAGACCAGCCGCGGAGGTCCGTGCCATGCTGTCCTGGCTTGGGGGGGGAGGGCTGCCTGCAGACGGGCTTATTCTCTCCCCGCAGGATAACCAGACAGACAGTGGGATGGTGCTGGCCTCCGAGGAGTTTGAGCAGCTGGAGAGCAGGTACAGACAAGAAAGTGGGCTCAGGTAGGGCTTCCAGAGCCTCTTTCCCTGCAAGGGGCCGGGAGGGGGAAGCCGGGCCTGGGCATGCCTCTCACTGACTCACCCGAAACCTACCATGGCTCCCTATTGCTTTTTTGGGTGTTCAAAGCACGCTGCTCTGGGACTCAAGGCCTTTGGCCACTGGAGAAGCCCCCTCTCCCACCAGCATCCTGGCCCAACACACCCAGATGGGGCTGGTCCCCCCATCTCTCTTCCATCTGACAGGTGCTCAAACGCACCCTCTCCATGAAATGAGTAAGATCCAGCATGCCCACTGTGCCTACACATCCCTCCTGCAGCCAGAAGCGCCACCACTACCCCCAGGGCCCCCCACATTTACTCTCCAGTTGCCCCAGAACCAGACAGATCATGTGACCTGGAGCTGGCTTGTGTCCTAGCTTGATAAAAATGCAAGAACCACCCCCCCCAAAAAAAATCCCTGAATGTTTCATCTTTTAAGGGTGTAGATGAGATAGTTAAATATCTACCCACTTACTCTAGTAGTGGACTTGCACACAACTGTTTAAAGGACAGGACCTATGAGGGAGGCGGGCGCCTGGCGGGCTCCATTGGTAAAGCAGGGGACCTATGATCTATGTCTTTGTTCGGAGCCCCCTTCTGGGTTCATCTGACATGGTTTTCAGGAACAAATCCTAGCCTCTGCCTGTGCCATTTTTTAATCGATGTATGACGATGTCACTGAGTTTTTTCCCCCGAGACTGCAAACATTTATTTGTATCATGTTAGGACAGTTATGGTGAGGCTCCACTATTCTGGCAGGTGTCTTTACCATCTCTGCTGCTGAACCCCTTAGCGGTGATTTTCCCAGCAGCCTACAAAGGGTATGTTTGTGGCACTGTGGGTGCTGGTGGTTTGAAGGCTCACATGTCCAACCGAATTTACTGTCTGTTCCATGCATCTTGGTCCCCTCTTTTGTTTCTATGGATTTTATCGGGTGATCTCCATTAGTAACCTAATTTTGGGGAAATGAACGCTGATTGCATTATTGGAAGTAGTGTCTGGATAACGTTTCTTTACACAACAGTATTTTATATCCCTCCTCCAAAAAAAACGTAAATCATTAAGAGGGTAAGCCAGAGGACGGTTGTTACTTCTGTTATAATCTCCACACATCTTCATAAAAATAGCCCCTCAGAGCTCATGCCTGTGCCATAGGCAGGAGAGAGAGACTCGGGTTTATGGGTGAGTAGGAAGCTCAGTGCTGGGACCAGCAGAGCCATACCTGAGTCACGGTGGAGGGAGAAGATGATGGGCCCCGCACCCAAAGAGAGGAGTGTTTTGTGGTCCTTGGGACCAGCCAGGGAGATGAGGGAGGAGGCAGAGGTCTGATGGAGGAGGCTCCAGGGCAAGTGGGAGGCTCCAAGGGCAGCCGTCTGGGGAAGGCACTGCTTCTGCATGGCCCGTGAACAGGACACAAGTGCTTAGTGCTGAAGGAAGAAGAAAGTCACAGCAGAGTCTCCGGAAGCAAGAACCCAGAAGACACATCCACAGCCAAGGGAACCATTTATTACAGAAATTGTACCTCGCAATAGCAGCGACACGAAGCCCTCTTGTCCACACGAGTTCCCTTGGCAACACATCCAGACCAGCATTGAGAGGGACACCTGCGTTCCCTTGGCATGTGGAACGTTCTCCAAACAGGTGCGAGGACAGAAGGTGCCTTGGACAGCTCCGTGGGGGAGGAGGAGGAGAGAGTCCCTCTGCCAGTCCTTTCCTGTCTCCTGCGAACTGCTGATCAGCAACCCCCATGGGCTCCTCACCTCCAGGCCATGCAGAATGCCCAGTCCACACCCTGCGGGGAGGGTGTCTCCTCCAAGTATGTAGGCAAGAGGAAGGTCTGGAAGCCCTCAGCTTGTGGCAGGTTGGCATGGCTGCATGACAGCCACCGAGAGGGAACCCAGCACTACCGGACAAAGCAACTGGTTGGTTCTTGGTGGCAATACCACATCGTAACAGGACTGGAGCTTTTGCAAAGAGGGATGCCCTTGAAGGAATTCAAGGTGATACCGAAGATGTGGGTGTAATGCTGCCTAAATGAGGAAGCTTCCCAAACCGGCCATGTCCCAAGCCACTTCCATAGGATAACCAGATATTTCTAGTCCCAGAAATCCCAGCACGAATAATCACAAACAGAAAAAATAAGCATGGGACGCCTGGGTGGCTCAGTCGGTTAAGCGTCTTCCTTCCGCTCAGGTCGGGATCCCAGAGTCCTGGGATCCTGTCCCGCATCTAGGCTCCCTGTTCGGCGGGGAGTCTGCTTCTCCCTCTGTCCCTCCCCCAGCTCATGCTGTGTCTGACAAATATATAAAATATTTTTTAAAAATAAAAATAAATCCATACACTATCCATAAAAAAGACAGAATAAAGTGGATTGAAAACTTTTCAGTAGATGTCAACACTCAAAAAAAAAAAAAAAGAAAAGAAAAGAAATGAAGCAGAGAAAAGCTGATACAATACTCCCAATGTGAATTAAATATATAATTAAACGACAAGCTGCACCAGGAGTTGGAAATTCAAACACTCAGAACGGAAATGAACAGTGCAAAGGTGTTGAGTGGTGGCTGGCTACATTCGGGAAAGAAATTGAAATAAAAGACAGATCTCCCCCTCCAAAATGAAGACAGGGTGGCGGGGGCATGTGGAGGGGGGCAGGGATCAGCAGATATGATATCGATGCTCCCTTACGGGGAAGGACACAGAAGATGGACCAGAAAAGACAAAAGAAAAGAAAACCAAAATAAATAAAGAGGTAAAGAAGAGCATAGAGAAAGTTGGCAAGTGCAGTGGTTGAGGGGACATGACCCAATACACGTAAGATTTGGAGTTTCCGAGGGAAATGATGCCGGTGGCGGGACAGAACTGATATTTTAAACTTTAATTCAAGGGACCCTCTCAAATGAAAGAACTGAGTTGACACAGCAGAAGAGGGCCTGGAGAAAGTGCCCCAGGACTGCAGACTCGGCTGCATGTCTGAATCTAGCTGTTAGATTTTCAAGGTAAACCTTCTGGGAATTCAGGCAAAAAAAAAGGCTGAGTCATTTACAAAGAAAAAAAAAAGAAAGAAAGAAAGAAAAAAATATCAGGCTGAACACCAGACATGGCAAAAACAACATCAGAAGAAAGGAAGCAAGGTCTTTAAAAATCTCAAAGAATGGGGCGCCTGGTGGGGGTAGGGTGGGGTGCGGTCTGGTAAGCGTCTGACTCTTGGTTTCGGCTCAGGTCGTGATCTCAGTGTTTTGGGATCAAGCCCTGTGCTCGGCCAGGAGTCTGCTTGAGGATTCTCTCCCTCTGCCTCTCTCCCTGCTAGTGCTCTTTCTTCCTCTCAAATAAATAAATACATATAGTTTTAAATCTTGGAGACCGTGAGAGGTAAGCAGGGAGCGTCCTAGGGCCTTCAGGGAGGAGGCAGGGGAAGAGTGAGAAAGAGTGAGGTGTTCTCACTCTTCCCAGGGTGAGAAGCCCGGTGCTCATTCTGAGAGTACCTAAGAGCCCTAGCAGGGATCTATGGGGAGAAGGATGGTCTCCGGCAGAAAGGATCTCTGAAGCAGGGCTGGGAGAAGAGACAGGGGCCAGGGGAGCGCCGAGCATCAGAGGTGGGTGCTCGCCCTGGAGCAGGAGGGCACGCAGAGAGCAGCCCGGCACATTCCAGAGTCAGCACAGACAAGACTTCTGTATGCACTGGGTGTGAGGGGTTTGGGGAAAGGGAAGAGCAAGGAGGATGCCCAGGGGCCTGAGCCAGAGTCGGTACTTATAGGGATGGGTGGGTGAGTATAGGAGAGAAACAGGTTTGCGGGCATGAGTGGGCCTTTCCCGTTGTCCCCTGCATCCAGGTGGGGTACGGAGAAAGCTCCAGGGTTTGCCAACACTCCCATCAGTCCTGTTCTTTGTGTGAGTCAAGTCTGTGTCTCTGAGGGCTCTGGGCTCGCTTAGCCCTCCAGTGCTATCTTTGGTGACTCCAGCCGGACCCTGATCAGGGTCCTGTCCCTCTTCTCTTCTTGTCTCACTGACCATCACCTTCCCTGTCTCAGCAGCTGTAAAGGACCGGACCGGAACATGGACGTGACCAGGGCTCACCCTGATACCCAAGGGCGGCGGCGGCGGCCAGACCGGGGGGCACGGGGAGGGCAGGTGTTCTACAACAGCGAGTACGGGGAGCTGGCGGGGCCCCAGGATGAGGGCGACCGCTCCCCATCTGCCCGCGCACCCTTCTTCACAGACGATAGTTACTGAGTTACTTGCCCCCGGGCAAGGCCCCCAAGACCCCGGGTCTGACAGTTGGTGGGGGCTGTACCCAGAGGCAACCAGAGGGCTAGGAACTCTTCTCCCTCAGCTTGGATAGGAGATGTTTCCTCCTCCCTAGTTAGGAAGGGCAAGACCCAGGCTCCAGGGTTCCCCCAGACTCCCATCACTGCACCTGCCTCCCTAGGCCACCCTCCAGATCCCCTGAGACTTTCTTCCCTCAAGATTCAGATTCCGTTCAGCCCCATACCCATGGGGACAGTCCTAATTGCCTCCTCCCACCGTGGTGGGTGGGGGCTTGATCCCCATTTTCTGAGAAGGACTCTGAGGGTCTGAGAGTCACAGTGACGGACATGGAACCAGACTTGAGCTGCAGACCCCAGGTCCTGCCCCACTGTCCAGTCCACTCATTCCCGTGGGAATGGCTTTCTTGGCTCTCCAACGCTGAGAGAAGGCGCCATATTTCCATCTCAAACGATGATCGAGAAGTTGGGGGATGGGGTGTTCTCTCCTGAGCCCGGACAAACAACTTGCCCTCCAGGGGCCGTGGTCTCTGCTAGGCCAAGCGTCACAGTGTACCTTCCTGTGGGTGTTGACAACTGTCCAACAGATGGTTTTTCATTAGAACTTTAGAGACTATGAGCTGATGTGAAGAATGTACTTTTCAAAACTTTAGTCTGAGGGGAGCCCAGGGAAGGTCTTTGTGAATCTAGACTGTTCTTGCCTCTGACCCCCAGTCAGGTGCCGACATAGCCCAGGCTGCTGTGGCCCCACCTTCCTGGCCCAAAACGGGAAGAATCCACGGATGGTCCCAAGTGGCCCAGTGTGAGAAATGGCTGGTTTTTCCCTCGGGGGCCTGGATCTGCCACCCAAACACCTTCCAAGCTGTGAATGGCCCTTTGAGGAGCAAACACCGCGGGACCCATTGAGGAAGGTCTTTGGTGCTGGCTCAGAGGGTGTGTTTCCCCCTAGTCTGGGCCTGATGTCCAGCCTCTGCCCTCCCAGGGGAGTGGCCCAGGGCCCTCTGGAGGCTGGAGCTATTCTGCCCAGCACCCCCGCCCCCATTCCAGCACCCACTGCCACCCCTACCCCTGGCCGGAGAAACCCTTCTCCAGTTAGCACCATGGAGAAGGACATCACCCCCCCTAACTCCCCCCACGAGACGCTTGCAGGACAGGCGGCCGTGCAGCAAGCAGGGGCTGGCCCAGCAGAACACCCCCACCCCCCACCACCCCCTGTGTACTGTGCCTTTAAGACACGTTGAACATACGTGTGACTGTAACCCTCACGGTCCCCAGTGGCCCTCCTCCTCTGATGTCACCGGACCAGGAGACCTGGGTCTCAGGTTTAGCTGGTGGAAGCCCAGAGGCTGTTCTCCCCCAGAGGAGCTAGGCTCCTGAGGCAGGGGCAGGGGCGGCCCCCCAGGGCCCTCCCTCCATGCATACCACCTGTTTACGTCACCTCTCCCCCATCACTTAACTACATACACAAAAATGTACTGGGAAGAAAACCCACCATGGCCTTGTAGACCACGTGTTCTGAAAAGATCTAAAATATTTAACAAAAGATAATAATAAATTTGATGCCAGTCTTTGAGTTACAGTGAATGGGTTCTCAGCTCAGTCCTGTCTTTGAAGGTTGGGTTACAGCCGTCCTCCCATGGGATCGTCAGCCCCACCAGGCCCCTGGGCAGGCCACAGGAGGGACCCCAACTGACTGGGGCTCTGGGTCCCCACCCCAGCTGTTTTGCAGTTCCCCAGGGCCACCAGCAGAGGGCACTCGGGAAGCACAGGAGGCCAGACCTCCTCAGATGGGAAGCGCCCAGCCTGGCCTTGGGCAAACCCACTCTCTTCTCACTTGATGGGGAAAGTGACACAGCTCTGTCCCCGCCTCCTAGAGCCAAATGCCTCCCACCCTGAGTACAGGAACCCAGGGGCCTGTCTCACTGGGCCCAGCAGGTGCCTTCGACCAACCACCCCCATCCACACCCCGAGGAAGGGTGGGACGGGCCCAGAGGGATGCAGGGAGCATCCGGGTCACTTCACTGGTTAAATGTGTGTCTGGACTCCGAGATCAGGGAGGTCTGAGCTGGGACCCCAGCCTCAATCACTGCCCCCTTCCCCAGGGAGACCAGCCAGGCAAGGGCAGCAGGGCCCCCCACAAACTCTGCCATGTTCGTGTGATTTCCCTGCACACAGGAGTGCCTAGCATAGAGGCAGCTGCAGATGGGGACAGGACGCTGGCCTGGTGGATGTGACCTGGCCACAGCCTCAGGGGTTCAGGGCAGGGAGAGCAAAGGAGACCCCTAGACCTGGATTTGGGCTGCACCCAGGGGACACCACACCCAGGGGAGCAGATAGGATGGAGCCTAGCAAGGGTCAGGAGCCAGAGGCCATCCTTGTCCAGGCCTCTCCCAGGCTGGGGACCTTCTGGGTGCCCAACCCCTCCTTGGGCTGTGAGGCCCACTGTCCTGGCCTCATTTTCAACTCTAGTGGGAAGAGCCCCTCCCCACAAAGGCAGCTGGTAATGACGGGTTTATTGTTACTTTTACTTCTATAATAAATCTGTGAACACAGAAAAGACACATACCACCTCTAAGTTTGGACATTTTAACGTGACAATTTCTTTGGTTGGAGGTAGCCTCTCTCCCTGGATACCTCAAGCCAGGTGTCAGCCATCGGTTGGCTGCCGGCACAATGCATGCCCACAGGCGGGTCCGGGTAGGGCTGCGCTCACACTGCCAGGCTTCTCGGGTCCTACCTGGGCTGGACACCCAGGGCCGCACTCACTGTCCCAAGGTCCCAGAACCTCACTACCCAGAGCACCAAGGTCTCCAGATGTGAATGAGAACCCAGCCAGCAAGGGGCCATTGGGGGCGTCCCAGCAGTGTTTTCCCACCTTGGGGTCCCTCGCTCCATCTCCCGCTCTGCCCCAGGCCCACACTCCTATCAGCTATGACTCACCTTCTCTAGGAGGCATCAGGCCGAGGGCACGCTGGCGTGTCCCTTGGTGCCCCGATTCCATCCTGACATCATCTTTGCAGGTTGAGGGGCCCACACCAGTGAACAACCCGTTATCCTAGGCCATGGGACACGGCAGAGCCCCAATCCCCACAGAACTCATAGCCCAGAGTCTTTGCCGTAAGGAGTGACATGTAAGCAGGAGGAAGATTTGTAGCCAAGGATCAGTTCAAAAGGGAAGAGGGCCCAAGGGGGTAGGGCGAGGTGAGGAGGAAAGGCCGGCATGCTCTCACCCCACACCATTCCATTTAGGGAACTACGGCTGGCAGCGCCTTGGGTCCCAGGAGGCTAGGGCCCCACTGGAGCCCAGGCTGAAACAGGAAAATGGGACCTACGTGTATACAGGACATGGCTCAGGCCACCTGCGGGGTCACCACAGCACTCAGAGTGGAGGGACCCAGGGAACCTTGTGGAACAGGCCCCCCGCAGCCCCGCATCATGCTGGGCAGCTTGGTGCTGCGGCCCCAGGCCTGGGGCGGACAGCCATCCAGGGACCCGGAACTTCCGTACAGGCCAGCTTTTCCGCCACATTCACTAAAGCCTCCAGCCCACACAGCCAAAGCCATATGGCCAGCGACTGACCCTGCCCAGCCTCCCCTGCAGCAGGGCCCCCATCAGGGAAGAGGCAGAAAGAAGGAAGTACTCAAAGAAGCCAGATCAATATTGACCCAAGCAAAGGCCCCACAGAAACAGAAACAATTCCCAGACCCACAGGACCCCAGGGCCTGGATAACCAAGTTATGAGGAAGAGGAAGAAACCCCAGGGTGAGGTGGTGTTCCTGCTGCTGCCCCTGGGCACAACACCCCAGCTCTGGTCCTGGCAGCTGAGGCCAGCACCACGCTGCCAGCCTACTTGCCTTCAAGCCACTCCAAGGCCCCACTGGGATGGTTGCATCTCAGCTCCCAGAGGAGCCCCAGCCAGGCCCAACTGCCCTCGTGGTGACGACGCAGGACAGGAGAGTGGGATATCTTCTATCAGCTGGCGTGGCTGTCCTGGCCCAGGAGAACCTTTCTGGGAGGAGACAGGCAGCCAGGGCCTCTGGGGGAGTAGGAAGGGCTCCAGTCACTCACAGGTGTGGAGGCACGGCTGGGCCTACCTGCCCAGAGTGACCACGCTCTTCCCTGAGAGAAAAAAGTACTGTCACCTGTCACAATCCACCAGGCCACTAGGCCGGGCTCAGATACAGAGAGGCTGACCCAGCACAAAGGGAGGAAGAGACTAAGGGAGCTCCCGGGACCTCGGGAATGGAGGGTGCAGTGCGTGGTGGCCCCAGGCGGAGGTGAGGGGCTGCTGCCTGGGTCACAGTATGGGGATGGCTGTCAGAAGTCCCCTGTAGGTGTCTGCTAAAGTCACAGCCAGGGTGGGGTCTGGCTCTGGGGTCCGGCGGGCTTCCTGGTCCTTCTGACAGTGAGCAACTGACTCACCCGTCCAGGGCCACCACAGTTCTTGTCCACCTTCAGCACCTCATCCCCAGAGGAGCAAGCCAGTGTCTGTTTGGGCCCAGAGGAAGTTCTGCCAACATCCAGGCTGACCATGTCATCAGCAGGAGGCAGGGCTACGGCAGCCAGCCTCTGCCTCCGCCCATCCTGCACCCTGGCCTCATGCCAGTTGTGCCCTGATGCCCCTCCAGATGCTGTCAACTGGCCTAACCTGGGGAGGAGGCTACAGAGAGCTCAGAGGCTGTGATGCATAGAGAAGCACCCAAGACTACCCAGGTCCTAGTTCCTGAGCCTTTGGATGTTATCTCATATGGAAGGAGTGTTGGCAGATGTGACGAAGTTAATCATCTTTTCTTCTTTTTGAAGATTTTATTTATTTATTTGAGATGAAGAGGGTTACACACACACACACACGCACGCACACTGAGCAGGAAGCCCGAGGTGGGGCTCCATCCCAGGACCCTGGGATCATGACCTGAGCCGAAGGCAGATGCGCAACAGACTGAGCCATCCAGGTGCCCCAGGTTCATCATCTTGAAAGGAAGATGAGGAGACTGGTGCCCAGAATGCAAGTTGTCGTATGTAATGTTGAAGAGGGAGGCATAGAGATTTCACACACACACACATACGCACACGGAAAGGGAAGAAGGAATATGGGCAGCTGCCAGAAGCTGGGAGAGGCTCCCTGAGCCTCTGGAAGGAGCTTGGCCCCAACGCACCCTCACTCTGGCCCAGAGATACTGGACTCGCAATTTCTAGACTATGAGCAAATAAATGTTGCTGTTTTCAGCCAGTAAGTATGTGGTGAGTTGTTACAGGGGCATCAGCGTCCCCTGCTCGGCCAGCTTCCCTGGGGTTCAGGACCCTCAGCTGCCCCCCACCACCACCTGCTGCTAAAGGTTCACAGGGGGTTGGGGGCAGGGAGCTGGTGCAGGAGGGGCTTTAGGGAACTGAGGCCAGTCCCTCGGCCTCAGTGGTAAAACAGCGACACTGGGATACATACTTTGCTGGGTAGCTGTGGGGACACATTTCGGGGATTGGAAATCTTGGGGTGCACTTGAAGCCGGCCTCCCACCACTTTGCAGGCTCATGGGAGGCCAGGAACAGGTTTACTCCATCCACAAGGAGCCAGAAAGGGGGCACACAGGAGCGGGTGGGTACTTTAAAAGTAAAGACCTCCAGGAAGAGGGTGCAAGGGCCCAAGATGCGGCCAGGAAACCAGGGCTGCTGGGAACCTGCAGGTTGCCTGCCTCCTCCGCCTTCTCTGGTCTCACTCTTGTCTCTTCCCACCGTCAGCTTTCTCTGGTCGCATCTGCATGGTGGAAGGTGTTGGTGGGGGCAGGGGAAGGGGAACCCCCTGCCGTCCTACATCCCACCCTGGCAGTGAGCATGGGTGGGACTTGATAATACCCCAGAACCTGGAGTGAGTGTCAGGGGCAGAGCTGGGCCCGGAGCAGGGACCCTGTGCCTGCCCCCATAAAGCAGGGACTGCAGACCAGACTACGTGGGCTCAGGCGATGCCAGGGTGCACTGGCAGCCTCACTGACTGGGTTGGGGTGCAGAGACGCAGGTGATGTCCCACACACCCCACCCAAGTCCAGATGGGCAACGTTTTCCTGCATCATTTTGGACAGTGACATTACGAAGAGGGCTTACAGTTTCCATGACACTGCACTAAGCTGTCTCCAGTCACTTCCATTAAATGCCAATGGTTTCTGTGCCAGAGTCGAGGGCCAGAGTCGAGGCCCAGAGTCGAGGGCCCAGGTGGCACTTAAGGTCTCAAAAAGGCTTTCATTTTAGTGTCTTTTCTAATAAAAAAAAAAAGTAATATAATGGTAATGAATATGTATAATAATGGATCCAGCCTGGATTGAACAATGTGGTCATGAAATATGTGTGTGTGTATATATATATATATATATTTTTTTTTTTTTTAATTTATGGAAGAAGACATCCACCCCTTGCTAGAACGGAGCAGGAGGACAGAGGACTTGTCAAGGGTGTCTCTGTAAATATCCACATCCTGTAGAGGACCCTAGTGAAGACATTTATTGGAGGATTTGGGAACAATTAGTAAAATCAATAGATAAAACTTAGCAAATAAAAGTATGAAGGAGTCGTGTTTGACATCAGAAAAAAAATTTACTGGAAAAAAATGTTCAGTGTGACCTCATGAATTACTTTTATTATCTCTCTTATCTCCGATGTAATTAATATTTGTGGGGGCACTTTCCCCGGGCACCAGAAGCAAAGATGAGAGCCCAGCTGGGGACACAGTGACTGTGGCTTAGCTCTGGCGAGGAAGGTCAAGAAGTGGCAGATCCCATGTACTCTGGCTCCGTGATTCTGGGTCAGCTCTCTCAACCGTCTTCTCCTGTTGGGCCCTGGTCCTCATTGAGTGCATCTGAGAAAGCCAAGCCCAAGGAAAAGCCATCTGTCCCTGTCCCGTAGTGTTAGGGTTGCAGTGCTATTAGCTAGGTCTTTGGCCAAGAACCCAAGGGAGCAATAGCAGAGAAGAATAGGACAGCAGAGGACTTGAACCACAGAGGCCTGAAGCCTGGGCCATACGCTTTCCTGGCCCGTATCTGTAAGAGAGGAGAACCAAGAGGCAGAGAGGACCAGCACCAGCCAACCTACAGCCACTCGGACAAAGGAGGAAACTCAATGGGCCCACCAATGAGCGGGACCCCTCAACCATGCACAGCGTGGACCAGATGACAGGAGTCACTGTCGCTGGATACAGTGGTGGGCTGGGGCCAGCAGAGGCCTAGAGCCCCCACCCCCACAGGAAATGTGGTTCATCCCTTTCTTTCTTCTGTAAACACACCATAACACCTAAAGGTGTGGGTGACCGGGCGTGGAGGGCGTCCAGACCTCCTCTCAGTGACAAATGCATGACTTCCCTGCTTCTGAGGGCTGCTGCCAAGACACAGCCCTGGGAAGGGTGAAATGGGTCTGTCATAAAGTTGGCTCTGAGGACCACTCCCCCAGAATCCTGCCCTGTCCCCATTCTGACCCAGAACTAGGCTCCATTGTGTTGTTCAGGCTCTGCAGACAGGGCTGGGCTCCGGCCACCAGCAGCCATGGACAAGATCTGGGTGAAGCCAATCGTGCCATCAGGTGCAGAATTCAACCAACAAGAGAGCAGCCCCCTCCGCCTTGCCCACAACCAAATGCTACTTGAAAGTCATGACTTGAGTCCCCAAGGAGAACGCAACTTTGACTTCCGCCCTCCTCCATCTCTCCTCGTGGCTCTCCCAGCTGTGATTCCCCACACCCACTCCCGAGGCTCGAGTGGGTCGGGGGTCCTTTGGCTGTGGCTGTACCTGAGCCGTTGGGAGACCCTGGGACCCTGCAAGCTTCCTCCCAACCCCAAGCCAGAAGGAGCAGGGCCTGCTCTTTCGAGATCCACAGTGTCCAGGTCTCAAAGGAGCAAGAGGTCTCTGAGAACATTGCAGCTCATGCCCACCCCCATGCCCAACACACACGCACAAGCATCAGTGGCCTCAACTTCTCAAAGAACGTGTAGTCACCCAAGTGCACAACATCATAGAGAAACCGAACTCCCCCTCACCCAGCTCCAGCATCGTGTCTGTGGGCAGAGGATGGGTCACCCAGACTGGTGGGAAGACCCGGAGAGGACAAGGCTTGGGACACCATGGCCATGGCCCCAGGGTGAGAGGCCTTTCCTGCCCAGCTGTCCCTACATCCCGGCCGGCGCTCTCTTGGGGTCCCATCCCAGCATCCCTTCGGAAAGAAATCGCTCAAAGTTAAAGTTTTACACGTTGAAAAGGTACTTCCCTGTTGAAATTATTTCCACGATGATCAGCAAAACATACATTTATAATGCAAAAGCCCCCACCCACCACACCCCTGTCCCCAAAACAATCAAGGGAGAATTGTGAGAAGTTCACACGAATGTTCACACACTGAGCACGCTGCTACTGAGCCCCATGCTGTCTGCGGGCAGGAGGTGGGGGCGGTGGTGGGCAACACCTACAGAGGTGAATCAGGGCCGGGGGGGGGGGGCTCATGGGTGGGCTGCCAAGTTCAAGACCCCCGCATAACCAAAGTGGGGGGGCTCCCCACTGATGAGCCTGAATGTTTCAGGACTAAATATGTTTTCTTATCCTCCACTGTCATATTCTGTAGTGACCAATGTGTGAGGACTTTTAAAGAAACGTTTGATGTGGAGACTGATTGCAAAGATGGGAACATGTTCCGGGTCCTTCTGTTCTCACTGGTAGCTACCTGTGGCCCCACCAGGGAGGGGACCAGGAATAAGGCCTAACCTGGGGGCAGGGAGAGGTTCACTACCTGGAGTTTTTTCTCTGCCTCTCCAGGACCAGGGGAGCCAAGATGGCCCCCACTGCCTGACATTTCGGTGGTCTGGCAGTGGGGGGCAGGACTGGGTCACACTTCTGTCCCCTCTGCCCCTTCCTCACCGGAACCCATAGCACGGCTGGAGGGTCAGAAGGACTCAGAACAGAAAGCTCTCTGCAAAAGCAGAGGCCTGGATGGGCCTCATGCCCACAAAGAATAGCCTGCGTTCCGGCTCTGGCTGGGGAGAACAGCCCTCGGCCCAGGGGGCCCTGCCAACAGGAAGTCCCTGAGATTCAGGCAGAGCAGGGGCGCACAGGCTTCCCAGGACCCACCAGCCCGAGCAGGAAGTTGGCTGAGGCTCTGTTGGCTGAGCAAATAGCACATTTCTCAGGAGCATGTCAGGGGGAGGCCCCAGCCCAGGGGAGGTGGAGAACACGGGGTATATGAAGCCCACAGCAGGGCCCATCTCTGTTCCTGAGAGCAGGTCCGCCATGAAGCTCACTGCTGCCTTCCTGGTGCTCTGTGTGGCTTTGCTCAGCCAGCCCGGTGAGTGCTGGCAGGCCTCAGTTCCCAGCTCCTCGCCACAGGGTCCTGGCAGGGTCTCTGCTGGTCCCCTGGTCCCCTGTCCCAAAGGTAGCCGATCCTGATCCTGTAGCCCCTGCCTTGGGTCCCAGGCCACTCCTCTGCCTCCCAGCACTCCCTGTCCTTCTGGGCAGGAAGTCCTGCTCCTTCCTGGGGTCTTCAAGACCCTCTGGGGCCTGCCCTGCCCAGGGCCCTCAGGCTTTCTCTCATGTCCCCAGTGGCTGGCCCTGGTTTCTCTTTTCCACCCAGCACCAGGGTGAGCTCAGACCAGTACTGGCCCCGGTCTGGAATTGTCTGCCTCATCCTTCAAGGCACAGCCCAGGTGTCCCCTCTTCTGAGGGGCCCCCACTCAGAGCTTTCCTCTCGTCCCTCCACCCTGGGGCCACCCTGTAGGCACCTCTGTCCAGCCCCCTGCTTGCTGGGCTGCAATTTTGTTTACGGCTGCCTCTCCCAGCCAGCTGGGACTCCCTGCCTCAGGAGGGAGTGGGGTTGAGGGAGGTACCTCCTGGGGGGAGCCAGGCCCTTGGCAGGTCTCCATGGAGTACCAGTTCAGATGGGGTGAGGGGATCTTCTCTGCTTGTGTTTGCAGCTGCATCTTTCTTCGGGAACTCAATGGCCAAGCCTGTGGCCTCTGCTTTGAGTGCTGCAGAGGCTGGTACAGAGGCTGTGGCCGGGGCAGGAGCCAAGGTCCAACCCTTTCTCGGAATCTTCAATCCCCTGAAGTTTATGCTGACCATGCTGGGGATCCCGGTGGAGCATCTTGTGGAGGGTTCCAGGAAGTGTGTGGCCGAGCTGGGCCCTGAGGCTGTGGAAGCCATGGGGGCCATGAAGACGCTGCTGGTAACATGGGACACCCTGGGTGCTCCCTGCGAGGGCAGCCCTTCCCAGCCTCCCATAGAACAGAAACACACACTCCCTAAAAGGCTAACAAGGCGTCTGGGCCCTGTGTCAGGGAAACCTCATGGCCTACCCTCAGGAAAAACAGGATGGCCTTGAGTGGGAACCGGGTTGATCCTATGTGAAAGGGGGGCTGCAGAAGACCCCTGGAGGTAAGGGGGGACCTCTCCAGGAACTCTGCCCTGAGTCCCCTTGGGTGCTCCGCGGTGGTGGGTTGGAGAGCAGAAGCCTGGCTTCTCTTTGCAGGGGGCCCTGACATACTTGGGTTGAGCCAAGGCCGGTTTATCCCAGTGTGGGGCTGAGATGCTGCCATCGACAGACTGGGGACCTGCTGCCCAGCCCTGATCATCCAAGCCCTTCCCCTAATCTCTGAATAAATACAGTAACAGCAGCTTTGGGGCTGATTTGTTCTTGCTGTGATACCGATCCCCGTTCGTTTCCTCCTGAAAGCAATGGTGCTGAAGAAAGAAGGGGCCAGTGGGAGGATGGGTCCCACCCCGCAGGAGGAGCACTGTGCCCAGATTATGTGTGGGTGTGTGCATGTGTGTGAGGGACCCTACTGACATTCAGCAGGTGACCCGGAGCCAGTAATTAAAGCTGTTGGGCATCAGGCAAGCATAAGTTACTGTGGCTTAACCCTCTCTGTGGTTAAAATTTGGAAGTTTTGTTTTCTTCCATCTACTTTGATTTCTTCCCTAGAATGAGGCACAACTGAAGGCTGCATGCAGGAAAAGCCTGGCTTGCATCTGGTTTTCCCTGATTTCTGGTAGTTTCATTGGAATAATTAGTGACTTTGATTGCTTCTGTTCTACCAGCAGCATTTCTGGACTGATCCTCAGGGTTGATGGGAAGGTACCCCGAGCTAGATAGTGACGTCCGTCTCTGGAGAAACTTCCCAGTAGACTCCTTTTTTAGTGATAAATGACAAGTCACGTTTCCTGGGAAGGGTTCTCCCCAGCTTGACTATCAACCAAACCACCACAGACAATCTGACTCCTTTTCTAGCTGTTACTCTATGAAGACATGGGTCTGGCTCTTTTCTGTTCCTACTTGGATAAGGACATTCAGGGATCTAAATGGGGGAGGGTGCATTTTGACAAGTTCCAACTCAACCTAGAACAGGTGGCTCCCAAGGCTGCAGATTAAATCTCTCATCAACACCACTGCCCCCGAGTCCCCAAGGGTTCTGAATCTTTGCGTCAGGCGTGGGTCTGGGCAAAAATGAACCTTAGCGAGACAGATCACTGCTCATCTCTGGTGGAGAAGGCAGTGGGGTCATGACCTGACCTGAAACGACCACAGGCCCTTTTCTCCCGACATGACATAGGTTCCTCAGTTAATGCCCTGGACTCAAATGCTCAAGGGGGATCTCTGGAAGAACGCCAAGACTACAGGAGCTTGCTCGAACAGACAGTGGGCTTGGGGACTCAGCCAACGACCCATCTGAGATGGCCCTGCAGCCTTCTACCTCTGGAGTCTTCCCAGGCAAACACCAGAGGGGAAATCACAGCACTTAGTAGAGAAAGGAGACTGAGGGTAACATCTGAAGCCATGAGGCTAACTCCCTCCCGAGATTCCTGCAGGAATGGAAGAGACCAACCATAATTCCCTGGAAAGAGGGAATATGGTTTAAAGCTAGATTTCATTAAATATCTTATTTTGCCCATTTGACTTGATAACTATGTAGATATTTAACATGATCCCAAAAGACTGAATAGTTAAAAAAAAAAAAAGTCTAAAAATTGAGTTAATAAAAAGAAAACAGGAGCGCCTGGCTGGCTCAGTCGTTAAGTGTCTGCCTTCGGCTCAGGTTATGATCCCAGAGTCCTGGGATCGAGCCATGCAGCAGGCTCCCTGCTCAGCGAAGAGTCTGCTTCTCCCTCTACCTTGGCTTGTTTTCCTTCTCTCACTGTCTCTCTCTCTCTCTGCATCAAGTAAATAAATAAAATATTTAAAAAAAAAAAAAGAGAGAGAAACGAATCTGACTTTGTTTCTTGCGGTGGTAGAATCCCCAAAGGACTAACTCTTTCAGGGCACCTGGCTGGCTCCAGTGGAAAAGCATACAAGTCATGAGTTCAAATCCCACAGTATATGTGGAGATTAGTTAAAAAAAAAAAAAGGGCATTCCAAATAACATGAAAATAGTCATTTACAAAATTCCAACAGAAAGTACAATTATAATTGCCTTTCTCACTGAAGGAACCAGGAGTTTTTGGAAAAATGGCTGGTTCCAGATATGGAGCAGGAAATGTAAAAGATGAACCTAGACCATCTTCTTATAACAGAAGCTGCTAAAGACTATCAGAATTGTACTAAAAAGACACACGGACCAGCGTGAATAAGTCACTGGCCAAGGATGGGGTAATTTGAACATCAGTAATGGTAGTAAGTGGAGTGAATTACAGGCATTAGATTTGCTCATATCCATAAGTTTTTGATACAGGAAGGAAAAATAGACTGTTTGGTAACCTTTGGAGGACACAAGAAAATCAATTCATTATTCTGAAAACTGGGATACCCGAGGTTCAGATAGTTAAGCGTTTGCCTTCAGCTCAGGTCTTGATCTTGGGGTCCTGGGATGGAGTCCTGCATTGGGCTTCTGGCTCAGAGGGGAGTCTGCTTCTCCCTCTCCCTCTGCCTGCCACTCCCCCTGCTTGTGCTCTCTGCCAAATAAATAAATCTTTAAAAAATTATTTTGGGAGCACCTGGGTGGCTCAGTGGGTTAAAGCCTCTGCCTTCAGCTCAGGTCATGATCCCAGGGTGCTGGGATCAAGCCCCACATCAGGCTCTCTGTTCAGCGGGGAGCCTGCCCCCCCCACTTGTGCACTCTCTCTCTCTCTCTCTCTGTGTGTCAAATATAATAAAATTAAAAAAAATTATTTTGAAAACGAAAAACTATTTTAAAGTACGAAGTTTAAAACATGTAAAAATTAAAAGACAACTGAGGAAAGATACAGGGTTAAAAGGTTAAGTACCCTGAGTGCATAAAAAAATCACGAAATAACCAGAAAAGGACAAAATCCTCGACAGACATAAAATCGTAAGAGAAACTCGAAATAGGAAAAAAAAATAAAATAAAAAACGCCTGTTACTAATAAGGGAACTATAAACAGAAATCATAATGGGTTACCATTATACCCATCAGATTGCCAAAAACTAAGTCAGACAAAAACAAGCATTGGCAAAGTTGGGGAAGAAAGGCAAAATCTTATCAACTTCTGGTGGGAGAGTAAGCAGAACCCCCCCAACTTTTTAAAAAGATTTTTATTTATTTATTTGACAGAGACAGACAGCAAGAGAGCACAACAAGCAGGGGGAGTGGGAGAGGGAGAAGCAGGCTCCCCCCTGAGTGGGGAGCCTGATGTCAACAAAATTGACCTGAGCCAAAGGCAGACACACAACTGAGCCACCCAGGCACCCCATGCAGAAACACTTTGGACAGGAGTAAGCATATCTAGTACAGTCAAACACATGCCTGCCCCAACACCTAGCAATTCCAACCCTTAAGATTATACTCCAGAGAAGCTCAGTTTACAGTGGCACCTACCAGAATGTTCAGAGCAGAATGGTTTGTAAGTGTTCGGGGAAGGAGAGAGAAAACTAGAAACAACTCAAAAATACTTGCAGGGAAGGGTAGATTTTGGAATATTCATACAAAATGCAATATTACAATGCAGCTTACAACTACATGCACTAACGTGAGTGAATCTCAAATAATTCAAGTCCCAGGGGCGCCTGGGTGGCTCAGTGGTTTAAGCCTCTGCCTTCGGCTCGGGTCATGATCTCAGGGTCCTGGGATTGAGCCCCACATCCGCATCGGGCTCTCTGCTCGACAGGGAGCTGCTTCCCATCCCCTCTGCCTGCCTCTCTGCCTACTTGTGATCTCTCTGTCAAATAAATAAATAAAATCTTTAAAAAATAATAATAATAATTCAAGTCCCAGAAGAAATCATACAAAATTATTTCATTTGTTTTTAAGATCATTTATATACTGTAGGCTTTACCCTTTTAAAGTATATAATTCATATAATTTATATTTTAATAATAGTTTTTTAAATAGCTTTTAAAAAAATATCTACCATAGTATGCAACCATGATGACTACTATCCAATTTTATATTTTTATCACTCCAAAGAGAAACTCAGGTCTTCTTTGGAGAATGTCTATTCAAATTATTTACCTTTTTAAATTGGGCTGCTTTTTTCATTGTTGAGTTGTAATTATTCTTTATATATTCTGGAGACTAGACTTAACAGATACATGTTTTACAAATATTTTCTTCCATTCTGTGGACAGCTGCTCCCCTTTCTTTTCCTTTGAAGCATGAAAGTTCTTAATTCTGATGAAATCTATTTTCCTCCGTTTGGTTGCTTGCACTTTAAGATGTCTTATCTAAGTAAGAAACTATTACTCAACCTAAGGTCATGGAGATTTATACTGATGTTTTTTCCTAAGGGATTTTAGTTTTAGTTCTTACATTTAGATTTTTTTTTTTTATTCCTTTTACTTATTTTACATGATGTGAGACTGAAGTCCAGCTTCATTCTTTTGTTCATGGAAAATCAGTCATCCAGCCCCATTTGTCAAAGACACTATTCCTTCCCCTAATAAGGCGTCTTTATTACCTTTGTCTCAAATCAATAGACCATAAATGTAAGGGTTTATTTCTGGTCTTTCAATTCCATTGATCAATATGCTATTCTTAGGCCAATACCGCACTTCTTGATTACTGAAGCTTTGTAATACATTTTGAACTCAGGAAATTTGAGTCTTCCAACTCTGTTCTTTTTCAATATTGTTTGGCTCTTTGGAGTTCCTTGGATTTCCATGAATTTTAAGATCAGCTTTTCAATTTCTACAACAAACAAAAAGCCAGCTGGAACTATGATGGGACTACAGTTGAATCTACAGATCAATTTGGGGAGTATCACTATCTTAATGGTATTAAGTGTTTCAGTCCATGAACATGAAGAGTCTTAATGCTTATTTAGGTCTTTTTTCAAAGTTTTGTAATTTTTTGTACAAGTCTTCCATTAAATTTAAGAATTCTACTCTTTATTACAGTAATGCAATTGCTCTCATTTTTTTATTCCTTGCTAGTGAATAAAAATATGGTTTTTGTATGCTGATCTTGTTCTAATAACCTTACTGAATTCATTTATCAGTTCTAATAGGTTTTTGGTGTGTGGAATACTTGGGGTTTTCTAGGCACATCATGTCATCTGCAAATATACTTTTACATCTTCCTCTCTGATCTTATTATTTTTTATTTCATTTTCAAGCCTTATTTCCCTGGCTAGAACTTCTGGTACAGTGCTTAAGAGAAGTGATGGGTGAACATCTTGTTTTTTTCTGATCTTAGAGGAAGAGACTTCACACTCTTTCACCATTAAGAAGGATGTCAGTTGTGGGTTCCTCACCCTTTATCAGGTTGAGGAAGTTCTCTTCTGCTCCTTTTTAAATGAGAGGTTATGGAATTTTGTCAATATGTTTTCTGTGCCTAATGATGTGATCCTGTGGTATTGCCCTATCGATGGAGTGTATTATATTAAGTGGGGATATTAAGGAACCTCGTTTTTAGATAAATCCCAGTTGGTCATGGTGTATGATTATTTTACATGTTGCTGGATTCAGTTTTCTGATGTTTTACTGAAGATTTTCCTAGCTGTATTCATAAGCAGCATTAGTGTGTAGTTTTTTTCCATGTGACATCTTTGGCTTTGATATGAGAGCAACACTGGTCTCACAGAACACTACTAAGTGTTCCTTCTAATTTTTGGAAAGGGATTGTGAAAAATTATTTATTGTTGAGTACCCAGGGGAAGTCACCAGTGAAACCATCTGGACCCAGGCTTTTCTTTCTATATAGCTTTTGTTTTTAATTTCTTGTTATATATTTATTCAGATTTTGTTTCTTGTCAGTTTTGGTAATTTGTCTGTTTCATCTACATAATCTCAGTCATTAGACAGCAATTGTCCATAGTACTCCATAATAAGCCTTTTTATTCTGTAAGGTTAGTAGTAATGTCCTCCCGTTTATTCTTGATTTTAGTAATTTTTTTTCCTGCTCAGTATAAGGCTCATCAATTTTGCCTATCTTTCCAAAGAATCAGCTTTTGTATCTGTTGATTTCCCTACTAGTTTCCTATTCTCTACTTCATTATTTTCTGTTCCAATCCCTTATTATGTCCCTTCTGCTTGCTTTGGGTTTACCTTGCTCTTTTGTTTTCCAGCATTTTGAAGTGGAAGATTAGGTTATTGAGATCTTTTAAAATGTAGGTATTTACAGCTGCCAATTTCCCTTTCAGTACTGCTTTCACTGCATCACAGAAGTTTTGGTGTGCTAGGTCTTTTCATTTATTTCCATGTATTTTCTAATTTCTCAAATTTTTCCCCCCCTTGGCCCACTGGCATTTAGAGTGTAGTTTACCACAGATTTCCAAATTTCCCAACTTTCTTCCTAGCTTCCCTTCATGATGATCAGGGAATATACTTGGTACAATTTCAATTCTTTAAACTTCTTGTTTCATGGCATAGCCTACTGGAGAATGTTCCCTGTGCACTTGAGAATATGTATTCTGCTATGGGTAGGTAGAATGTTCTATACATATCTGTTTAGTCTACTTGGTTTATAGTGTTTCAAGTATTCTATTTCCTTGATCTTCTGCCTAGTTTTTCTATCCATTGGGAATATGGTATTGGACAACTATTAATGTTGATTGTCTTTCCCTTTCATTCTGTTAGTTTTGCTTCATGTAGACTGTGGTTTATCATTTAGCATTGGTCATGATTACAAAAAGTTTCTCTATCTCTAGTAATTTTGTTTGTTTTCAAGTCTACCTTGTCTTATTTGGATAGCTACACCAACTTTCTTGTTCGCATACCTTCTTCCATCCTTTTATTTCAACCTGTTTGTGTCTTTGAATCTAAAGTACATCTCCTGCAGTTAGCACATGGTTCCATTATTTTCATGCAGTCTGACCTTGCTTGATCCATTCACATTTAATATTATTGGATTTATGCCTGCCATCTTACTTTTTTTTCAGTCTCATGCTTCTGTCTATTCCTCCTTTACTACTTTTTGCATTAATATTTCCTAGTGTAACATTTTAATTATTTTAACAATTACGTAAAACTGAGAAAGTAGATTCATATATCCAAATTATCCCAAATTAACACATTCCGACAAGTGAATCATCAAAAGTCATTAAAAACTTTTTTGAAGCCACATCAACAAAACTGGTTTATTCTTTTATAATCTATTTAACTTTGTAGCAAAAGCTTATCAACTTCTCTCCAAGTTAAGAACATTTTCATTCCAGTTCTCATTAATTCTTACGTCCGCTCTAGAATAACATCAGATTCAAATTTGCATAATTTGAAAAACAACTCTAAACTTAAACCAAGGTATCAACAAAGTGTCCCTCAAATTTTTCTTCTGGTTTTAGCAGCCAATTTACAAAATGTGATGACAGTTAAGATTTGTTAGAATATATACAAAAATCGGCATTCTTGGTTTGTATCATGAGGTTCAACATAAATTCTTGTACCTGCCTGTGAAAGTCACAAATCGTCTTTCCTCTCCTTGGAGCTTCAATTTTGGTTCACTCATATGCAGACCAATACTTGTAAGAAAATGTGTATCATAGAGACATGGTTTGCTTTTGATTACTGACTATTTATAGCAAGCATTTCTTTTGTTGCAAGATAATCTTAAACTGGTATTAAATGAACAGTAAACCATTGTTAAAGTTCCTTTCATAATTTAACCAATGAGCATTAGAAGACAGGATCATTGAGTTTTAGCCTTCTATCCCTCTGAATAGTCTTCACAAACTTGATTTGACATTTTATTTACTTAATTTTAACTACTATGACATTTTTCAGTCTGTTTCAGGAAATTAAGTGCAACTACCTTCAATAAGCATAAGGTATAACAAAATAATAAAGGAAATCACTAAAATTCCAACAAATCCAGATTTCTGACCTAACACAGTTACAGCACTATCTGTAACAGAAATTATCTTTCTTCATACCTGGAAGAAATTCTTTGATGGATGTAAAAAACACAAAAATATCTATGTTTTAAGTCTGAGTGGAGGCCAAGAGTTCACATTTCTTTGTAAATTTGAGAGTTCTTTAAGAAAATGCATACACTAAGTATTTACTGTTGGTGTATTTTGTATCATACAACTCATGTAAAGCTAGTAAGTACTTCAATGTTTAAACTTTAAACAATCTTTAAGAGTATTAGGAAGGTCTTATAGTCTCTAGGTAACTAGGTAACTAGGTCTTAGTCTCTAGGTAAACTGAAAATACTTCATTCTTGTAAAATATTTTGTGTCTTCATTTTCTAACAAAATTTCCATAATGTAAATAAATTTTTCATACCGTATCTCCACTTAAATGTTTTTTCCTGTGGAAGAATACAAGCCCTTTTTATAGCTGGTCAAATCTACAAGCTCATATCCTGTTATAAAAGAGTTTTTTAAAAAATCTGCTGGCCTTCCAATTCTTCATTCAAGTAATTAATTTTATCTATTATTCTTTTTTACTGTTAGCAGGAAACATTAAATTCAATTAAGCATTTCAAGAAAATGTACCCTACTGTTGCCCACTTTACTACCTTTAAATTTTTTTACACTGGTTTTCCTTTTCCTCTGGTGCAACAAATTGCCATTATTGTTCACCATGAAATTCATGATATCCCTTCTAGTCTTCATTGTTCCAGTTGTGGGACTAGCTCAGTTCTGCATCAGCATTGGTTTTAAGTTTAATAATTTGTCCACACTTATTTTTTAAACCAGAGAAATAATTTTATATTAAAACAAAAAAAGGCATCTTAATCACTAGTGATTTCCATAGGCACAGTAACTCATGCTGCTGGCAGGAAGTACTCATACATATTCTAAAGTTACTTCAGTTAGTAAAATATTGTTAGGATGGCATCAGTTCTTGACATCAACTGGTGATGTGTCTATGTGTAACACAAGCAATACACCGGTTTCACATCTTACACAATGTGTCAGATAAAGGGAAATTTGGTCCTATCACAACAATAAAATTTCAGTGAAACTGAAAAGTATCTTACAGTTCCAATCCCACTGGCCGTATTTCAAGGACTCAAAAGGCACACGTGGCAGAGTCTGCCAGATTGAACACAGGTCTAATCCTCTGCATGACAGGAAAGTCAATTTAGAATTCATGGTTTCCTTTCATTTGCTCTACTGAAGTGTCTTCTAATACCCATTAGTTACTGAACTCTTCAGTTGGGGGCACACTGGATCTCTTTTGCAGACTAAACTCCGAATGAAAAATAATGCAAAATGAAGTAAAGTGTAGTTTGAGAAACAAAATTCTTTGCCTAAATGTTTCTGTGAGGTCAGTAAAGGAGAAAGGAGGGTCTGCCAGCAAACACCTGAAGGGGCAGGGAGACAGGGTTTGCCTAATGAAAGTAATGAGGGACTGAACAAAACTCACTTACATGTCTTTTCACCCACAAGTGATGAGGGACCAATTGAGGTTCTTACTGATTCTGTTCCCTGAACATTTCAAATTCTCCTTCCTTTTCCCACTGATTTCCCTGCAAGCCATCCTCAGCTTATCCTGTCAACGGGACCATGCCAGAAGCCAGTAAACTAGTTTTCCTGTTCTAACCCACCCTCCAGAACACTGCCATAGCAACTTTTCTAAAACATAAACCTAGTCATACCGCTCCTATTTAAAACTCGAATCTGGCTCTTCACCACCACCTGCAGTTTTAAGTTCAAATTTCAGCATGTGGCTCAAGGTTCCAAAGGCATCCACTGTGTTCCAGCCACCCCACTTGTGTGCTTCCCACTGAAAGACCCACCTCGTGCTCAAAATTCAGAACTACGCACGATTTCACAAAGGGCTACTATATTCATCTGGGATGAGTAATTTACTATGATTCATCTGGGAAACAAGTTCTTAGTCCTTCTAAGTTCTAAGGACTAGTTCTAAGGTCACCTCTGGAAAACTTTACAGGCTCATGCAGATTTGCGCCCTCCATACCAAGAATACCTTTAGCACGTGTTACATCAGATTATAATGAGTGAGGAGCAACTTTAAGTCAGAGACCAGCACTGGAGGTCTCTATTTCCAATCTTGGCGCAGCGTCTGACAAGAAGAAATTGCAAATGAGTATGGATCAGTATGGTGACCAAGAAAAGTACACTAAGAACAACTCTGATCACCAAAATGGACCAACTACACAAAGCGCCCCCACCATCGCGTCTGATCAAAGTTACCATGAGCAAGCATCGTGCCAAGGACAAGGGGAAAAACGTTCTGGTAACTCACAAAGCTCCCAGTGTCAAGCACATGCCTCTCACACCTATGTCACTGATGAGAACCAGCCACCTGCACCAGCGTGACTATTACACGGGAACCAAGCCCTGCATCCTGTAGACGTCTTCCACCCAACTTTAGTCACATGGTCATTCCTCTTCAGCATCCTTGACAGACTGGGTTTGTTAAGAACTACATGAAGTTGGGGAACAGTACGAGTGGGTGTGCCGCGGAAGGGCAATACTCCACTCACCGGGCTGTAGGGCTAGTGGATGAGGCATTAACAAAGACAGCGTTGTGCTGACGGGCTCCTTGGGGCCTGTAGCTTACTCACTGTGCTAGGAAAGGTGGCGACACTGGCAGGAAGAACTCCCATGCCCACTCACCTCTGGGCACATTGGCGTAGTGAGCAGAATTTCTTATGACAGGGCCAAAATAATTTAACAGCTTTTTAATGCATTGGAGTGATTCAAAGTTTGCCGACTTTAAAAACTGCCATCTCCTTACTTAACGGATTAAAAATCTTCATGTAGCTAAAGAAACTACAGAAACTGGTTCACAAGCCACCTTGTTTTGCCAATTCCTATAGACTGGTTGGCCAGAATCACCTGGGGAGCAATCTACTTAGAACATTTTATGTTTCACTATTTGGAGGAAATTAAACTTAGATATTTCTCAAACTCTCGTAAGATTCTAGTAAACACTATCTTTTTCTGTAAGATTCTTCTAACATATGATCTGTTTTATTACAATTGTCTTCAAAGTACTTATGAAATTTAAAACCAATTTAAATTTGAATACCTAAATAATACTCCAAAATGGGAATTCTAGGTATATATAACATTACATAGAACAGGAAAACTTTATTCTAAATATATTTTCCTTTTGTGTTCCCTTAGGTACTTGCTTCCTCTCAAGAACATAAACCAGAATTTATAAAGTAACATGGACATAATACCTCATTTACTTTTCATACACTTACTTTTCAACAATATAAGGAGGAACAAGACTTCTGTTACAGAGGTAAAGTTATATATTAAACATTAGGTAGAAAATGCCTACTTTAAAAAGTGTACATCTTGGCAAACATTCATCTGATTTTATGATTTTTTTAAGCATCTACATTAAAAATTCACGTTTGTTATAAAAAGTAGTTTCTAAAAAACAAACGGACTTTTTCTGAAGAGTCACATTTTTAAAGTTTATATATATATACAGTAAAATACACATGTGAAAAGTAAAACATAGAATCAATTAGTATAACCCCACCAACACAGGGTTTGTCACCATATTTAAAAGCATTTATTTAAAATATGTCAAACTCCTTCCAAAAGACGGAGGACACATGAGCCCATTTCTTATTTTAAACGAGGTATATGTTAACAACGACAAAATTCCTAAGTGCAAATGGACCATCAGTTGCCTAGATATAAAAATGAACTTTGGCAAAGACGTGTCATACAGAACAACACAGCCAATGTACCATCTCCCCATATCATGGCCCTTGTCCCCCATTCACCCCTTCCCCTTTCCAAAGGGTGAGTTACAATCCTGTCCCAGATGACTCATAATTTTAACTATGTGGTCTGCTAATATTTATTTTTCTCAAACCTCAGTACCACGGCTATACAAATTACACTTTTAAAATATTTGAAACAGATATTGAATTTATTGGTTGGCTATGAGTAGGAAAATACATCAGTAAAGAAAAGAGACCCTGTATATAAATATAATACTAGCTAGTTACAATTTGACCAAGAAGGTTCCACTGAAAAGAACAGTAAAAGCCCTTGTTACCACCAGTCCATAGGTACATATTCGGTTTCCCATCACCCTTATCAAAGAGCTGCCTAGGCAAATGCGACATTCTTTGAGCTTAGTGCAGATAATGTGCTGAGTTTTGTTACATGAATGGTAAACAAAAATTAGTCCAGTGCATTACACAATATAATGTACTGTGAACAAAGACTAGATACTCTATTTTAGACACTACTTCAACATACCGGTTATTAAATCTTATGTAACCAAAAAGAAGAGCAAAGTGAACATCCTAAAATACTGTTTACGAGTAGGGGAGAAACACTTGCTAAAGGTGTTCTTTGAATTATCTGCAGCATTTGTACTGAATATTCTGACTGGTTCATTAAAAGAACAAACTGCTGTAACTATTTTGCCTAGGTTGGCTTTTGTCTTATATATGGCATGACATGACCCCAAAACCTTACGTCACTATGAAACTAATTCCATGAATTTAAATAGTAAGAAAAATGGAATACTATAACTGGAATTTATTACCGAAAACCTGAATCTTAGAAGAGCTTTGAAATGTTAACTTTAACATTTAGAAGTGCATCCCACCCAATTTAATAATGTCCTTAGGTTTCAAAGTGCTAACTCAAAATAAGTTTTCTTGGCCATCACCAAATCAAGAATAAAATCACATTTCTTGGAGATGTTCCTTGCCTGTCTTCTAGGATTATTAAAGTTGTAATCAACAATTTATTTCTAAACTTTAGTTTAAATTATGCCATAAATTAATTTTGATGAACATTATTTAAATTCTCAACGCATAAATAATTACCAATAATACAGTAAAATGTACTTCAAGGGATTTACAAGGTATTGTGTGCCTCCAAATTTCTGAAAAACAGAAAACACACCCCAGATTTTCTGTAAAACATTCATAAAATGGATTTACCCAGCAAAAACACTGAAATTACATTATGGCAACACCACATTAAATATATCTGTTACAGAATTTTGAAAAAAAAAATCTATACTGAGAAAACATACTAGTTTTTATTGCATTTCAAAGAGTACGATTATTGGAAATTATCCAGGACACAGAAAATATTTAGAACACAAAACCTTGCTTAACAAAAGTATCAGTCTATTTTGGTGTGACTGTTATTCCCTACAGACCCCAAATATTTCTTCCTCTTTTGAAGGTTACAGTTGTCATTCTACACTCTTGGCTCAATTTATCACTATCTAAATAAGATGGAGAAGCTGTTCAAACTGACCCACAGAATGCAGTATGCCCAGAAGAGGCAAGAACAAATAATTTCAAGACATAACAGGCCTTTATATCTTACTACGCTGCCCCCAAATTCAAATATATTGCAGACGATAACAAATACAGATGAAAACATTTTGTGTAAAGCTCAAACCTTTAGCATCTAACAAGTGCACTCTAGTTCCAGCATCTATGAAAAGAATACATCCTCCATTAACAAATACAAACGAGTAAGTGCTTCTCCCCTCCCCCTCCATAAAGCTCTCTGGACCTGTTATCACATAATGCAGATCATAGGAAAAGCGGTCTCCTTGCCTCATCAGTCCAACCAGCTCCAGCTCACCTTCGCTGGAAATTGTCATGATGCACATTACCAACACAGTGTTTAGGAAAAATGAGTAAACACACCTTTTATTCACACTTTACAAAAAAAAAATAATAAAACAAAAACCCCATAAAAAGTTATGCATTGGTTCTATATCGATAATACCAGCTTTCCAATGTACTGATTATAAACTGGACATGTTTGGTGTCAGCACAACTTAAAACAAAAAGCAAAAAATAAAAAGCAATCACAACAAAATCTTAAAAAATCCTCAAAGGAAAAACCAGGTCCCAGACAAAGATTCAAGATCAAAACCTTTGGGAAAATTCTTTAAAAAAAGAAAAAAAAAATCATTTATTTAAACGTATGTAATTTTATTTTTTCTTAAAAACAGAATAAGCACATTTAAGTGCTGAATATTTTTCATAAAATTTTAAGTCATTATTCACAATGACTCATCTTCTGTATAAAAATTGTTAATAACATTTCAACATTTTTTCCTTACTGCTCACATGTTGTCCTTTTGCTCCCCTGCCTGCAGTTGAAACAAAAGCAGTTAGACCAAGTTCCCTCTGAATTCATTTGATTTTTGAGAGAATGAATGAGAACAGAATACACACAAGTTACCTTTGCCTGGCATTAACTACCGACACTATGGGAAAATACAGGGTACAACAGAACTTTTATCTCAGTTGACCTATTAAAATGACTTAGTCACTCTCTAAATTATCTGAAGAATTGTCTTAGGGACCTGTTTTGAAAATGTATCTCATTTACACTGCGTCATAAATGGAAAATTATTTAAGAAAAAAAAAAAAGGGAATGATTTAAAAAAAAAAAACACGGAGAGAAAGGAATACACGGAAACCAGAAAGAATTCACATGATAGCAGTATTCCGGGTGACGGACGGCACTGTGCAATGACACCAAGAAGCAGTGCTTGGGTCTGGTGAGCAAAGACCCCGGGACCCACCCTATGAACATGTTCCAAAATGTGCTATTCAATGCTTCACAATGGGAAAAAAAGCCACAGCTTATACAAAAGCGTTTTCATAAAATTCTCACAAATGTTAAACAGTATTTAAAAAATAGAAAAGAGGATGCACAGATTTTCTCTGCATGCACAGGCAGTGCTTGGTGAGAACAAATTTAGGCAGGCACAGTGGAGATAGGACAGGAAGTGTCTCAAAAAGGAGTTAAGAAGCTGCATTCAAGCAGCTGTACGTTTGTAACTTAAAAAAGTTAAAGATTTAAAAATATCAGAATGTACATATATCGACCATTACATTCAGTCCATAAATGCCTACAGATCATTCACTGCTCAGCTTATCTGTCCTGGAAGATAGCTTTTGTAAAAACCCAGGAATTCATGGATAAGTTGCCTCTGGTCTGAGAAAATGTCCAAAGCTTTAAGCAGATTTAGATTTAAAGAGCAATGTTCTCAGTTTAAAAATAAAGTAGTACAAAAGGGCCAACAAAACCCTAACAGTGCAAATCATCAGCAGAGAAAGTCTGTTGCAACTTCTTTTACAAGCTGGCCTTTTATAACACATGAAACAGTAAAAAAACTTAGCCTTAGTTTACAATACAATCATTTCCAAATCTGATTTTCTTTTTAGTACAAAATTTCATAAATCAGGTCTTCTGTGGATCATATACAATCATAAAGGCTAAATTCAAAGTCTCTATTTTACAAACAAGTCTGAAAAGGGAGGGAGTAAAGGATGGAAGAATGGTCTCTGGATGTTATTACTGGCCTCAAAAAAGTAGTGCTACAGATGTCTGTGCAAAGAGATATGCTGTTCAAACATTTTCCTATTTCAAGGCATGAAAATATCATATCGGACAGAAGAAACAGGAAAAATCACTTGTAACAAATTAAAGATAGGTGTAAACACACCAATCCCTGTCTAACAGTATATAAAGCATATTGGGCTCAGAATTTGTCTGTTGCTAGCACCTGGCTTTCATACTATATCCTTATCAAATAATCAAGATTGAAAACTCAAATCATCAAGGAAAAGGAAAAAAAAAAAACTAAACAAAAACCAAACCCTGGTGGCCATACCTCACTCCCCTATATTCAGATTTTAATGAGTTTACAAGTGAAACTGAGGTCGTCCTCTGAAGGTTCTGGACTACCTCCTGCCAGGAAGGTGAATGCCGTTCACCTGGGGCAGGAAAGGCAGTAAGAGCTCCAGTTGTGCAAAAAGTGAGAAGTGGTCGGAGGGGATGAGTGGGTGTGGGCAGCCGCTGATATTATTCTCAACAAGCCAATGGTGGTCCAGAGGTCCCAGGATGCCTAAAGTGTTCAGCTGAGGTTTCGAATAGAAGATGTAGTCAATTATACCCTGAAAAACAGAAGGTAAAAGAGATGAGGCCTCATGGAAGTGGAGAGCCCTCAAGACATACCGTTACCGTTGCATGTGGTGGACAAAGAAAGGGACAAGCATGGGGGAAGAGACAGTACTACATAAACCAAATGATCCCAGATGTCAAATATAGCAGCAGAATGAAGACAGTTTAGGATGATAATCATTCATTCTTCCTCTTTTCTGGACCTTTTCATAATCTTGAATGAGACCTACAAGAACCTTCCTAGTATGGCCTCAGCTTCTCTTTCCTAACTTGATTTGTATTATTTTTTCATCCTGTTACTCTACTACACCATACTAGCCCTTTTTGGTGGTGGTGGGAAGGGTATACTGGGAGGGAAGAAGAACATTCCTTGTAGGTGTCAAACTCCTTCCTGCCCCAGGGACTCCACACATGTTGTACCCTCGGCCTGGAATACTTTCTTCTATTTGTCATTTGGCTCATTTCTTCTCAATCTTTACGTTGAGTTCAATCATCTCTGCAAGTCCTTCCCAAATCTTGCCCTCACCCACCTGCTACCTGCTACCACCTCCAAGTCTCTTCTCTTGTTCATACACACTCCAGGTGTAACTACTACACACTCACTTGGGTGCTGGAGACGGGACTCTCCCACCAGACTGCGAGCTCCACCAAGGCCGGGACACCTCTGCCCTGCACACCTGCAGCAGCACAGGGGCCCAGCACTGGGCACCCAGGTAAGCACTTTGGTTTGCCCCTCTCCTCCCTGTAACTCAGCTTCTCCTCCACATGTTTTCAGTCAAGGATATTTAAGCACATTCAAGTGTCTTCCTCTTGTCTCTGTATCAGCAACAGGAACAGAAAGAAAAAAAAAATCCCTAATCTCTCCCACCTTTTTGTCAACACCCTCACCTCCTCTTCAATCAATCTGCTTCAAGTAAGAATCTCAATGCTGCTTTTTACTATCTCCTTGCCTCTCCACATTCTTGTCTCTGTGCCTAGCTCTCCAGTGAAGCATCTCTTACCCACAGCTTCTGGAAGCTGAAGGCATGCTTCTCTTCCCCAGAAAGGCCTTCCTGCCTTGGCAGTTGGGCTCCTACACTGTCCCAGTTTACCTCCTCTCTCTGGCCCCTCTTCTGTCACTTACATGTTCCTTTTGCCCAGAGTCTGCTCCAGCCTCTCTCCATCTCCACATACTCATCTGTTCCCAGGGTTAAATCATTATCTACAGCACTGTGCCTCCTCCAAAGTCAAATTTAAAAAACTTCAACCTTTTCAAGTTTCTCAAAGAAGTCTAACAGCCCTCCCCTCTGAAATTAAGACCCAGTTAGCACTAGTATTTAACATTTTAACATACTACCTAACCTGAATGATTCTTTTTCCAGGAGTTTAGAAACTAAGAATCAAGAGCAGAAATGCAAAAGATGGTTAAAAGAACAGATGAATGCAGTCCAAAACAACCACTGGCATTAAAAAAGAGGAGAAGCACTACGGCAAGACTCCATATTGTAAGCCGTTAACTGTGTCTGAGGGCATATAAATAGAAGATATATTTTTAAATGGCTAATATAAACCACATTTTGACATTCAGGGAGTACAGTTTCAGTTAAATTAAAATATGAAAGATGAAATACGTCACTCCAATGGACACCAAATTAGATATGATGGTACTTTCCGAACAGCTTAGTTAGCAATGAGCATATAAGAAACGTTAACTGCCCCCAAACCATGACAGTTAAACTCAGGATTTACGATCATTATTTCATCCAATTTCTTACCCTGGAAATGGCTCTAAGGGGTAACTATCAAGTAGGAACGGGACACCAATCACAGAAGAGTAATAAGAGAATACTGCTGCCATTGAATTCAAGATGGCTTACTTTAGGTCTCAACACACATCCACATTTCAAAGACATAATAAAGTTACAAGACTCTCCCAAAAAATGGAGGTTTAAAAAGTTTCTCAATCTCAAAAGTCACCTTGAAATCGAACGTGTAATTTGTATAAGGCATCAGGCCACTCTCATAGGCACTCTTCAACTTGAAACCATGCGTGATCCTTCCATTGGTTGTCCCATTTTTCCCATTACAGCTGAAATTTGTAAGACTTTCATTGTATCTCAGTTCCTTAAAGTCTTTATGATTTGTTTCTACTCCACCGGTGCTTAAATATTCTACAACACCTATAACAAAAATACAGGTACTTTGTTCACTGTCAAGTATAATATGCAGTGTACAAAACTGAAAATATGTAATAGTAAATACTTTAAACCACACACTGCCCCTTTCTAAAATGTTTGTTATTGTTTTGTTTTGGGTTTTTTTACATTGCCCAGAACTTATCTTAAGTCCATTTTTACATGGTTTTGATCCTAGTGTACTAAATATTTTATATTTTGCTGTGCTGGTCTTTCATATTTGTTGAACTAGTTCTTTATTTTCTTTTTAAATTCAGCTTGTTTTTACTTTTTAAAAGAGTTTATTTAATTTACTAGAGGGAGAGCAAGCAGGGGAGGGAGGAGGGCAGAGAGAGAAGCAGGATCTCTACTGAGCAGGGAGCCCGACAGGGGGCTCAATCCCAGGACCCTGGGATCATGACCTGAGCCCAAGGCAGACAATTAACCCACTGAGCCACGCAGGTGCCCCTTGTTTTTACTTTTTAAAAAGAAATTAACTCCCTAATTAAAATCTTGGTATCTAAGTTTCTGCCTATGTTGAGTTATTTACTCGGTGTAAAATGCCAAGATTAGGATTAAATGTGCCATTATACATACTGCCAACTATGGAAGAGAATGTCACCAGCTAGTGGGCTCTGAAAATAGTTATTTTACTTTTCATTTAATTAGTTAGCAAAGTTGGACATTTTCCCATGTGTTAAATACTATTTTTTTTTAACAATGAAATGAGGCTTAGTATGTATTATTTGACTAGAGTCTGTCTTTGCCCCTCAGATACTCTGTAGTTAAACAGAAGGCAGAACACATGCAGAGAAACTGCCAGAGAACATCCCCCCTGCTTCAGCAGCAGTGAACCCGAGAGAGCTGGCTGAGATGGCCTGAAGAATTATGGATCTCAGATATCTTTACCTGCCCTGAAAACAAATTTTAACAGTTTTTATCTTCCCCCTGGCTCTCATCCATCATAATGGCAATGAACTGCTAGTGAACTGAACCACTCCAAATGTGACTGTACTTCCATGCTCGGGCACATGTGCAAGGGCTTGGAAAAGTACTTTGTGCAAATGACAAAATATAAATGAGGAGTTGAAACACAAAAAGGGAATACTTAATCTGATAATACAAGAACTATGGTTTTGGTCACTGTACTATCCAATGGGAAAGTACTCAAGAATAAGCCTTTCTGTATTCTTCTACATTGTAATAAAAATCAAGATCCCAGTTCTTTCTTTGTTCACAGTGCTAGCATGATCTGTGTAAACAAAGGATCTCAATTTCCACCTAAGGTGTAGCGGCATCAGGCCCAGCAATATTTTTTTTTAATTATTTTTTTTAAGATTTTTTATTTATTTGAGAGAGAATGAGTGAGAGAGAGCATAGAGAGAAGGTCAGCACCCCAAGGAGCTGGGAGCCCGATGCAGGACTCAATCCTGGAAGTCCTGGATCATGACCTGAGCCAAAGGCAGTCGCTCAACCAACTGAGCCACCCAGGCGCCCCAGGCCCACCAATATTAAGATCCTGTACAGAACCATTTACATCACATCCTGTTACTACATGCTGGAATCCCAGAGAAGCTATCTTAATAACCTTCTCAGAGTCTGGATTATACGTGACTTGGGGATAATGAAATATAATCATATGTTCTTTAACAAGTTATTTCAAGTTATCAACTACATGTTTATCAAAGATGATTAATTTCCCCCCCTTAGGTTTTCATAACATCATTTCGTTTCCAAAACAGTCTCCCTGCTACACACACAAAAAATGTTAAACCTGATTCATAGCTGCTGCTATAAGCTGAATTTTCGTTTTGACTAAATTTGGAATTACCAAAAACAATATATTACGACAACATTTTAAGTCCAAAAAAAAAAGAGCATTCTATATAAAATATCTTTTCTTACCAGAATCTGGCAAAGAATTAAGATCTGCACATAACACCAGTGGAATAGTTCCAAATTCTCCCAATACACTGGACTGGAGGTTTCGTGAGGCTTTATCAATAATGTTCTTCACTTCTGAGAGGAACATCATAGTTTGAACCAACTTCACATCAGAGTATTCAGGGTCCCAATGCATATGAGCATTAGCCACAAGAATAAGTTGTTTTTCTGCTCCAAGATGTGGCTTTCCAGCTATAGTAGGTAAAAAGAAAACAAAGAGACAGACAAAACCCGCCCATCAGCCCATATATTCTCACAGGATCTGAAAGCAAGTAGTGTATCTCAGTCTCAGGAACAAAAAAGGATCCTAAACTCTCCCTAACCACCACGCCCCTGAGGACTAATATACCATACACAAACCTGAGCAACAGTCCTCTGAGCTCTGCTTAAACAGTCTGACGGAAGGCATGCACTACGTGAACACACATGGTCCATTCTATTTGGGACAGCTTTACTTTTAAACAGTTGTCTCCTTGAAACTGCTGGCTTCATTGATGTCCTAAACTGAATCTCATAAAGTTAAATCTACACCCTTTTTCTTACACTTAATATAGGTGCTAAGTTTCATCTCTATTTTCTCTCCTTCAGGTTAAACATCTCCAGTCCCAACTGTTCCTCGAGTGACACAAGTTTCAGTTCTCAGCATGATGGTCGCCCTAAATGTACTTTCCATTTGAAATAAATGGTCCATTTATCCAAAACTCAAAACATTTAAAATAATGATTACAAGTAGGGCAGGAATACAAGTTAGCTTACAGAGTATCCTTGCTGCCAAGAAATTATAGGAGGGGATGGAGTTCTCTCTGAGCAGTTATTTTAACTAATATTCACTTCAACATTTCTTTTATGTAAAAAATTATTGGGAGAAAAAAAAAAACCACCATGTTTTTCCTTTGGCTTTATGCCTTCCAAAGTTTGAAATACTTTTCTGGGCTCTGCTTTCTCATCTTAAGCTTTGTGGTGGAGAAAAAGGGAAACGGCATTTTAGAAATGACTTAAATTCTCACTGAGTTTCTTCAGGTGTTAGACAAGACTATTAATACATAACAAATGTTCTGCTTTCTGTTAAATTTTGGAGGTCAATTTTACAGGAAGTGAAAAGGTCACTCACATGACATTTCCATCAATTCCTTTCGAAGTTCTAGCAGTACTGCAACTCCAATGTTATCTTTTGTCATGACTCTGTTCAGCATAGCTTCAGACCCTTCCGAATTTGCCATTGCTAGCTGATTAAATTCAACAGTGTGTTTCTGAACCAAAGTAAATCTAAAACACAAACAAAAACACACACACACACACACATATAGAATTGGGAATACCAAGGTATTAACTTTGTGGGAAATGCGGTTTTCCCAAACTTCCTTAACAAATATGAAGGCATGTAAATCACATTATAGAAAATCCTCCACACTTCACACCAAGCTTCCCACATCCATTTCAAGTTGTTCTCAGTCTGTTACTGATACAGATAATATCCTGAAATACTTTTACAACTTAAGATAATGTAGTCATCTTCTGCTTAAGTTTCATATTGGAATATTCCATCTTGTAATTTTAAAATAATTCTTTTCCAAAGAAAAGAATCCCTCTACCATCCTAGAGGGAATGTTAATTACGAGGTGTTTCAATTAACAATTGGAGTTAAACCCTAGTGAACACCTGAAGAAACAGCAGCACTTTCAACGAGTCTCCAAAACAAGATCACTTCTGATGCTTCAAAACCAAACCAAACCCTTTAAATCAACAGTGTTGTTTTACTGAGTAATAATACAATGCTTCACTCTCCGGTCTGCCAACTAATTTCCACACCCCTGACTACCTGCAAATACTGAGAAATTTTGTTTTGAACATAAGATGACTTACTTTTCTGTCTTGAAGAATATTGCACAGCCATCGACATGTTTTCTTTCTTGTTCTGACATTGTTCTAGCTCTAGATTTAGGACTAAAGAATCCATTATAGCCACGTTCTTTCAGTTCTACCAGAAAAAAACTGTAATACTGTTCTGTTTCAACCTCCTGAAAAATTGCAAATGGCAAAGTTATTTCATAAGACAAAAATGAGTCCTATGCATTAACTTTACATGTACAGTTTGAGGGGCTGAAATAATTTCAAAGGACTAATTTGCAGAATAAGGAATGCAACGTCTCTTCGATATACATACACGTCGATGTGTGTGTATTTTCTTGTATTTTAGAATTGATGGGGAGTAAGAATCAGAGAGAGAGGAAGAACATTGCAGATTCTAACTGCAGAACAGTGACCTGCCCAAGGTTGTGTAAATTATTATGAGCAGGACTGAGACCTCAAAGTTACTGAGCATCAGGTTCGATGCACTTGCCACTATCCCCTAATTATTCTATTACTGCTGACAGCAAAGCAAAACTATACCTTGACAATGCCGCAATTTCAGTAACTCTGCCACCCAATTAAAAACAGTGTGAGGGCATTTGAGAGGGAAAGATGAAAACCCAAATTAACCCATTTGCTTCACTTGGCAGTACAATGGTGCAAAACAAAGCAGGTAGTGAACACTCCCAGGATTCGCTAAAAACAGAGCCAATTATTTTAAGAATTGCTGAGCCAGAACTTCAAATGTGTCAGGGTAATGTGTTCCCAATTTGTCCCTTGCTTATCAACATTGGGGCATCTAGGCAATTTATACGAATTCTTGTGTAAATGACTTACCTGAAGACTTATGATATCAGCATTGCAGCTCAAAATTTCTTGAATAATGGCCTTTTTCCTGTAGTCCCAATTTAGTGCCCAAGATGGACAGTAGCCGTATAACTGCCGGGTCGCATATTTATCACAAAGAACATTATAGCACATGACAGAAAACAAGGCTGTAGGAAAGATAACTTTACTTATTCACACACGTGGCAGAAAAAAAAACACAATTAATTTCAATCGTTTTCACTTAGATGCTAAGTTTGACTTTATTCACTCAATATATATCCACTGAAAAGCTACTATATGCCAGACATAACGGATATAAATAAAGTTGAATAAGGAAGGAGAGATAGCTGAACAAATTATAATACGATGTGTTATCTGCTATAGAGATACCCACAGAAGGTTTGAGGCTAAAAGACTAAGGTCTTGAGCCTCTCTGTCTCTAAGATCAGGGTTCATCGCATCTGTACTCCCTCCATCACTCTGCTAAGTGCTAATGCAGAATGTGGAAAATTGACAGTTTTCTTAATAGGCATGGGTAAGTTTCTTCTACAGAGCAACAATCAATTCATATGAAAGGAAAGAGGAATCATAGACCAAATCCTGTTATACACATCATGTAATTCTCAAACTATTTTCACACAAGTTAAGTTAAAAGGACATCACAGGCCATTTAGTTCAATTTCTCTCTCAAGTAAGTGTCTGGGCTATCTTACAATTCTGTAGTATTGAAGACATTTGGAATATACTAGGGTTTGGAAACTTGCAGTGTAAAGATTTTGCTGTATTTATTATAATAAATGGGTTTGCTCAGTACTTCAGAGCGAAGCTTCTCAACAGTGGCACTGCTGACATTACAGGTGGGTAAATTCTTTGCTGTGGAGAGTGCGGGTGGGGCAGTGCTGCGAGGTAGCATGCTTAGCAGCATCTCTGATCTCTAACCATGAGATGTCAGTAGCACTTTCCCCAGTTGTGGAAAATCCAAAAATGTCTCCAGACATTGCTACGTGTCCCTTGGGGGATGAAAATCCCTGAGAAGCACTGCTCCACAGCATCCCTATGGCATAGGAGAGAGGCCAACTAAGTAACAATTAAGTCTTTATTATAATCTCTCAAACCAAATCAATCCTAAGCATTCAACTATAACACAGCCTGTAATCTAACCCACACCAACAACACTGTTAGATTTATAATACCAAGTAAAAATAAGTTAAAAAAATATAAGGCTACCAACCAGTTGGCCTTGTTCTGTCTGGTTCTTGCAACATAATCCAAGATCTTGGAGGTGGCTGTTCTGTTGAAACTAGTTGAATATAAAACACAAAATTAAGCAATATTCTTATCAATCTTCCTAAAAAAATTGTTTGAACAAATAACCACTTACTTCTTTTTGCAGTACCTGCCAAATTATCAAGCAAATAGTTCAGTAGCCTTCTTGTTCCATCTGGTTCCAGATAGAGGTTCAATATATCCTGGGTAAGTGGATTTCCTGGAAGTATTTTTTAAATAGGTAAAATGAAACCAAGAAAGGCAACAAAGTATTCCAAAATTATCAGATCAACCATAACAATGTATATAGTTACTAGTAATATACCAAACCAGAGGAAATATTTTACTAGTTTTTGAAGAGAAGAATAAAAATGACTCATATCATGTTCTAAAGAAGTAGCCAGAAAATGATTATTGTGGATTGATGTCAATGTAGAAGAGACCTAACATTGCTCTGTATCTGGCCCTGCCTCAACAACACTTTTACAATGATCAAACCCCAGTGAAACCAGAAGGGGAAGAGTGGGAAGGAGGGACAGACAAGGGAAAAGAGAGCCACTATAACGAATCAGCGAATCAAAACTTAAGAATGCAACAAAGCTAACAAGGAGATATCCTAATGACAAATGTAGTTGGCACTTAGAGTCTTTAAAAAATTCTACTAAATAAAGTAATAACCAAGATGGGACAGATTTGGCTTTGGCTTAAGACTAAGTCATTAAGGAAAGGGGAAAACCCCAGGGCTGTGTGCCATCTGTAAATTCAGTAACGGTTTCCGAAGTACCAAAAATGAAAGCAAGAGCAATCATTTACATGAATCTACAAGAGTCTCAAATCCTCTCAGAAGGATTTCTTACGTGCCTTCGAAAATTAACAGTACAATGAACTGCTTTGGACAGTGAAGTTCCTACCCATGCCACACAAGGGGGGGATATATTGTTCTGGATGCCACAGCTCCACTAATAAATTTTATAGACTTAAGAAAACAAACGATTCATAAATCATTGTAAAGTAACTGTAAGATCTTTACTGTTCCAAATGAAAAAATATTTTCAAAGATGTTGCCCCCTTACTTTCCCTGCCAGAGCAGTTTTAGAGAAAGCCAGCAAAAAGAAAAGGTTGAGTAAGATCAGGGTTTCATAATGTAATCTGAATATGCCCAGTTTCAAGTAAAAATCACTCATCATACCAAGAACCAAGAAGATTTCAAACTAAGGAAAAGTCCAACACCAAGATGACAAAAACATTAGCATGATCTGATGTAAATGCAGCAGTCATGACAAAAATGCTTTAATGAGAAATAGCAAAAATATATTTGAAATAAATGAAAAAAACAGGAAGACTCGGCAAAGAAAAAGTTTTGGCAAATGAACAAAACATGTTTTTGAAAATGAAAATATTAAAACTGCAAAACAGAATACATGAAATAAAAGTTCAGTGGATGTGTTCAACAGCAAAACAGAGAGTCAGAGGAAAGAATCAGTGAAACAAAGAACGGTAAGAATTACCTAACCTGAACAACAGAAAGAAAACTGCAAAAAAAATGAACAGAGCCTCCGGGACATGTGGAACCACAACAGAATTCTAAGGGTAGAAGCACAGAACAAGAAGCACTGAGTTGAAACAGTACTCAAAGAAATAATGCCTGAAAAATCCCCCAAATTTGGAAAGAAAAATAAACCTGTGGATCCAAGAGTCTGATAAAATCCAAACAGGACACACTTAGAAGAATGCACAGCAAGCCACACCATAATTAAACTTCTGAAAACTAAAGAAAAAGAAAACCTCTTGAAGGCAGCCAGAGAAAAACACCCTACCTCTAAGGAGAACACACTCTGAATCACAGCAGACTTCACATCACAAGCCACAGTGGTCAAAGGGAAGTGGCACAAGATTTTTAAGCACTGAAAGAAAAGAAGTGGCAACCCAGAATCAATACCCAGTGAAAACAGCCTTTAGGAAGGAAGAAAAAATAAATACATTCTCAGAGCACAGAAAACTAAGAGAACCTATTGCCAGCAGATCCATCCTAAAACAATCAGGAGTTCTCTAAATACAAAGGAAATGATGAAAGAACGAACCTTGGAACACTAGAAAAGAAAAAAAGACTGTGGTCTTCAGAAGGGGGCAAATATAATAGGCTTTCCTTCCTTTAAGCTTTCTGACTTATGTTCAGCCATTAAAATATTTTTGTAATACTGGTGTGGTTCTAAATATAGGTATAGAAAATATTTAAGGCAATGATACTATAAACAGGGACTAAATGGGAAGTCTTAAAAAGTTAGGGATTCTAAATAAGTAAATAAATAAAAATCTATTAAAAAGGGGGGGGGGGAGTGGATGCCTGGGTGGCTCAGTTGGTTAAGCTGCTGCCTTCGGCTTGGGTCATGATCCCAGGGTTCTGGGATAGAGTCCCGCTTCGGGCTCCTTGCTCAGCGGGGAGCCTGCTTCTCTCTCAGCCTGCCACTCTGCCTGCTTGTGCACGCTCGCGCTCGCTCGCTCGCTCTCTCTAATAAATAAATAAAATCTTTAAAAAAAAAAAAAGAGTTAGGGATTCTGTATTTCACTCAAAATGACAGCACTAATAGATTTGATAAGTTATGTATGTTCTCCACAAGAAACTCACTTCAAATGCAACACTATAAACAGGTTGAAAGGAAAGGGATGGAAAAGATGTCATGAAAATCTTAATCAAAGGAAAGCATTAGTGTCTAATTAGTATCATATAAAGTTGATCTCAGAGAAAATAAATTTACTAGAGACAGAGAGTGGCATTACCTATTGTAAAGGAGAAGACACAGCAATTCTAAACATGTGCTCACAAAATGACAGAACTGAAAAATATTTTAAGCAAAAACTGATAGAACTGAAAGAACGAGATAAAATCTACAATTACGCTGGGAGACTTTAACACCCATCTCAACGACAGAACCAGAGAAAAAAAACTCCAAACACCATCAATCCAACAGATACTAACTAGGTTAATATATAGGATCCAGTTGAGATTTACAGATCATTCTACCCAATAACAGCACAATACATATTCTTGTCCATGGCCCCAGGGACATAAATTAGTATAAACAACACCCTGGGCCATAAACCACCAAACTTCAACAAATTTAAAAGAACTCAAGTCATACAGAATTCTTCAACCACAAGGGAATCACATAAAAAATCAGTACTGAAAGACAAAAGGGAAATATGGAAACACTCAGAAAATTCTAAATAATCTATGGGTCAAAGAGGAAAATGCACTGAATTAGTGAAAATGAAAACACACCATATCAGTATTTGTGGCTGGACACAGCTAACACAGGGCCAAGAGGGAAATTTAGAGCACCTAATGCATACATTAGAAAAGGAAAAAAATCTCAATTCAATAATCTAAACTCCAATCCTAAGAACCTAGAAAGAATAAAGTAACTGAAAGCAAAAAAGACGAATTCAAAGCACTAAAGAATAGGAATCAAAGAAATTTTTTTAAAAGATCAATAAAATTAGTAAATCTCTGCCAAAACTGACAAAGTAAATGACAACAGAAATTACCAATATAAAAAGTGAAAGGGGTATCACCACAAACCCTACAGAAATCAAACGGAGAAGGGAATACTATTAGCAACTCTACACACCTAAATTTAACATTATATGAATGGACTATTTCCCTGAAAAATACAAACTCTCTGAACTCACCTAATAATTTAAATAGCCCAAATATCTATTAAAGGAGATGAATTCATGATTTAAAAACTACCATGAAAGAGGGGCACCTGGGTGGCTCAGTGTGCTAAGTAAGAGTCAGACCCTTAGATTTCAGCTCAGGTCCTGATCTCAGAGTTGTGGGATCCAGCCACACGTCAGGCTCCATACTCAGTGTGGAGTCCACTTGAGATTCTCTCTCCCTTCCTGTGCACGTCCCCCTGCTCCTGCATGCACTCACTCTATATAAATAAGTAAGTAAATAAAATCTCAAGAATTGTCAAAAAAGAAATCTCTAGACCCATATTGTTTTGTTGGGAAATCTCTTTTGTTGGGAAACAGTTAAAGAATTAACTCTAATTCTATAGACTCTCAGAAAACAGAAGATGAGGGAACACTTTCAAATTCATTTCATAAAGCTTATATTACCTAGATACCAAAACCAGACAGTGAGCATACAAATAAAACTGAAGACAAATACCCCTTGAATATCTAATTGAATCAAGAATCCTTAAGAAAGGAGTATCCCTGGAACCTACTAAATAATAAAGCATTTGGATAAATTAAGAAAAATCCCAATTAAAAAGCCTAATCATTTTATCCTTCACAAATCCAGAGTCCTGCCATAAAAGAGAGTCAGATCTTGCTATCTGTAAATGCAAGACCATCTCAGGACACCTGCATGATCAGAGGCAGGAAGGCAGAGGCAGCAGAAGCTCAAACATCACGCCTTTACTACCCAGCAACAGAACATAAGTGCTTCTTGCTGGGGTTTAAACTTGAACAGGTGCCACCCAGAAGGAAACCAAGATTTGTTTTCTTCTGCCTGTTCCACACCCCACCCATATGGAGAAAAAAAAAAATCAGAAAAAAAGAAAAAACAAAACAAAACACTGGACAACATCTACCTTCACATAAATAAATTGCCATGTATGTTTCTTTCTTGCTAAAAATAAATAAATAAATAAAAATCCTTAAGAAAATATTAGCATACAACAGTGAGCAATAAATAAAAAGAATCAGAACCATGACTAAGTGGGATTTATTCTAGGAATACAAGGCTGGTTCAAGATGCAGAAATCAATTATAAGGGTAAAGAAGCAAAATTACATAATCATATCAACTGATGCAAAATAGGCATCTGGAAAAATTAAAAAACCACTCATGACTTAAAACTCCAGAAAAGGAGGAACAGAGGGAAATGTCCTCAAATTGATAAAGACAATCTATAAAATACCTACTGCTAACATTATACTTAACAGTGAAGACAGAATACTTTGAAAGATTAGGAAAAAGAGGGATGATTGTTCTCACAACTCTTATTCAACATAGTGCTGGAAGTTCTAGTCAGTACATTAAGGCAAGAAAAGAGAAGCCTGGATGGTTCAGCTGGTTAAGTGTCTGCCTTTGGCTCAAGTCAAGATCCCAGGGTCCTGGGATCAAGTCCCACATCGGGCTCCCTGCTCAGTAGGGAACATGCTTCTCCCTCTGCCTGCTTGTGCTTTCTTATCTCTCTCTCTCAGTGACAAACAGAAATAAAATCATCCCTGTTTGCAGATGACATAATTTTCTACTACATAGAAAATTCCCAAAAATTTTAACAAGAAGTGTACAAAAACAAAAATACAAAACAAAACAACTCCTAAAACAAGAAATGAATTCAACAGGGTGGAGGATACAAGACAAAAATACAAAACTCCAATTCGAAAAGATACATACACTTCTATGTCTGTAGCATTACTTACAATAACCAAGAAATGGAAGAACCCAAGTATGGAATGGATAAAAATGTGGTACAAACATACAATGGAATATTACTCTGCCATTAATATTAATTAAAAAAGATCTTGCCATTTGCTACAACATGAATTGACCTGCAGGATATTATACTAAGTGAAATAAGTCATACAGAGAAAGAAATATTACATGATTTCACTTATAAGCAGAATCTAAAAAACAAAACAAATGAACAAGCAAACAACAACCAAACAAACTCTTAAACACAGATAACAAATGGGTGGTTGCCAAAGGGAACGGGGCGGGGGGCGAGGAATGGAAGGGTAGATGAAATAGATAAAGAAAAAAAATCCACTGTATTTCTATATGCCCAGGAATGTACACATGGACAGCAAAATTTAATACATTATCAGTTATAATTGCTCAATAAAAAAAAAACCAGAAATAAATCTAACAAAACATTTACATGACTTCTATACCAGAAACTAAAAAATACTAAAGACAAATATCAAAGCTCTAAATACAGGCAGAGACATGGCATGTTCATGGAGAAGATTCATTCTCCCCAATTTGATCCCAGGTTTCACCCAATTCTGATTAAAATCCCAGCAATATTTCTTGTAACTATACACAAGATTATTCTAAATGTATATGGAAAAGCAAAGAGCAAAGAATCTAAAACAGATTAAAATGTTTTGAAAAAGACAACTATAATAGAGGAATCTGTCTATTCTATTTCAAGACTGAACTATCCTATTTCAACTTTCAAGTAACTACTGGCAAAGGGACAGACACATACATCACATACATACATACATACATGGAAAAAAGAAAATCCAGAAATAGATCCACACAGATATGTCCAACTATTCTTGGGAAAAGGTATAAATGCAATTCAACCAAGGATAGACTTTTCAACTAATGGTGCTAGACCAACTGGACAGTCAGACTAAAGCATGAACTTTCAACTAATCCTCATTGCTTTTAGCTCAATTTTAACTCCAAATAGATCACAGACTTAAATGTAAAACATAAAACCATGAAACTTTTTTCTAAAAAGATTTATTTATTTTGGGCGGGGACAGACAGAGGGAGAGGTAGAGAGAATCTCAAGCACACTCCCCACTGAGCCCAGAGTCTGATGTGGGGCTCTATCTTACAACCTTGAGATCATGACCCGAGCTGAAATCAAGAGTTGGACGTTCAATCGACTGCACCACCCAGGCACCCAAGCCATGAAACCTTCAGTACAAAAGACAGGAGAAAATCTCTGGGCTCTAGAGCTAATCAAAGCATTCTCAGACTTGACAGCAAAAAGCAGTATCCATAAAAAGAAAAAATGATAAACAACTTCATCAAAACTAAAAACTTCTGCTACATACAAGACCCTGTGTGATATTGTGACTTATAATAAGAAATACATATCTGGTCCTTATTTCCTAAAGTTCCTAAAACCATTAACATTTCCTAAGAGAAGAAGTTGTACAATGTCTCTTGTCACGTTAAGAAAGTGACTTTCAGACCTCACCTAAGGACTGGAGACTGGATTGACAGAGGAACCAACCATATGACTGACAGCTGGAACATTCACTCCAGAGGGGAAGGTGGCTGCAAGTTGGCTCAGTCATCATGCCTATGTTATGAAGGATCTGTAAAAACTCAAAAGCGTGGGGTTCAAAGAGGCTCCAGGTTGGTGCACACATGGAGATTCAGGGAGAATGGCGTATCTGGAGAGAATGGAAGCTCTGTGCCCTCTCCCCATACCTTGCCTTATGCATCTCTTCCATCTGGCTGTTCCTGAGTTCTATCCTTTTATAATAAACTGGGAATCTTGTGAGTAAACAGGTTTCCCGATTACTGTGAGCCACTCCAACAAATTAATCGAATGCAAGAGGGGGTTTGTGGGAACCTTGGTCAGAACCACAGGCAAGGAGCCATCATGTAAGACTGGACCCTTTTAGCTGTAGAATCTGATGCTATCCTTGGGTAGGTAGTGTCAGAATTTAGCTGAATTATAGGACCTCTAGCTGCTGTCATAGAATGGCTTGCTGGTGTGGGGGAAAGCCTCCCAGCACTGGAACTGGGTGTGTTAAGTGGATAAGAAGACTCCAAACTGGGAAAACAATATTTGCAAATCACATATTTGACAAAGGCCTAGTATCTAGAATATACTACAGATTCCCCAAACCAAGAGTCCAATTGGATAGAACATGACCAAGACAGAAAACTATGCCACCGATGATGACATAGAGATGACCCATAAGCACATGCAAAGATGTGCGATACCTTTTGCTAACAGGGAAATTAAAAAAAAAACCGTGAGGATATCAATACACATCTATCAGAAAGGTTAAAAAAACAACAGTGACAATACCAAGCTGGTGAGAATTCCGAGTAACTGGATCACTCACTTATCATTGGTGAAAATGTTAGATAGTACAGCCACCCTGGAAAACAGTTTGGCCAATTCCTAAAAAACTAAACATGACATTAACATATGACTGAGCCAGTTGCATTCCTAGGCACTTCTTCTAAAGAAATGAACACTTATGTTCACATAAGAACCTGTACGCAGCTCATGCTTCATCCTTAATAGCCAAACACTGGACACCAGCCAGACGTTCTTCAACAGGTAACCAGTTAAACAAACCATGACATGTCCATACCACAGAACACTGCTCATTAATATAAAGGAGCAAAACACGCAAAAACCTGTGTGAATCACCAAAGAATTAACCTGAGTGGGGAAAAAACCAATCTCAGAAGGTTACATATACCATGATTCTACTTATATAATATTCTTGAAATAACAAAACTATATACAAGGAAAACATATCAGTGGTTGTCTGAAGTTAACAATGAGCTGAGGCGAACTCTAAAAACTAAAGAGGATTTGTCCAAAGAAAGGTACAATCAGTGAAACTATCCTTCTGAGAAAGCAGCATGAAACCTAGATGTCAAACATGAGAGGATTTTTCTGAAATGGAAGATCAAGGTAGCCTCAAAAACTAAGGTGCCTCAAAGACTGTCCTACCCGTCCCCAATACTTCAAAGGCTTTCATATACATTAACTCAATGTGAAAATCTATGACTGATGACCCTCACTTCAAATAAAGTTTGTGAATTCTTAGAGAAATGAATAGAGTCAAAGGTTTGTAAAATAAATAATGCAAGATTATAAAGCCTGAAACTACTAAGAGGACATAAAAATAGTAGCTGCCTCTGGGATGAGAAAGGGACCTGAAGAAGAGGGTTTTCATACTCTGTAATGTCCTGTTTCTTTTGCATTAGAAAACGGTGACAAAAGTGACGCACTACTGTTAATTCTTATCGTCAGGATACAGATAAATGTTGCTACGTTTTACATTTTTGTTTTGCAAAGTTAAAATAAGAAAATGTCAAAAGTATGCTCACCATAGGGTGACAGAACAGATCTACAGACGTCTATTTTAAGAAGCCTCAGCCAAGTCCAGCCCACACAGAAAAACACTTTCCAAAGAACCATTTGTAAAGCTAATACTTGTTGAATATGGATTTACATACATCTGTAGAGGTATTATTTATGTTTTTCCATTTCATTTGTTTTTGTGAAATTACTGTTATCTTTATGATATGAAATGAATTTATAGGAATAAAAACCTAATTTTACTACTTACATAATTTTTTAATGTCTTTTTTTTTTTTTAAGAGTTTATTTGTTTGACAGACAGAGATCACAAGTAGGCAGAGAGGCAGGCAGAGAGTGAGAGGGAAGCAGGATCCCCGATGAGCAGGGACCCCAATGCAGGGCTCAATCCCAGGACCCTGAGATCATGACCTGAGCTGAAGGCAGAGGCTTAACCCGCTGAGCCACCCAGGTGCCCCACTATTTACATATACTTAAGAAATAAAGAGTACAATTCTTAAAGACTTCATTATGTGAAATAAATTTAAGAATTTATTATAGGGTAAGATGGATACAAGATTGGCAAAGAATCACCTAACGTGATTAAAAAAATAATGACATTTTATTAAATGACTTTTAATCTTGCTGCTTTAAAAAACATATTTCCCAATAGTTCTCAATGGATCAATTATGCCCTCAAATTCTAATGGAGTAATGAAGTCCTCATAAAACTACAGTCTTAAAAAAATGATCAAAAACTGATTGTTACTAGCAGGTCCAAATGGCTCAAAAATTTTTTACTCATTGATTTCTGCACTTTGTGAGTCTCCATTTTTTGAGGTTTAAATACAATGGGGAAAAAAGCTGTTTATAGTATGATGAAATAAAGTATGACTTCAGGAATGCATCATCAGAACACAGATTTGATCAAAACAAAGGATAGAAAGCAAAGCTGGGCTAGGAGTGAAGGAGAATACAAAGATTAACAGACAGTCTGCAGGTGGACAAGAAAGAAAACCACTGGGGTATATCTAAGGAACCGATGAATTTTGGGGAGGAGTGAGCCTGCAACCCCCTAGCAAAAGAAAGCCCTATTATGGCTTCTCTAGACTCAAAGACATACATACAAACCCCAAGAAACACAAATACAGGAAGTCATACCTTTCAGGCCTAAAGTCTGCAACTGAAACAGTTTTCCCAGCTCAAAAGGTAGAACTCGTAACAGGTTGTTATTTAAATGGAGTTCCCTGTGGACATAAAAATTCCATGTCAGAAGATATATTATCTTTTAACTCATAGCTAAAATCAGCAATATGATTTCTAAGAATATAATCTTGTAAGAATGAAAAAACTGTATTGCATATTCCAATGTCTAGTACAGTGCTTCACAAACAATAGATGATAAAAAACAAAAAACAAAATAATCTCAAACTGCCACAGACCAATACATTTTTAAAACACAATGAAAAAATGAATTATTAGAAAAATGAGATGAGAAAAAAAATCAGATCAACAAGACACAAGCCCTAATTTTTAAAGAGCATTAAATTCAACAGATATAAAACTACTCTAACATGTTGCATATGTCACTGTAGGCCGACAACACCATCTGCAACTGCACAGTCCACATGCCACCCCAGGAGCAGCACTGACCCAGCACACATGGAGTCTACCACACAGTTTTAAGAAAGTGAAAATGATAAACAAAGTAACACATGAATTGTTAAAGGAGAATTAAAATGATCATGTAGCACCAACTAAAAATAGTTTATGACAGCTACAAAACTAAGTCTATTGTTAATACTTCTCCAAACTAAATAAAATTTCAATTTAGTAATAATGGCAGCTATATTAACTGCCAATGGTTATTTTAATGACTTTTTTTGGTACAGATAACTATAACTATCAAAGGAATCTTCAGTAGGAAAAAAAAGACCCAACAGTGAGACACAATTTTCTCCAATAACTTTTATTTGTCAATTTTTAAATGTGAATAAGTACTACTTCTATAACCCCTAGTTCTTGGAATTTAAATGAACCTTGGTTATTACTTAGTGAACCGGAGGTCAATGAATGGTGAGGCCATAAACCGAACCAGAACAACTAGTTCTAAATAATTTGTTCCTATTTATTTCCACATATATCACATGGGAAAGGAGGTCTTTTAAGGAGATTAAAATGGTCATAGTATATACTAAGTAACTAAGCCCAAAACAATGTCAAAAAGCTGGACTAGGAGCAATAAAGAAACTCTCACAAGTTCTTATTCCTTTTTACTACACAGCAAATGGTAGAAGACAGCAAAAAAGCCAGTGGAATCAGAGAAAAAGAAAGTAATATGAAATGGGGCAAGATTTTCCATTAGGATTAACATAATAACTGGAAATTAGCTTTACAATGAATTTGGGTAGGTTCCATCTACCCTACAAATCAGAGATAATAAAATAAATAGCAATTACCATTTATTAAATAAAATATGTGTCAGGCAGGAGGCTAATAGTTTCTTACTCATTATTTCAGATATATCGTATCTCAGCCCTGGCTAGGTAACTATTATATAGCAACTGTATATAGGACAAAAGTGCTCAGCAAGGTTAAGGAGCTTGCCCCAAATCACACAACCTGTAAATGGCAAAGTCAGGATTCTAAATTGAACTGTGTGACTCCACAGCCTATCTACCACCTATACTCCACACTATAGTTCCCCAAATCCAATGACTAATTCTAGCTTCAAGTTCAGGCTTTATTACTATCACACATACAAGCCCAGGAATGGCCAAAAAGGTTTCGCTCACTTGCAGTAGTTTCCAGGACACCATGTTAGCCATGGTACAGTGCCCCAGAATGTTAAGAGGGAAAAGCACCACCACCATCTGTCACAGGTGAGTGCGTAGGTGGGATAATATAATATAACTGACTTCTATTTTCTGACCCCTACTTTGTCCAAATATCTTAAGTATAAAATATATTACATAAAATATAGCAATAAAACAAATTTGAGGCAAGGAATTATTTGTTGGCTGACATTCAATTTTCCCAGAAAACTTTACAAAGAGGATATAGTTATGTTTGCTTTTTGTTCAAATACCATTTAATTGGTAGTGTTGTTTCCTGGCAAAATAAATGCTCTATTTTGTTCTTAGAGGGTATAAAGTCACATAGCAAGTAGAATCTGCACACCTGAGTGATACCATGTTTCCGAGTTCTGCCGGTAAACTCCGGATTTTATTAGAGGACAGGTCCAGATACACCAGATTGTGAAGCTTGGCAATGTCTGAAGGAATGCGGGACAGGGAATTGTCACTCAGATGCAAAGCTGTCAAGTGAGTTAGTGACCACAACGATGAGCTTAAGCTTCTTACTTTTCCTGTAAGAGAAGAAACAAATGGGAAAGGATTATATAGCATTCTCTACATTATGGTCCCTGGATTAAGTAACATTTAATGTTCCAGTGAGTAAAAATTTATTACACAAAAAATTGTGAAGAAGGGTTTAACAGGAGAAAGCTTACCTATTCTAGGACAATGCACTGCTACGTAGGTTATAAACTCTCCTTAGCAAACTTAAAAAAACCTCAACGTTTAGATTGCATCAGTATTTTTAAGGGCACAACAGTTAAGACTTTATCCTTTAAAGTTGCCTTACCTATGTACATGAAAGAAACAGTACAAATAATTTATATTGATAATAAATCCAGTATTTTACCATGATTAATTTAAAAATATGCCAAAAAATCAAACCCATTATCTAGAAAACAAGAATTCTACCTGAAAACAAAAGGTAAACAATATATTCTCAGCTTAGCAAAGTTTTAAGACCAGTGTACCCAAATGGTAATTGCATCAAGAATCATGTAACTAAAAAAAAGCTGTACTGAAAATTACAAGTAAAAACAATTGCCCAGACACATTACAGATATGAAGTCATATATATCAAACAGCAGCAGACACATGATTGAGTAACTAAGAAAAGAATAATTAATTTCAATGCAACATGAAATCAGTACTTTGGTACATACAGATAAGATGACAACCATTTCTACAATCCATCTAAGAACTAAGAACTTTTCCCCTATCTCTTTAATACCCAGGACCTAGTCTGAGACAGAATGAAACAAACAGACGTAACAAAAATACACTAGTCTTTACAAACTGATTTTCTACTGGCTGAAAAGCAATCTTGAGAGTTCTAATCAAGATGGAGTAACAGGAACCAAATTTACTATCCTACTTGGACAACTACCATATCAGAAAATATAAGTGAATCAACAAATTTCAGACATCAGACCTCAACCAGTGCAGAAGAGTGACCCCTGAAGGACCACAAAGAAGGCAAGCCCTACAGTTGTCTCAGCTTGTGAACAGCAGCACAGGGAGGGGATCCCAGGGGCAGCACAGTGATCTCACCTAAGTTCTGGAGACAGGGAAGCCAAGAGGACTAGAATTTACAGAGGCAGAGTACCAGACAGGAGAGAGATGAACAGACAAAGAAGTCTGGAGATGGGAAAATGGTACCCCCACAAGTTTTCAGCTGAGTATCGATCAGTATAAAAATGTGAGAAATTGCCTGGGCCAGAGGTACACCCAAAAGAAGCAGAAACAACAATCCCCAGGAATACACACAACTAAGGCTAGCTGGTGTTCCCAAGTACCAAAGGGAAAGATCTCGTAATTCAAAAGGTGCCAAACTTAGAAAATCAGCCCCAGACTAAAGACCATTCTGGTCTCACCTAAGAAAGTTAAAGAGCAAGCCTCAAAAGAATTAAACTGTTTCTAACCATATCCCAAAACAAAGCTCAATACATGTTATAGAAATACAACAATATGCCATCACCCAACAAGGCAAAAAAATCCTTAATGTACTGTAAGAAAATAAATCCTATGAACTTAGTAACTGAACAAAAACATCTTTTAAAAATGAAGGCAAGTTACAAGATGAAAAGAGCTATGGAGATGGATGGTAGTGATGGTAGCACACCATTAAAAATGTATTTGATAAAAACCTTCCCACAAACAAGATTCGAGAACAAGAGAGGTTCACTGGTGAAAGCAACCAAACATTTAAGGAAGAACTAATAATAATTCTACAGACTGATCCAGAAAACTGAAAACAAAAAGATACTTTCCAATTTACTCTATGAGGCCAACATCACGGATACCAAAATGAAATAAAACTAGTGCAAAAAAAAAAAAAAAACCTACAAATCAAATCCCTCATGAACATAAACGCAAATTTTAACAAAATTTTAACAAATCAAATCCCTCAATATATTAATAGGATAATGACCAAGTAAGATCTGTGCCAAGAAATCCAAGGTTTATTAAACATTTGGGGAAAAAAAGATTCCAAAACTTTTCTTAGAAAAGAAAATCATCTATGTAGATATAGAGAAGCATCTGACAAAATCAACATTTAAAATCAGCATTTAAATGAAATCACAAATTAAATTTTTTAAAAAGCTCTCTCAGTAAGCTAAGAATAGAAAATTCTTCAATCTTGACAAAGGGCAGCAATAAAGTTAGTGGCAAGGGAATGAATGCTTTCCTCCTAAGAACAGAAACAAATCAAGGTATGTCCACTATCACCACTCCCGTTCAAAATTATGCTGGAAGTTTTAGCCAATGGAATAAGACAAGAAAAATTTTAAAGTGGAAAGACAGAAGTCATGTTTATTTGCAAATGGCACAATCACCTGTGTAAAAGCCCAAGAATCTACAAAAATACTATTAAATAAGTGAGTTTAGCAAGGCTGTAGAATAAAATATCAATATACAAAATATCTACTGTATTATATACAGCAACACACAACCAGAAACTGACATTTAAAATAACATTTACAACAGAACCAAAATTATGAAAAAGAGGCAAATCTAACCCCTCCAAAATGTGCAGGACCTGTGTACTCAACACTACAAAACACCCTGAAAGAAATCAAAGACGTCCTAAATAAGGAGAGAGGTATACAAGCTTCACAGATCAGAAAATTCAATATCATTAAGATATTGTATCTCCTCAAACTGGTTTACAGAGAGTCACATGGTCACAATCACAATGCCACCATGTCTGAAACTGGCAAGTTGATTCTAAAATTCACATGGAAATCCAGAGGCCTTACAAAATTCAAAACAACTCTGAAAAAGAACAAAGCTGGAAGACTAACACTACCTGATTTTAGGACTTATATGTAAGAACTCTCAAACTCAGTAAGAAAACAACCTAATTTTCTTCTTTTTAAGGTTTTATTTATTAGTGAGAGAGAGAGCACAAGAAGAGGCAGAGGGAGAGGGAGAAGCAGACTCCCTGCTGAGCAGGGAGCCGGACTCCAGGACCTCTGGATTAGGACCTGAGCTAAAGGCAGATGCTTAACCAACTGGGCCACCTAGGCACCCACAACTCAATTTTCAAAACAGCTAAAACATTTGAACAGACACTTTACCAAAGATGACATACAGATGGCAAATAATCACATGAAAAAAAAAATGTTCAACATCAGCATCATTAGGGAAATGCAAATTAAAACCACAATTAGATTTAAAAATAATTATAAAAAATAAAACCACAATTAGGTATTACTATACACCCAGAAGAATGGCTAAAATTAAGACTTCCTTGCCAATTGTTGGTGAGGATATGGATCAAAGATATCTAGTACAAATGTAAAATGAGAAAACGTCTTTGCAAAAGCAGTTTGAGTTTTTTAAAAAGTTAAACCTTAACTTCCTTATGATCAGTTTCATTCTTTGGTATCTGTCTCAGACAGGTAAGAGTTTCACACACTACAAAGAACTGTATATAAATGTAGCTGTATTTGTAATAGCCAAATACCAGAAATCATCCAAATATGTTCAACAACAAGTAATGGATAAACAAACGCTGACATATCCAAATAATGGAACAGTAATAAAAAGAATGAACTATTAAAAACCCAACTGCATGGATGAATATCAAAGTAAGTAGAGAAGTTAGACCAAAAAGGGGTGGGGGAGACATACTATATCGCTTCCTTTATATAAAAATTCTACAAAATGTAAACCAATCCTATGGTTTAAAAAAGCAGAACAATCCCCAATCCCAGGGACTGGGGAAGGGGCTGGAGAAAAGAAGGAGGTATGGAAAGGGAATTACAAATCTGGGGAATGATGGGTATGTTCCTTGAGTGTTGTGATGGTTTCAAAGATGTACACACAGATCCAGATCCAAATATAGCATCATATCATTCACTTTGCATACATACTAATCATTACATGTCAACTATAACTCAATACAACTTTGTAATAAAATCTTACCTTGATCTGAGAAAGTGTCTTTCCTCACTGTGCAATAATTAGAAAATATAGCATAGCCTATTTGTAAAACAAATTTACTTTTCAGTTCATAAAACTAAAGCACACAGCTAATATTCAGTATAAATACTTAAAACATCACAAACTACTGAGGGCGTGTTTTTCACGTGTTTCATCCTCAAGACACCACTTTGTGAAATTCATTTTTATACGTTTTTATATTTGAACTTAATAGGAAGGATACAAAATTTTCAATCAAGAAGGTAACCAGAAAGGAAACCAAAAAGTCTATAAAGAAGGAAAGGGGCGGGTGAGGAGGAATCAAGTATAAGAGTCATGTATAAAGACATCAATCACACAGGGTTGAAGGGAAACAGAAGACTCAGATCTCAACCATATACAGAAAAGTAAAACTGAAATAAATTTCTAAATGCCAAAAAAACAGAAAAGTAATGGAAGGCAATTTCTAAACATAACTCAAACCCTAAAATCCAAAAATGAAAACACTGTCAGGTTTGAATTCATTTAAACTCAAAACCTCTACAATGTGGACATGCCAACATGTATGGCAGTCAAAGAGAGAACACTCATTTATTCAGTGAACTTTCAGGGACTGGTATGGGGACAGAATGGTAAATACAAAGTCCCTATGCTCAGGCAATAAAAAATAAAACAAAAATAGGAAAATGAACAACAGATAAGAACAAGTAAATTATTCAAGAATAAACAAAGGGTCAGTTATTTTTAAAAAAGGATTTCAGTAATAAAACATATGCAAATTTAAACAATAAAATATTCATTTCTATCAGACAAACAATAAAATAAAATTAGTATCCAGTAACCACAAGGCTAAGAGGGTTAATAGATACACTCATTCATTATGAGAAAACTACCACTATATTTTGAAACCAATCCTGTAACAGCTACTAAAAGTTTAAATGTGAATATCCCTTGCCCCATCACAATTCCTCAATTAGACCAATTTCTACTGATGGAACAAGGTAATACAAGAAATTAAGGTCTCTAATTTTTGAGAGAGGTCAATGAACAAGACAGTCACTTTCTGAAATTCTGAGGTTATCTATTTACTTCTCCAAAGAACTGTACATTTTCATATGCACCCAAAAATTTATATTTAATTTTAAGCAGCTTTGTGAGTTGAGAAATGCTGGGATTAACCTGACTTTAAATTAAGGTGTGTTTTCAGAAGTAGTTCCATCCTAAAGTATCCAGAATCCTTTACTGTTAAATACCAGGAGATGGGGGAATATAAATAAGTGTTCCCTGAAATCAGAAAGGCAGTTTGCAAACACTAAATGGACCAGGTGTAATTAACATACTTACGAAGAAACCAAAATTATTACTTCCACATATGCAGATTAAGAAAAAAAAAAAAAAAAGAAAAACTATTGAAATTCTAAAACTGACATTTTAGAAGAAACAGCCATCACAGCTGATTTCCATTATTCCCAGACTCTGTATTTGTGAATTCTACTCCCTCCAAGTTTACTTATAAACCCAAAAGCTCTGTCACTGATTTATAAACATGCAGAGTAGCAAAACCAACAGTCACCCAGAACAGTTCCCAGATGGGGTCCAACAAGGCAACACTCTGGCCTGTCACTCTACCATTCACGATGAAACACGTGCCTTTTATGCTGTCTATTTAATGCCACAGTTTTTGAATACTTGTGCTTTCTGTGGCTGATTTGGGGGGTCTTAAATGGCCCCTAAGCATGATGCTGAAATGCTAAGTGCAAGGCAGTGACCTGCCCAGTGTTCTGAGTAAGCTTCAGCTTCACTCAGGCATCAGTCACAGTGTCCACATGTTCAAGATTAAGGAGCTGATGGCAGACATTAAATAAGCTATCTTTAAAACTAACACAAGGGACGCCTGGGTAGCTCAGTCAGTTAAACGTCTGCCTTTGGCTCAGGTCATGATCCCAGGGTTCTGGTATCGAGTCCTACATGGGGCTCCTTGCTCAGCAGGGAGCCTGCTTCCACCTCCACCTGTTGTTCCCCCTGCTTGTGCTCGCTCGTTCTGACAAATAAATAAAATCTTAAAAAAATAAAATAAAACACTTAACACAAGCTTATGTGTTGATCAACTGATGAAAATGTTGTGGCTAGAGGTTCATAGTAATTTAACCATGTATCAGCTCACAACTCCTGAAGCAGTTAAGGAAGGAAGCAGTCTGTGTTGTGAGAATGGCAAACTGGATTCCAAGGGAGAAAAGGGCCCTGATTAAGTTACATGAATTACAGGAAGAGCACAAAGGAGAAGATTTGGAAGATCCTCGATAGTGCTTCATTTAAACACAGTGGAGTTGATGGGGAAGGAGATGTACTCACACCAAAGCATGTGAGTCAACAAATGGAAGTTTTTGTTTGTTTGTTTTAAAGTTTTTTTATTTATTTGTTTATTTATTTATTTATTTATTTGACAGAGAGAAAAATCACAAGTAGGCAGAGAGGCAGGCAGGGTGAGAGGGGGAAGCAGGCTCCCTGCTGAGCAGAGCACCTGATGTGAGGCCTGATCCCAGGATCCTGATATCATGACCAGAGCCGAAGGCAGCAGCACAACCCACTGAGCCATCCAGGCGCCTGAACAAATGGAAGTTTTGATCCACGAAGGAAAACACAACTGCAAAGGTACACTCATTAAACTTTGGTGGGAATTCTGGTCTTAAATGCAATGAAAGAATGCTTGCTCAAATTAGACCTAGCTTAAGTAAAATAAGGTTAGCCGGAAGGTAAAAAAAAAAAAAACTAGAACCTGAGAATGGAAAGACGGAGGCAAGTATTAGGAAACAGAAAGCGAGAGAAAGGTGAGCCTCTCAGGTTCAATATATAATGACTGCTGCAGTGTGATGCTGATGACCACAGGAACTAATGCTAACTCTTGTCAGGGGACCTCCCTCAGCAGTCTGTGCTCTACGGCCAAGTAACTGTTTGACCTGAGGAAAAGGAAATGTTTGTTGCAAAGCTCAGTGACTAACCAATTATGCCTCTTACACTTTTCTAAAATACTTGATTTTTGTAAAGATTTTATTTTTAAGTCATCTCCCACCCAACATGGGGCTTGAACTCACAACCCCAAGATCTATAGTCACGGGTTCCACCAACTGAGCCAGCCAGGTGCCCAGTTAATAAAATTATCTTTTTTTTTTTTACTTTTTAAAAAAGATTTTATTTATTTGACAGAAAGACACAGCGGGAGAGTGAGTTCAACTCAAAGTGAGTTGAACTATACATGATTCTATAATGTGATTTTAAAAAGAAAAAAGTGAAAAAATGATGGAACTATAAGACCTTCAAACTTTTTTTTTTTTTTTGCTATAAAAGATTTTCTAATACTGATCTGAGGTTAAGAGAGATTTAAAAAACATCATAGGTTAGAATCCTCACAGTTTTAACTGCATATTTCACTTTTAAACTTGATTCCCTACAATGAAAGAGAAATAGATCATTTTATACTTGCCCCATCCACTCATTACGTACATCTTCATTATCATAAGTTCATATCATCTCCAAGGAAGATAAGCAAATGGCCAATAAACACATGCGAGGATGCTCTGATTCATGAGCCATCAGGGAAAGGCTAATGAAAGCTACAATGAAGTACTTCTTTTACCCCCACTAAGATGGCTAAATCAAAAAGACAGATGTAACAACTGTTGCCAAGGAGTACAGAAATTAGAACCCTCCTACAAGGCTGGTTTAGAATGTAGAATGATACAAAAACTTTGGAGAACACAGTCTGGTAGTTACTCAAAAAGTTAAGCATTTCCCATATGATACAGTAATTCCACTCCTAAGTATCTACCTGAGAGAAATGAAAATGCCCACATAAAAACTTACACACAACTGTTCAGAGTAACATTATTCTTTAGAGCCTATCCGCAGAAACAATCTGTGCTACTTTGTAACAAATACGTATTTGGGGGAGCACTTTGGTGGTTCAGTCAGTTAAGCATTCAACTCTTGGTTTCAGCTCAGGTCATGATCTCAAGGTCCTCAGACTGAGTTCCACGTTGGGCTCCCTGCTCAACACGGAGTCCTCTTGTCCCTCTCCCCTCCCCCCACCACTTGCCCATACACTCTGTCTCTCCCATAAATAAATAAAACCAAGAAAGAAAAGAAAAGAAGAAAAAAGAAAAGAGAAAGAAAACACACACACACACACACACACACACTTGGTCTTCACCTCTGTTTCCAACATGGAACTCCTGAAATCCTTGGAATTTCCTAAGTGATCAAGCAGTAAAGTGCCTTTTGTTATCATAGGTGCCTTTTCAAGGACACCAGAGTTTAAGGTTAAATAAGGTGACTTTTTAAAAACCCCCTGGAATGGAGAATGGTTGCCAGGGAAGCCAATCAGGATAAGTAGGTTGAAAGTTTCAGTACCCAGCAAGCTCCTTCTCCCCCTCCCCCACCAACAATCAGGGAGGAGAGGTAGGAGATTAGATCAATCACCAGATTTAATCACCCATGCCTAGGGAAGCCTCTGAAGGAATCCCTCAACTATGGAGTTCTGCACTTCCAAGATGAAGAATACAGGGAGGTATGGGGAAGGGTGAGGGGTCTAGAAAGATCACGGAAGTTTCTTATCTGTTCCCTAAAGACCGCCCTATGCATCTCTTCCTTTTAGCTGTTCCTGCATTCTTATAATAAACCAGCAATCTAGTAAGTCAACTCTTTTCCTGGTTCTGTGAGCTGATACAGCCAATGAAACCCAAGGAGAGGGTCCTGAGAACCTCTGGGTTTAAAGCTCCTCAGTCAGAAGCACAAGGTAACAACATAGACTTTGTGACTACTGTCTGAAGTCGGTGGAACAGTCCCCTGGGACTAAACTTGTAACCTGTGGTACCTGACACTAACTGTCAGATTGAGCCGGTATCGAGAATTGCTTGATGTATGGAAAACCCACTCATCTCGGGTCAAAGTGGAGTAGAATTATAACAGAGTACTGAGAGTAGAGGAGACACACAGGAGTATGTCTTTCCATAGATAAAGAAATGGGACGATATCCACACATGGAATATTATTCAGTCACTAAAAGGAATGGGGTACTGACACGTACTACAACATGGCTGAATCTTGAGAACATTATGCTAATGAAAGAAGGCAGGCACAAAGACCACATGTTGTATGATTCCATGTACATAAAATCCTAAGAGCCAAATCTATAAATGTAGAAAATAAATTACTGGTTACCTAGGGCCAGGGAGGGGACTGGAGGAAAATGGGAAGTGATTGCTAATGAGTAAATACAGGGTTTCTTCTGGGGTACTAAAAATGTTTCAAAGTGACTATGGTAATGGTGGCACAACTCCGTAAGTACACTAAAACCCTGTGAACCATACATTTGGAGTGAACTGTAGGATATGTGGATTATATCTCAGTAAAACTGTTACATAAAAAAATTTTACAGCATAACAAAAAACAAACAAAATTACATGCAGACAATAATTTGTATATATATAATAGATTTAAAAATAAGTGAAGACTCGGGGCGCCTGTGTGGCTCAGTGGGTTAAAGCCTTTGCCTTCGGCTCAGGTCATGATCCCAGGGTCCTGGGATCGAGCCCCACATCAGGCTCCCTGCTCAGTGGGGAGTGTGCTTCCCCCTCTCACTCTCTGCCTGCCTACTTGTGATCTCTGTCTGTCAAATAAATAAATAAAATCTTTTAAAAAAATTAAAATTAAAATTAAAAAAATAAAAAATAAGAGAAGACCCTATTTACAAGAACCAGAAGGTAAAATACCTAGGAATAAATCTAATAAGTGTATTAGGCTTAAGGATATAAAAAGGAACAAACAGAAAGACTTCTACAATTCACCCTAATTTATAAAATAACAGGATCATGATAAAAATGCCAGAACTAAATAAGTTGATCCTGATTTTCATTATTAAAAAAAAAAAAAAAAAAGCCAAGTGTCACATGTCAAAATTATAAAGGCATATTAGGGGAGATGCAAAGCCATCTGTAGCACTGTTTGTCACAGACTGACCATCATTATTGTACTACTTAAATTACAGTGAAAGAAATAGTATGATTACAGGAGAACTGTCTCTATCCTTATTTAGAAATCTCTCCACAATACAATATCACATGAGAAAAAAAGCACAGTGCAGAAATCTATATTGTCTTTTGAATTAATAATTAGGTGTGGAATAAGCATCTGTATTTGTATATGAACAGAAGGACCCCAGAGGAATGCAGAAGAAACTCCTGACCCTGAGTGTGAATGCGTATGTGTGTGCACGCTTGGAGGTTTAATGGGGGGTTGTGTGAAAGGGAGACTTCCACTGTATGCTTTTTTAGGTTCTCCATGTCCCCTCTTCCTGAGATGTCCTTAACTCCACTTTCCCCTGGCTAATATCATTAACTCAGTAGTCAGCTATTCTAGGATACTTTCCCTGATCCTTAGCCAGGCTGGCTAAGACCGTCTTAAAGAAAAGACAGTAGGTCAGGCTTTTTGTCCTATATTTATTATGGTTTTACAATTATCCTCTCATGGGAGTCTTCTCCTACAGCCTGCAAGACTCCTAAAATCTTATTTCCCATCACCTACCATATCATAAGTTTCAAAATAAAGGAGTGAGTAACAAGTAAGTGATTTCCAGCATGTTAGTGATGGCCTCAAAATTCCTATTCCAGATGTCCTCCCTCCTCTTGAGTTTCCTTCCTCTCGTGTTTACCTGTTCCCACTCTAAAATTCCACAAAGCAGACACCAGGGTCAACCAAACAGCAGACAGCTGTACAAGCTGATAACATATTTAAAGTTGCTTGACTCTGGAGTGTTACTTACCAAAAGTAACACTTACAAAAAGAGCTAAATGTAATACTCTCAAAAAAAAAAAAAAATCGGAAGAATAGGATCCAGAATTTGAGAAACATGGTCTACCACTCTTCCATGGAAAAACATGAATAAAGCTTACTCAAACTAAACTCAAACTCAACTAAAGCTTTCAGAAGGTCAGAAAATGTCACAAAGGAGAAAAGGGGAATGTGTGGCCCCATAGCTAAGGCACCTGATTCCACTATCACTTAAAGACTACTGAGGAGGTCAGCCACCCTCCGCCAGGGACACAGCACCTGTGCCTGCTCTTCTGGACATCCCGCAGGCTGAGGTGCTGGAGGACAGACTGCTCCAGCTGGTCACCCTCTGCCAGCTCCAGCAGCTCCCCTCTGGTGGCTACTCTTCTACGGAGGATGGACCTCCAATTGGTGCTGGAACAGTGGTACATGCATGAGCAGACAAAAAAATCTCAACCCTGGTTTTGATAAATTGAAGACACTTCCCTATAGCAGGAAACCAGCAAAGTTGATATCCTTCAAGGTGCAAGTGAATACACACAAGTTCTCAGGGATGTTTTCAGAGGAGCCAAAAGAGGAGACACAAAATCCAAATCACCACAACTATACTGCAACAAGCCTGCTGAACTACATATATCCTTGGCTAGAAATCTATCGAGAACAGTCACCCAGGATGCCAGCAGTACTGTAGGCTCAAGAGTGAGGAGAAAAGGCCCAGGGCAGATGGTGGCAGTGGTGAATCAGTATATATTTATCACCAGAGCATGATGTCTACGACTGGAGTTATCTCCCCAACAGGGAGTCTGGATAGATTCCTAAAAGTAGAAGTCCTAAGTCACAGGTTTCCCCAACTATAAAAAGTGAAAAGGCCAGCCCAGGACTACCTTATAGAGACAAATATATGCAGTCTCAAAAATTTAAAAAAAAAAAAAAAATACTACCAAGGAGTCCAGACCCAGGCCCCTTTTCCCTGGAAGGCTTCTGAGCATGAGCATGAGGACAAGGACCTGGAATGAGTAGCTGTTGTGGGCTTCAGATGTACCTCAAAAGCAGGCAATTACAATGCTGCCACCATACAATGGAGTAAGAGAAACATGACAATTGTTTGCAGATTCTTTAGGCAGAATTTAAAAATTTGTACACATCTGAATTTCAGCTTCCTGTAATAGTAATTTGTTGTTGACCTATCATCCTCCACAGAGAAAGAGAACTAGATGAAAATAGGGTACAAAACACAAAAATGAATTTGAAAGCACTGGAGAACTACAGAGAAATGAGAGACAAAGAACTTAGAAGAGAACCAAAGAGAAGTAGTAGGCAGGACAGATCCCACGTTACCTGTGGCAAAATATGAAGCAAAAGCAAGCAGCAAAAACAAGTAGATGAGGTGAAAGCAGAGAAGCTGAGGAGCTAAGCAAAGCTTTAATCCCTCTTCCACTACTGGGGAAACAACACAGGAACTCAGGAAACGCCAAGGAGAAGGACCCTGCTAAACCATCAAGATTCCAGTTAGGACCTAATAACGGAGCAAGTGTGACCTGCAGTAAGCCAGCCCACCGAACACCAACAACACTCAAACGAGATGAATTCCTGATTAGATCATGGGGAGCTGATTTCCCCCCCACTTTTTTTTTTTAAAGAAATTTTTTTTTTTTAGATTTTATTTATTTATTTGACAGAAAGAGATATCACAAGTAAGCAGAGAGGCAGGGAGAGAGAAAGAGGAGGAAGCAGGCTCCCTGCTGAGCAGAGAGCCCCATGTGGGGGCTCAATCCCAAGACCCTGGGATCATAACCTGAGCCAAAGGCAGATGCTTTAATCCACTGAGCCACCCAGGCGCCCCTGGGAGCTGATCCTTACTATGACTGCCTGCCAAGGACAAAAGCAAATCCACCCCAAAGAAGAAAAAATACCATCCAGACAGACCATCAAATTATTCATCCACTTCCTATAATTTCCAGCATTCAAGGAAACTTACCAAAGGATTGAAAACCGAAACAAAAAGAGAAACAACAAAACAGAACTCCCAGGAGATTCAGATATTGGAGTTATCAAGCACAATCTTTAAAAAGCTGTGATGGACTTACACTTTAAAAAAAGAGTGACACAGACTGGATTTACCCTCCTACATAAAACAACTAAAAACCAAACAAATATATGAAAAACAGAGTTTCAGACATTACACACCAGGCAGCACAGGACAATAATCATTGACAGATGGGAAACAATGTGAGCCTTTGAGGCCGTTCTGCCTGGACACTTTTCTTAGAGTAGTGCAGGGGGATGGAACCCGGTGAAGTCTGGCAGTCTTTGCAAATTGAGATGAAGCTGGCAGTCCAGAGATGCCAAGATGGCTAGAGTTCACAGGGCTTAGTGCCAAAGAGGAGAGAGAGGGACACACATAAAACACCCTAAAGATCTAAGGACCCTCCTGAGTCTTCAGCTGAGTAGTGATATGTAAATGCATGTAAAGAAAACCCGAGGACAGAGAAGGGGGAATGAGGACAAACTGAAAAGGCCAAAGGGAGCAATCCTTAGGATCATACATTCCACCAGATGGAAAATTTCCTAACTTGGAAAATTTAGAGAGGTGTTACTTAAAAGCAAACCTTGAGAGCATCTAACTTAACTCCACCCCAGAACGAAGCTCGGGAGTATTTACAGGAGTATAAAAACATCCAGCCCCCACAAAAGTAAAATTCACAATGCAATGTGTCTAATAAAAAATTACCAGGCATGCAAAAAGAGAGAAAAAGAAAAATGGGTAGAGGGAGTGGAAAGAATCAAAGCAATCCAGAAATGAAAAAGATAAAGCAATTAAAAGTTATTGTAACTGTATTACATACCCTCAAAAAGGTAGAGGCAAAATGTTAAGTAAAGGTATGGAAGATTTAAAAAAAAAAAAAAAAACTTTTAAATTCCAGTTATGAAAAATAAAGTTATGAAAAACTATTATGCTAGTTTTGAAAGTTTTTGAAAGATAGTTTCCAGTTATGAAAAAATATTACTGGATAAAATTAACAGCAAATTAGATACTATAAAGAAAAGATGAAACTGAAGACACAATAAAAACTGTCCAAAAGGGGGTGGAGGGGAAACAGAACAAATTAAACAGAGGATTAGTGTGCTGTGGGACACCTTAAGATACAAGTAACTCCATTCCAAAAAAGGTAGGTACAGGATGGGAGAACATAAAAAATTATTTTAAGAGTGACCTAAACTTTTTCAAATTTCATGAAAACTATAGACCTACAGATTCAAGAGTTTCAATAAAACATAAGCACAAGAAGGAAAAAAAAAAAGAAAGAAAAGACACCAAGGTACATCATAATCACATTGCTTAAAACTAGTAATAAAGGGAAAGTCTTAAAGCAGCTACAGAAAAAGGACATACATAAAAGATACTACAATAAGAACAGCAGCAAACTTCTAATCAAAAACAATGCAAGCAACAAGATGGTAGAACAGGATCTTTTAAAGTACTGAAAGATGAAAACTGTCAACCTAGAACTCTATACCCCAAAAAAATATCTCACAAAAAAAATAAGGCAAAGTAAAAGACTTTTCAAACACGAAACCCAAATTTAACAAATCACCAACAGACCTCCATTATAGGAAATATTAAGGAAAAGTCCTTCAATTGAAAGGAAAAGGATAACAGAAACTTACCTATAGATAAAGGAAGGAAGAACACTGAAAACAGTGAGTATGTGGGTAAATAAAAACAACTTTTCCTAATACTTCACCCTTTAAAGGAGAAATAATAATACACTGTGAGATTTATAACATGTATAAGGAAACTATATGACAGCAATGGCACAAAGAAGAAAAAAAAACAAAAGTAAATTGTTAAGACTCTTACACCAAATACGAACTAATATAATAGTCTTGATACAGTTTACTTTATAAACCCTAAAGGAACAATTACTAAACAAATTATAGTTTAGTAGTCAACAAAGGAGATAAAACCCAATTTTACCAAAAATACCTAGTTAATCCAAAAGGGGAAAAAAGGAGAGAAAGGCAACAAAAAACTAGGAAAAGAGAAAATAAATCACATGACAACATACTGAAACCCAACTACCAGAACTAAAAAGACAGAAACCAACTAGTATCTACTGGAAGCACCCACCTGAGAACCTCATTGCAACCAGGAGGAGTTCAGTGCAACTCAATTATGAGTGCAGTGTCCACAGTAAGTCTGAATGCAGTCTGGACCCCAAGAACTCCACAAACTAACCAGCCAAAGCCCCTGAGATAAAAAATCTCCAAAAACAGAATTAAAATTTAGTGAGAAAGGCATCAGAGAGATGAAGGGGAAAAAAAGGTCCAGATAAAAATGAGAGAAGGGAACAGAATCAGAAAGTTTCACTTCAAAAACCAGAAGATGGAGCTCTGAAGTTAGAAAAACAATCCTGAATCACACCTTCAGGAACTTCAGATAAATAAAATTTAAATAAAAATGAACATGAAAAGCTATATGCTCAAATCCCGTAAGTTATTAAGTGTTTTTAAAGGTTACCAAAATAGGGGCACCTGGGTGACTCAGTTAAGTGTCTGACTCTTGGTTTTGGCTCAGGTCATGATCTCAGGGCCATGAGATCCATCCCCATGCTCAGTGGGGAGTCTGCTTAAGACTCTTTCTCTGCCCCTACCCTCCATTTGTGTGCTTTCTTTCTTTCTAAAAAATAGATAAATCAAAAAAAAAAAAAAAAAGTTACCTGAATAACTCCCTATGGACAAGAAGAATATACCACAAACATACCCCAAAAACTATTACTTACAATTTCAAACTGAGCTAAAAGTTTGGCATTAAGAACATGATAAAAGCAATAAAAGAACATAAATAAGAATTAGAAAATTTCAGTAAAGGAAAACTAAACTACCAAGAACTTAATAATGAGTAAGTAGACAAAAAAGAAAATGCTTTTAGAAAAGACATTTTTAAAAATCACAAATCCATGAAGAACTATAGATTCAAAATCAATTTTCTTATATACCAGCAATGAATAATTGGATTTTGACATTAAAAACAATACCACCAGCACCCCCAAAATGAAATATTTAGTATAACTCTAACAAACTATGTATATGATCTGTATGAAAAAAACTAAAACTCTGATGAAAGAAATCAAAGAATTATTAAATGGACAGATATTCCATGTTCATGGATAGGAAGACTCAATATTATTAAGATGTCAGCTCTTCCTAAATTGACCTATAGATTCAATGCAATCTCAACCAAATGTCCAGCAAGTTATTTTATGGATATTGACACGCAGAGGCAAAAGACCACAGAATAGCCAACACAAAACTGAAGAAGAAGAAAGCTGGAGAATTGATGTTAGCTGCCTTCAAGACTTACTATAAAGCTACAGTAAACAAGACACTGTAGCATTGGCAAAAGAACAGACAAACAGATCAATAGAACAGAACAGAGAGCCCAGGTCTTTAGGCAGTCAACTAATCAAAGGCAATAAAACAGAGAAACTCTTTTCCAACAGATAGTGCTGGAATAACTGGACATCCAAAAAGAAAAAAATATATAGAGAGAGATATCTTACACTCTTCATAAAAATTAACTCAAAATGGATTGCAGACCTAAATGTAAAACACAAAACCATAAAAATCCTAAAAGATACCACAGAAGGCAATCTACGATTTAGGTCTGCAATGACTTCTTAGACATAACAACAAAAGCACAACCCATGAAGAAAGAATAAACTGGACTTCATTAGAATTAAGTTCTGCTCTGTGAAAGACACTGTCAAGAGAATGAGAAGACAGGGGTGCCTAGGTGGCTCAGTCAGTTAAACGACTGCCTTCTGCCTAGGTCATGATCCCAGGGTCCTGGGATCGAGCCCCACATAGGGCTCCTTGCTCAGCAAGAGCCTGCTCCCTCTCCCTCTGCCTGCTCTTCCCCTGCTTGTATTCTCTCTCTCTCTGTCAAATAAATAAATAAAAATCTTAAAAAGAGAGAGAGAGAGTGAAAATGAGAAGTCAGGCCACTGGGAGAAAACACTTGCAAAGACCTATCTGGTGAAGGACTGTCATCCAAAATATACAAAGAACTCCTAAAAACTCAACAATAAGAAAACAATCCAATTTAAAAATGGCCAAAAGACGTAAAAATCTCACCAAAGTAAATATGCAGATAATATAATACATAAGCATATGAAAAGGTACTCTTAATCATATGAATCAGGGAAATGAAAATTAAAACAACAATGAGATTCTACTACATGTACCATTTAGAATAGTCAAAATCCCAAACACTGACAACATCAAATGCTGGAAAGGATGTGGAGCAACACGAAGTCTCATGCGCTGCTAGTGGAAATGCAAAATGATACAGACATTTTGGAAGAGTTTAGCAGTTTCTTACAAAACTAAACATATTCTTACCATATGATCCAGCAATCGCACTCCCAAGCATTTACCCAAAGGAACTGAAAACTTACATCCACAAAAAAAAACCTGCACATGGATGTTTATAGCAGTTTTATTCATAACTGCCAAAATTTGGAAGCAACAAAGATGTCCTTCGGTAGATGTGATGAATGTATAAATAAACTGCAGTACATCCTGACAATGGAATATTATTTAGCACTAAAAAGAAATGAACTATCAAGCCATGAAAAGACATGGAGGAACTTAAATAAATGCACATTACCAAGTGAAAGAAGTCAAAGTTTAAGGCTACATACTATATGATTCCAACGAATATATCTTTTATGTGACATTCTGAAAAAGGCAATTATGGAACCTGTAAAAAGATCACTGGTTGCCAGGGGTTCAGGGAGAGAAAAGGAGGATGAAATGGCAGAGCACAGAGGACTTTTAGGGCAGTGAAAATATTATGATTTATAATGGGTAGATACATGTCATTATGTATTTATCTAGACCCATAAAAGGTACATTTATAGAGTGAACCAAGAGTGATAGTGTCAGTCAATGCAGGTTCATCGATCGTAACAAATGCACCATTCTGGTAGAGGATGTTAATAGCGGGTAAGTCATGCACAATACTGTGTCATATTTGCTGTGAAGCTAAAACAGCCCTAAAAAATAAAGTTTCTTTTAGAGGTGCCTGGCTGGCTCAGTCAGTTAAGCATCTGACTCTTGACCTTGGCTCAGATTATAATGCCAGGGTCCTGGGACAGAGCCCCACGTCTGGCTCCATGCTTAGCAGGGAATCTGCTTTTCCTTCTCCCTCTCCCTTTGCCTCTCCCCTCAACTTGTGCTCTCTCTCTAATAAGTAGTATCTTAAAAAAGGAAAAAGGTGCATGGGGAAGTTTTCTGGGAGTGATGAAACTCGTAACTGTGGTGCTGGTTACACAAATGTGTATATTTATAAAAGAACTGTACAACTAATAAAGTGTGAGTTCTACTACATTTTATTTTTATTTTCCTGTAAATTATACCTTAATTTTTTTAAGCTTTAAAATTATTCAAGAGACAAATATGCAAATTCAGAAATCTCTGAAAAAAGATGAAGGAATCAGAATACTAAAAGTTATTATCCAAACTGTCCTAAAATTAAAAGAAAAAAATTTCAAATTACACATGTACACATTTTTCTTATCATACTGTACCTGAGCATATCAAGGTAGAACACAACCAACATCAAGATATATTCCACTAAAATTACTGATTTTTAAAAAAAACCTTTGGGCATCTAGGCAAAAAGAGCAAATAATAGGTGAAAGAAAATCAGACTGTCATCAAAGCCTATCACAAAACTGAAGCAACATATTCAAGATATTTCAGGAAAGAACGCAAGCCACCGATTTTACTTACAGCCAAACTGACATTCAAATATATAGGACACAGACTGTTATCAACATGCAAGAAACTCAGAGAATATGCTCCTAGGAGCCCTTCCTAAGAAACACCTAGAGAGTAAGATTCCAGAAAACTAAAATGATTAGAGATAAATAAACTAGTGGGAGGCACTGAATATATACTTACTTAGAAAACAAGTCCAAATAGGATTGTATGCAGGTTAAATGGGAAGGCTGATAGTACATAATGACTACATACTCTCAAAATATGGAGTACAACTATTTAATGGGAGAGGGATGGGGAATGGAAATAATATTCCAAGAAGTTCTACCTGCTTTCAGTACTCATATTAGTGGTAGTATTTTTAGTACTGTTATTCTGAGAGTGCAATGTAAGATGGGATAAACCAAATAAGTAATTACAGGATATTCAAATTCCATCATCCCATGTCCCTGAGAACTAGGACACTCGGTATTAAAGGAGACACACATGTAATTATAGAAAAGGTTAACTAAAAATCCCTGTTCTTCTAAATCTGAATTAAAAATGTCAGTATATTTTTATAAGATTTTTAATTATAAATATACAAATGTGTTTTATATATTTAAAAATATTTTATATTAAGCATGTATTTATTATCACAAATATATATCCTTCCATCATAAATATGTTGACTTCCTCTCTCTTTCCTTCGCTCTCTCTCTCTATATATAAAATAAAAAGATATAGTATGTATAGTCCTATTTCCTTGTTCTGTCCCATGGAAAGACCTAGAAACAATGACCAACCCAATAGCAACAAGCATCCCTAGCAACAGAGATTCTGGTCTTGAAATATCATTTCCAAATTAAAAAAAATTTTTTTTTTCTTGGAAAAAATTACATATTCCAGGTTTGAGGCAGGAAATACACAGATGAGTCAAGAAAATCTTGCTATATCACACTACCAAAGACAAATTAGGGTTGTATCAAAAACCGAGAAATAATTTAAGAAGCTCTCCCATTAATTAACAACAGGAAAATGTAAGCATCACAGTTAATTACAATTCATGACGTACACCTGGAACTCAAATATTTAGATACAGCAATTAATAATGACATTTTAAAAAACCTAGTCACCCTCGAAGCACTTGGGTGGCTCAGTGGGTTAAAGCCTCTCTCTGCTTTCGGCTCAGGTCATGATCCCAGAGTCTTGTAATCAAGCCCCACATCGGGCTCTCTGCTCAGCAGGAAGCCTGCTTCCCCCCCTCTCTCTGCCTGCCTCTCTGCCTACTTGTGATCTCTCTCTCTGTCAAATAAATAAATAAAATCTTTAAGAATAAATAAATAAATAATAACCTAGTCACCCTCAAAGGGTGATAGTTTATATTGAAAACTAGTAAATAAAATGAAAAAAGAAAAAAAGACGAAACTTTCTTTTCTGTCTTTCCTACATAAACTGTACGCTGGAAAATCAATCAGTAAGGAAAAACATCTCTTTATAGATGTACCTCACTTAATGTAAAGAAAAAAAAAAAGAAGAAGAATTAGAGTATCACTATTTTGCAACCCTAAAGGAATTAATGGCTCTAGCACTGAAACATCAGTGGAAAAGAAGACCTTCAGACTTCATGTACTGTCTGAAGAAAAAGCACAGCACCACGCTGAGCCCTGCACAGGGGTTACAGCCCTGCACAGGCCTGATCAAGCCTCTGCATCCAGATGCCCATTTGTAGGGGATGAAAAACATGCTGAACTGCATGAGTCTCAGTAAGCAAAGCAGAGACTGTGGGGAAACAAGTCAAACCACCCCAGTTCAACAGAGAAGGGGATGCTGTAAATGAAGACAGACTAAATAAAAATAGGGGGTAGGGGACTAAACTATAATCCTTAGATATACATAATTTGGTATTAAAGCTCACTGGAAGGGGCTCTGGGTGGATGAAAAAATTCTAATTCTTTACCTGGACAGTGGTTTTACAAGGCTTTTGGCCTTAAACTCATTCATTAATAGATTTGTCTATGCAGTTTTATGTGTTCCATGTTACAATTAAAAAAAAAAAAAAAAAGCTTTCTTTAAAAAGTAAATGACCAGTAGTCATTTGATTTATCTGGTTACCTCTAAAGGGCAAAAGGAACTCACCACCCATTCTCCCTGGAACCAGAGGAGTACATGAGGTAACTGTGGGTCTAGGACTCGAAGACCTCAGATCCCTAGAACTCTGCATAACGGAAATCTTAAGAAACTGGTGCTAAAGCATTTACATGAATGACTTTGCATGAACTGAAATCAGTCTTAATTTCTACACAAAGGAGCTTATGTATTAAAGTCTGGCTAAGACAGTAAAGTCATCTCCCTGATAGTGACTTTATTACAAGGCCATGTTCCACAGACCTATTTCAACCAACAGTTTATCCTCCAGGATACTAATACGATACTTCCTTCCTATCTCATACACAGATTTCTTCCCAAAGCTCAGAGTAAGCAGAAAACAGTGATTCAAATTTGCCAAGAGGTTCCCAACACGAGGGAGAGGGAGGAAGACTAGAGGAGAATCCCCTTAACCTCAGAGATATAATCTCACTGAGTACTTTCTAAACTTATCCTGACATTGTAAGGAAAAGGAAACTTCCCTACAAGCAAAGGATGTATAAAAACTTCTAATATAATCTAAAAAAAAAAAGAGAAAAATACAATTAAATACCAATCCTTGGGAAATTAAAAGGGGAAAGCAGGAATGGGTGACTGCCTAAAGGTTTAAAGGAAACTGGTAAATCAGAGAGTGTTATTTCCTTTTGGGCTACCCTGACCCAGAAAGTCAAATCTGACAAGAGGAGAAAAAAGAAAAATTTCACTCTACCACACCTACTCTATGAAACTGAAGGAAATTAATTACCACCAGCACTCTAAAAACCTCGAGAGGGAGGGAACCAGGAGAGACTAATGTGGGTACCCAGGGAGAGTGTTTAGGTTTGCCAGAGAGTGAAGAGGTTAATCAGAAATTTGGAGCTGACAAAGGAAGAATATTACCATCATTACTTCCTTTTGTGCTTCCTATAAATACTTTCCTAACTAGACTGGCAGTTATTTTCTGTCTATTAGTGATGCATACTGGTATACTCTGTTCTCACTGATATTCATAAGCTCCAGAATAACAGGGAGTATGCTTTTTTCCCATCTATTGATCTTCCATATACCAAGTACAGCACCTTGCAAAATGTTTTGCACATAGCATATGCTCAATATATTCGCTGCATTAAATAAATTAAAAAAAAAATCCACGGCAGTCAGGAAAAAGAAGAGAAAACTTGTTTTTCATTATTTCAGAAGACTAAAATCAAGAAAGACTGGAAGAAAAATATGGAGAGGCCCATCAGGCCAACATTCACACACAACTTCTTTAGCACTAGTTGCCTTGAGAGGTAACAATTCCCGTCACAATCTCTGAAGTATTAAAAAAGAGGCTGCATGCCCACTCGTAGGGACTATGGGAATATCTCTGGAGGTTCATCTATTTCTCTATGTCTAGACTGCATTGAGGTAGAAGGAAACTTTGAGATCTGCTTTAAATTCTTTAAGATTTTGTGTTTCTGAATAAGGCCATTCTTGTAGATGCAGACTGAAAAACAAATGGAGAAAATAAGGAGAAACAAATCTATCACAGAACCTATACTAGGACAGGCATTTCCCACCCCACTGGAAATTTGTTGTAATACAAAAGCTCGACCCTACCTCACCAGAGAATTATGTATCAGAACAAACCTCATATACCATGAGATGTTATTCTCATCTCATCCTTGTTATTACTCCCATTTTATAAAAGGACACAGATACTTAAAGAATAAGCAATGAATGGGTTTCGAACTTGACTGAAACTATGCTCCTGCCACTGAACCTTCCCACCTCTAAGATAAATTAGCACTGGCAAAATACAGCACTGCCTCTTTTGTGTACTGGCATTAGAGAACTTAATTTTCTACCATATCTTGATTTCTATACCATAAATTTATGCATGCAGGTCTTACCACTTATTTCAAGCTCTGCCCAATGTGATTTCTTTCCATTTGCTGCTTCCTCAGAGGACATGATTGTGTACATCCTCCTAGGGTCAGGGGGCTCGTATTTTTCTTTGGGCATGCCTGTTGAATTAAAAAAATCCAATCAGTATTCTGAAGAACCAAATAACGAAAACAATGACATCTTTTTAAAAGTAAACACATTAGTATTACGATCTCTAAATACTACTTCCCAACAAAAAGAACTAGGGACTTTTGGAGAAATGGAAGATTTCAGGTCCAGGATGAAAAAAATACAAAACAGGGCTGGATGCTAACAAAGATGCTGTGGCCATAAAGCAGCAGAAAGTCTGAAGAAGCAACCAGTAGCCACAGGTCAGACAACATGAACATAAAAGAATGACTGAGTAGATAAGGGAATGTTTTTAACGGATTTCCAGCTAATAAACACAGAAAGAGTCACATAACTAGAAAATCACTATTTCACAACCCCTAGTAGAAAAAAAAATTGGATCTAGGCAATGATCACCATGATCACAATGATTAATAAAAGCATTAGGTGAAAAAAAATCCAATGGATAAATTATTAAATGGATATATAGGTTATGAGACCTCAACCCAATGACCAATTTCATTATTAGGACAACTAGATCTATATGCCAATATTACCTATGCCCTGGTCCCCTCATCAAAACATATTAAAAATAAGAAATTGAATGTGAATCATATCAAGCCCTTCTACTTCTGGTACCAGCTGAACAAAATACAGGAGACAAAGGACTATGTTAAAAATAACACAAGAGAGGGCAGCTTGGATGGCTCAGTTGGTTAAGCAAGTGCCTTCAGCTCGGGTCATGATCCCGGAGTCCCAGGTTCAAGTCCCACATTGGGCTCCCAGCTCTATGGGGAGTCTGCTTCTCCCTCTGACCTTCTCTTCTCTCAATCTGTCTCTCACTCTTTAAAAAAAAAAAAAAAAAAAACACAAGAGGGGCGCCTGAGAGAGGCTCAATGGATTGGGCCTCTGCCTTCGGCTCGGGTCATGGTCTCAGGATCCTGGGATCGAGTCTCGCATTGGGTTCTCTGCTAGGCAGGGAGCCTGCTTCCCCTCTTCTCTCTGCCTGCCTCTCTACCTACTTGTGATCTCTGTCTGTCAAATAAATAAATAAAAATCTTTAAAAAAAAAAATGTTTTTTTAACTTAACTCTACAGAAATACAGCTGGCCAGATACAGAATACGGAAAGTTACAGATGAGAAAGACCCAATTTCTTCAACAAACACATGACACATGAAAACAAGACAGAGGGCGCCTGGGTGGCTCAGTGGGTTAAGCCGCTGCCTTCGGCTCAGGTCATGATCTCAGGGTCCTGGGATCAAGTCCCGCATCGGGCTCTCAGCTCAGCAGGGAGCCTGCTTCCTCCTCTCTCTCTCTCTGCCTGCCTCTCTGCCTACTTGTGATCTGTCTCTGTCAAATAAATAAATAAAATCTTTAAAAAAAAAAAAAAAACAAGACAGAAGGAAATTGACATGGATCACACAATTTACAAGGCACAGCAATCAAATGCACTACATACACCTGTTTGGGTATATTTGGAAAAACCAAGTGTAAAAACCATTTCTGAGAATCAGACAATTTGAAGTACTAAACAGAAGTTGATACTGAAGGACTATCATTCATTTCACTTGCAGTTATTTCCTTAATCCTTATGTTATCAATACCCTCCAAAATATTTAAGTGAAATGAAATCTCACACCCTTTGCACATTATCCCAAACTCCTTGACTGAGTCTCACTTCACCTTATTCACTTGGATGAGCCCAAACCCACTTTAGCCAACTCTCTACCTTTTCTGGATACTACTCAGCTAAATATAGCTGGAGAAAAACTTACCACCATGTGAACCTAAACTGAGCCAGTCAGCAATCATTTACCTCAAATGGATTACTTATGCTCCAGGAAATTACACTTGAATTCTCCTAGTCCCTGCTACGTGACTTCTCTCTTCAAACCTCTAACACTTATTCCTTCATTGTCTCTTTCTTACTTCTATTTTCTCACTGAAACAGAAAACACAAGAGCCCTTTCTAGGATCTCCCACCTCCACCCATCTACACTCTCTTTTAGTAGGACAAAGTGCCTGCCCTCTGAACACTCAATCCCACCCTATGATCTTGCCTATTCAAGGATATTACTTGGCAATTCTCTCCTACATCACTTTTTCCCTCTAGACTAGATCTTTACCTTCAGTATATATATACATGGTTTTATTTCCTCTACTTAAAAGTCCCGACCCCATTTTGCCCTCCAGCCTTTTTTCTCATTCTCTTCACCAAAAAAGTTATCCCCAGGAGTTGTATATACACTCTCTCTTCTAGTCCTCTTTCCCCAGTTAGTCATTCAAATCAGTATGAACTTTTAACGTTCTACCAAAAACTGCCAAGAAAAAAACCAGTGACCTCACACTGTTATACCCAGCGCTTGTTTCTCAGACCTCTTTTTGCTTGCCCTAAGCTCAGTGTTTGATGTAAATGATCACTCCGTGTAGACACATTTGTTCATTTGGCTTTCAGTGTACCTTTTATATTGGTTTTCTTATCTCACTAGATTTAGTCTTTTGCTAGCTCTTCCCGCAGAATCAGAATTAATTCCATTTTACCAACAGAAACCTGAAGCCCAAAAAGGTTTAAGCAATTTAACCATCATCATAAGGCTGAGAAGTAAGAGAGTCTGGCTTTGTGTCCGATTAAAAATTAAAGCTACCTTTTTTAAAGATTTTATTTATTTATCTGACAGAGACAGCAAGAGAGGGATCACAAGAAGGGGAGCAGTGGAGGGAGAGGGAGAAGCAGGCTTTCCCCTGAGCAGGGAGCCCAATGTGGGGCTCGATCCCAGGACACTGGGATTATGACCTGAGCCGAAGGCAGACACTTAACAACTGAGCCACCCAGGTGCCCCTAAAGCTACTTTCTAAGTGAAATAAGCCAATCAGAGGAAGACAATTATTGTATGATTTCAGTTACATGAGGTACTAAAGTAGTCAAACTCAGAGAGACAGAAAGTAGAATGGTAGCTGCCAGGGGCTGGGAAGGAAGTTACTGAACGTGTGCAGAGTTTCAGTTTACAAAAGAAGAATTATGAAGATGGATGATGGTTAATGGTTAACCGACATTATCAATGTATATAATACTACTGAATGCTAAACTTAAAAATGGTTAAAACAGTAAATTTTACATGTATTTGCCACAATAAAAAAAAGACTGGAAAAAAGTCAAAGCAACTTTGACTATGTTATGCTGCCTCCCTAATGAAGGGAAATAGAGCTATTTTTGAAACAGAAATGGGCTCTGGTAGTCAAAATACAGAAGGAGGTAAATAATCCTTTAAAAGCTGCTTGAAAAAACATAAATGGTGAGACAAATCATCTGCACAAGAAATAGCACATCTATTTTTTTGTTTTGTTAAGTGCTATTGACAAAACAAACTATTCTCTTACATGTTAACTTCTTGAGAACAGAATACAATGACTAAAGTTTTTAGACTGATGATAAAAAAAATACCTAACACTGAGAGCTAGAGTCAGAAACTGTTCCTATTCTAGAGGACTATCTGGCAAAGCAAGTGCCCTTTTTGAATGAAATGAATACTCCAAGAACAACCTAGAAAATATAAAATGTGTCAGACTATCAGAGCTCGATGAAAACAGCCCATCATCCAAATGCCATTATTCAAACCCGATTCTACCTTAAAAAAAAAAAAAAAATCTGATCTTCGCTGACTTTCCCCCAGTAAAATTTAACAATGGTAAGAAACTGGCTCTGTCCAGCTGAGGTTAGTATTTTGGTCCTATTATTATTAATTATTTGACTTCTTTGTGGAAATTGAGAAGTCTGATTTATCAACCACCTATGAGCTTACTTAGTTTGAATCAAGGTCCAGAGATGGATCACACGTCAGAGAATGGATAAAAGTGTTACTGAGCTAAGAAATCTGAAAACCAGAGGCACCTGGGTGGCTCAGTTTAGGTTAAGCATCTGCCTTCTAATCAGGTCATGATCCTAGGGTCCTGGGATTGAGCCCCATGTTGCGCTCCTCTGCAAGGAGTCTTCTCACCCCTTATCTCTCTCATATAAATTTTAAAAAATAAAATAAAAAGAAAGAAAAGGAAATCTGAAAACCAGGCTCAGGACCTGGTGTCATTCCATTAGAGTCATAATTTTGCCTAGGTAGCCAACCACTCCACTTCCTGGTTTTGGTAATGTGAGACGGGTAATCTTAAAATTTAAGAGAGCTCATTAAACTGGAAAGCAGCAAGGAGATCTTTATTTCCAAATCCTGAGAGTGAGGATTTGAAAGTGGGGGGAAGGGAGTGTATGACAGAATGAAAGAAATGGTAGCACATAAACTGTCTAACACTATAGTGTACACCTGAAATTAATGTAACACTATGTATCAACTATAGTCAAATTTTTAAAAAAAGGTAGGAAATTGGGCAAACTATTTTCAGGAGCAGCAAGAGGAGCACATCTGCCCACTGAGCAACACCCTTCCCCTATTTTGGGGGGAGTCTGGCAAAACACAGTGCTGGTAGAGGAAAGGGTGTAAGAATGTATACAATTTGGGATGTTTCCCAAGACTTTGAAATCAACAGGCAGATCTCTCCTCTAAATAATCTGCAGTGACATACCGTATTTTTATCTTAGACTAAAAGGTTTCCAAAACAGACCTGAAAACTGCCAAGGATTACAACAGACTTTTAAAAACAGCTATGCCAGAGTCAGCAGGTACAGAGCGCCTGACTAGTCTCAATCCCCTTTTCCTCCAATCCAAGCCCAGGTGTCACTACTGATCCTGGCAGCATAAAGTCCTTCCCCACTCCAGATCTCAGAGAAACAGTTTTTCATTATCTTAGGAGAATTATTTACCTTAAAGAAACACAGGATACTATTTACCAACTCAGAAAGATAAGCTTTCATAATTAAATATTTTAAGAAATGGCTTAAAAAGGGGCACCTGGGTGGCTCAGTGGGTTAAGAAATGGCTTAAAAAAACAACTATAACCATCATGGGAAAGCTAAGTTACAAAGCAGAGTTACAAATCATAACACAACTAGTAAGACTATGCTGGAGCATCTAAACTAAGAGGATCCTAACTGCATACCATAAACTTAGAAAAATTGCCATCTGGATAGGGAAAAAAAATTTAGGAATCCAAATATTCTCTACCCTACAATTCCAGAAATGCCATGAGCATGTGTGTGCAAGTGTGTGAGTGTGAGTGTGAGTGTGTGTGTGTGTGTGTGTGTGTGTGTGTGTGTATGCGTGTGTAGGTGCAGTGAGGGGGTTGGGACAAGAATCACAGGGAAGGTTTTTATAAAAACCCATAGGGAGGGATTTATCAGAATCTAAGAGAGAAAAGAAGACAAGAACACCTACAGAAGCAGACTAGAATGAACATATACACAAAGGTCCTTGCAAAAAGTTATACTCCACCCCATACCCCCAAATAGAAACATAGTTCCCAAATTACACCTCTGGCTAAGAGTGAAAAGAAAATAGCTAATGGAGATAGGGACATAAGGAAAGGGATAGGAGCCTGTGGGCTATTTTTCTGCCAGGAATCAAATTTACACTTAATCAAAAGCAGAGACAAATATCTGAAAAATGCTCCCTATGGGAAAAAAATACATAATTACAAAAACAACCACTAACTGGGAGCTGAAATCCACTAATCATAACAACTCATAGACAAAAGGTGTGCCAACAGCCTGCCTCTCCCCCATCTACACCTAACCTTCAAAATCAATCTAATGGGAAACCAACAGAAGTGCCTAAGAACCCACCCATGCCCTACCTAAATAAAAAGCAAGTCAACATAGAGTGGTCGAACACAAGTTAAGTGTAACACACACAGCACAATGATTCTACAAAATCACTACAAAAGAAAGAAAAAGAAAGACTACAGAAATAAAAAATATCCACAGGGGTGCCTGGGTGGCTCAGTGGGTTAAGCCTCTGCCTTCGGCTCAGGTCATGATCCCAGAATCCTGGGACAGAGCCCCACATCTCTCTGCTCAGCGGGGAGCCTGCTCTTCCCCCCCCCAAACCTGCCTCTCTGCCTACTTGTGATCTCTGTCTGTCAAATAAATAAATAAAATCTTAAAAAAAAAAAAAGAAAAGAAAAATATTCCACAAAAAATTATTTCTTGTGCTTAAAGAAGTTAAAGAGAACATAACACTAATAAACAAAAACTATAAATAAAGAAATCAACTGTGGGACAACACAAAGTGAGATAAAAAAGTAAGAGTGTAGACCTAGCAGGGGAAGAAGTATTTGAATACTAGAATCTCTAAAACAAGACTGGACCAAAAAAGGAGAGTCACAGAATACATAAACACAATTCCTACTAAAACAAAAGGCAAACACTGGCAAAAATTAAACAGACTTTTTAATGGAAAAACCAAAGAGATGATAACGTAATATCTAAGAGAGTAATTACCTATGCTGTAACTCAGTAAACGTACCCTTTGGTATTCACCAAAGAAAAAGAATACATTTATATAATGTGCATAAGTTTTATTCATAGTTGCCCAAAACTGAAAATAACCGAAATGTCCATCAACAATGAAAAGATAATCAAACTGTGATACAGCCATACAAATACTACCCAATAATAAAAAAAAAAAGAATGAACTACTGATACATACAAATATATATATGACTCTCAAACATTACACTGAATGAAAAAGACCCAAAAGATTCCGTTTACATGAATTTGCAGTGCTAACAATGGCTACCTTTCTGCTCACTGATGAAAGTATTCAGTATCTTAAATGAAGGTGATTTATATTAGTATATATATATATATTTATCAAAACCCAAAATGTACATTTAAGGTCTATACATTTCACTTTATATGAATTTTACCTTAACTAAAAAACATTCCATACTCAAACACTTGGTCAAGTATGAAAACAAACAAAAGGACATCTTCAGACAAGCAATTACTAACAAAGCATACAACCATATACCTTTCTGAATTACTCATTATAGCATTGTTCATGACAAAAAGAATAACTTAAGTGAGCATTAATAAGAATGATGGTTAAATGAGTTACTGTGAAGCCATACTATGGAAAATCAAGCAGCTGTGAAAATAATGATGTTAACTATTTGTATTATACTGGATTATTCACTTCATAAAAAATTAAGTAAATAAGTACTTAGGTTAAAGATGTTAGGAGCCAAGATTTTCAGGGTAAGAAAACATTTATAAGTCAAAGAAATTAAGCAAAAACAAAATCATAGTTGACTTGAGAATATTAATATAAACTCATGATTTTATTTTTTAAGATATTTATCTATCTATCTGAGAAACAGTCCACACAGAGGAGGGAGGGAGAGGGATAAGCACACTCTGAGCTCAGAGCAGGGCTTGATCTCAGAACCAAGATCATGACCGAGCTGAAATCAAGAGCCAGATGTTTAACCAACCCAGGCGCCCCTACACTCATGACTTTAAATTTGTTTTTAACTACATAGTGAAATGCTCTAGAAGTAATGTTATCTCTGGAATAACAGCACCCCTAAACTTCAGTTTTGAGAACATAAAGTTCTTTGTAAAATGGCCAACTACAAGTCTGGGGCAAGAAAGGTATAATATGCGTAAAGCCTGAGACATCCTTGAGTGCCAAAAACCTAAGCCAACATGACACAGGAGCCAGCTAAAAGGGATCCTCCACTAGCCAAAGCTGTGACAACTGGAGCAAAAAGAATAATAAAAGAATGAAATGGAATCAAAAATCTATGGAAAAATGATCACTATCAGTGCTGCAAAAAACAGAGCTGGCAGTGCTGTAAAGGGGGGATCGGTAGCAGGAAAAAACTACTGCAGTAACCAAGGCATGAAGAAAGCAAGAAGAAGTGAGGAAAGGGAAGGCCACAGGTGCACATTAGCCACCATCTGGGGTAGCTTTTAAACTAAGAAAACTAATAACTAAAGATAAAGATTTAAGTGTTTATCTTTTCACCAGGTACCACTTTTCAGAACTGACCAAAAGGCCCCAGTTGAATAGTCTTACAAGAATGAAAGCTAATAAATGAAGAATGAAACAAATAAAAAAAGGCAACTTCATTTTAGAATTCCTTTTAGGCAAAGATTATCAACTGTGTTTAAACCATTAGATGAATCATTGGTAGTGGTATAATGCTAAGGTAACACCATCACCCAAGTTGTTTTCTGATCATAAGGCAGAAAACGTTCAACAGAGAAATAAAAGGTTACCTTCTTCATCAATCTTCACCAACACTAATGGGGGGAGAACCAGATACTGACTTTGTCTCTCAATTTGACAATATGACGGAACATGAAGTACACATCAATGTTTATCTTGATTAAGAAATAGAGGAAATGACCAGATGACGCCAAAGAAGCCATCAGACCAAATGAGAACGTAGGACTTTCCTGCAGGTCTGCTGCCTTCAACAACCTGGTGTCAAGACTATTTTATTTTAGATTTGAGAAGAATTAAGGGATATAACCAGATGCAATCAATGGTCCCTACAGAGGATCCACAAATCAGCCATAAAAGACATTTTGTGGACAACTGGAGAAAGATTTAATACCTAGTTCATATTTAAAATATTAGTGAATAAATATGTGATCATGTTATTTTGGCCATATACAAAAACGTTTATTAAAAGGCACTCTGGGGGCGCCTGGGTGGCTCAGTGGGTTAAAGCCTCTGCCTTCGGCTCAGGTCATGATCCCAGGGTTCTGGGATCGAGCCCCACATCGGGCTCTCTGCTCAGTGGGGAGCCTGCTTCCTCCTCTCTCTCTCTGCCTATTTGTGATCTCTGTCTGTCAAATAAATAAATAAATAATCTTTAAAAAAAAAAAAAAACAAATAAAAGGCACTCTGGAGTTAAACATTTTATTTTAATTATATTGGCCAAATTTTCTTCAAGGAAATGGGAGTTACAGCCATTCTCAACTGACAAAATGCTAAATTTAACATCTCTCTTTTCCTTTTTACATTTCCTCCTCCATTCTTTGTTTTGCTTCTTTCTCAAACATGGAGGAGAAAAAAAAAAGGAGAGGGACAGAGCAAAGGGGAAAACCAGGGAGAAATAAACTCATGTGCAAAAAGACCCTGTGATGCGACTGATCAGGCTCCAATTAGGGCTACAAGTTAAAGCATACAACTGACCTCCAAACAACACAGTTGAAAATCCACATGTAACTTCTGACTCCCCAAACGACCAGTAGACTACTGTCAACCTCAAGCCTTTACCGATAACATACACTTTTGATTACATGTTCTGTATGTTGTATGTAGTATGTACTGCATTCTTACAATAAAGTAAGCTAGACAAAAGAAAATGTTAAGAATATCATTAGGAAGAGAAAATACAGTACGGAAGTGTACTGTAAAAATTCCACACAAACGGACCCATGCAGTTCAAACCCATATTGCTCAAGAGTCCATTACATTTGAAAAGGTAGTGACACTAACCTCAGTGCCAATTTCTTCCAATCTAATTTTTCACTAAATTCAATTGATTTTCACCTCTTCAGGATTAAATGTTTTCTCCATTTTCACTGCTACTGAGTTCATTCAGACCCTCCTCATTTCTCAGCTTCAAGGATTAACAACCTCCTCTACATCCACCTTTCAGATAGATGCCTGCTCCTATCACTGTCCTGCTTAAAACCCAAGATGACCCATCTGCCTATCTGCCTAAAGTCCAAACGTCAAAGTCCCTACAATCACCTCACAGTCTGCACCTCGCAGCATCTCGTGTAAGCTCTACCACATTATACTAATGAACTGAACTAAACATTCTTTCTTTCATGACCTAGAATCAGGTTTTCCTAAAAGAGAAATCTAAAAGCAGCTCAGTACATCTGAACCATCCTTCCTTAGGGAAGGAATGAAGATTCCTTCACAGAATCATTCATTCAACAAATACTTACTCATCACCTTCCATGTGCCAAGTACTATGCCAGGTGCTAGGAATAAAAATAAGAAATACATGATCATGGAGCTTAATCTACTGGGGGAGCAAAAAAAGTTTCACAACCATGTAATCACACTACAACCCTTTCTTATTTCTACAGACATCACTCTAAGTTAGGACTTTGCCTTTCCTCAACTAATATAATGGACTCTTATAACTGGTATTCATGCTTTTAAGATTACAACTAACTTACGTTATCACTACCAAATTATTCTTCCTAAAGTTGAGTTCTCATTACACTGGAAAATCCAGGAAAAAGAACTATTCTTTGTAAAGACCTGGCAGATCATCCAGAATGACTTCTGGTCCTATACTATCTTTAAAACTATGATTCTATGTCATCCCCTATCCCATCACTGCCTCAACTCTGCTGCTTAGACAACATTCAAACGTCACTTTAGAATTCAAAATATTCTGCCTTTCCAGACTTTATTTCAATACTTTTGTCTCTTTTGATACAACTGACAGACAACTGCCATCCTTCAAATATGCTCCACTATCTTCTTTCCATTCCCACATTATTACAAAAACACCACACCACTACATGAATGCCACTTAAAAAACAAAATAAAACAACAACAACAAAAAAGCCTCCCTCTTTGAACACAATCCAAACAATAATTTATTCACAGGTACATTAAAAAATTGTGCATAACAACAAATACTAATTTAACCTGGATTTTGTTCCTACCAAGACATGTAAGACATTTAAAATGTGAATGTCATATAAACATAATAATTTGATACTTTAAAAAATGAAAACACTGAAATTTTAAGTTGATGGTAATTATGGCTGAGATGGCAGGCCTAAATTACTGTAAATTACTTACTTACCTTCTGTTTTTTCCAGGTGTATTAGTTGAAAAACACGTGACTGTAAATAAACCAGCTAGCCCCCTTGGACTACATTCTTCAGCCTTCTTTAGAGTCTCAAGTCCGTGAAGGCACTGCTACATCCCATTTTAAACCCCAACTATCCTCTCAATGTAATCATAATTTGTTTTCTTTTTCTCTCCAGGTTTCCTCCACGACTGATGGGCCAATTAAAAGTTTACACAAATGATAAACTTCATTCAGAAGCTATCCTTAGTGGTAGAACTATCACCAGGTCTGTCACCAGTTCCCTGTGGCAGGCAAACCAAACATAAAAAAAAAAAAAACAACGTAAAAGCAATGTAAATCCTAACTGTGGATCTGTAGAGTCAAGGGCTAATCTTATATATAGCCAACGATACTACCGCAGGCATCTTATAACTCATGATAATCTCTCAAAAAGGTTATTTGAATTGCACAGGAGAGACAGAATAAAAAGCTAGTAAAAAACAAACAAAAAAAACCACAAAAAACAAAAAACAAACACAAAATCCCTACTAAAAAAGACCCTACTAAAAAGTGACACTGTCTGGTTTTCTAACCTTCCTTCCGCTATGATCCCCACCCATTTTCCAAGCCAGAAATAGGGGTACTATCCTTAACTCTTTCCCACGCAACCCCAGCCTTCACATCCCATCCGCAGTTCCAGCCCATTTTACCTTCCTAAATCTTCCTCTCACCCACTGTGCCTCCATTCCTGGGCTCTTCTGCGAGATATGAACTAATCCAATGACCTCAGGTCCACGTTCTTCTGCTGCCCCCTAATTCAAATGCAGCCTAGACACTATCCAGAATGACCTCCTAAAAATATAAGTACTTACCTCAAGGTCCTAAAACCACATCTCCTTCATCCTTGTACCCATGGATTAACACTGCACCTGACATAAAGGAGGCTCAAAGATGAGTTGAGCTAAACAGAGGAGACCCAGGCTCATTTACAAAACAAAGATTTTGACCTGACTCCTGTGTGCCTCTCCAGTCTTAGCCAATCAATTCTCATTTATTTCTCACAACACTCCACGCCTTAGCATGTGCTGTGGCTCCTGCCTGAAACGCCATTCTCTCTCCCCTCCAGATACCTCAGGGACTCTAGTCATCTTCAAATGCCAAATCAGATATCCAACTTCAAAAAGGTCCTTCTTCTCTATCCCTCCCAAACACAGGAGCTTATCATGCCCTGCTTTGAGCTACTCCGACCCTTGAAGATATTTCTGTAATAGTATGTTTAACTCCACCTTTTTTTTTTAATGTCTCACTCACCTACTCTAATACAGCTCCTTGGCTTTATATTTTAAATATGTTTTAATCTCTTCAGAGCCTGAAAAATGATAATTGGTGAATAACTGTAAAAATTCAAGGAGAGAAGCTGTGGTAGTTAAAAATAAAAAAAAGAAGAGGAGCACCTGGGTGGCTCGATAGGTTATGCCTCTGCCTTCGGCTCAGGTCATGATCTCAGGGTCCTGGGATCATGCCCCCCTACATCAGGCTCTCTGCTCAGCATGGAGCCTGCTTCCCCGACCCCCACCTCTCTCTGCCTGCCTCTCTACCTACTTTCGATCTCTCTCTCTCTTAAAAATTTAAAAAAAAAAAAAAAAAAAGGAAGAAGAAACATTTTGTAAAAGACAAGTGTACTAACAGAAGCAGTGCCCATTTTACCACCACCAAGAAAAACTAATATCTAGGCTTCTAATCTTGAAGGCAAAAATCTAGAAAAAAACAGACAGAAAGGACCAAAAACTGAGAATACTGGTTCTAGGACAGCCTAGGATAAGACTCAAGGTGACAACCTTAAAGACTTAAATTGTATAAACATAACCTCAGTGACACACTCTAGCAAAATAAGGGCAAACCCTGAACGGATGGGGATAATGGCAAAACTTCCACGTGCCTTTCTGCCACAAGGCACTAGGCAAAAACAACCAACAGTATTTGCAAACCCACCACGTGACAGGCCTATCTGGCCCTTTCATGTACAGTATCTCATTTAAGCCTCAGGACTCCTGTAAGTAAACACTATTATTCTCCTTACAAACACAGGGAATGTCCAGAGAATGAGTAACTTGCCTGAGGTCACAGAGATACTAGTGGCACAGCTATGATTTTAACCCAAGTTTGAACCACAGATCTGTGCTCTCAACCACTATGCAGTCATGTACCTGTATCCTCCTCAATTTAATTCCCAAAGCAACCCATGAGGTAGATGCTATCCTCATTTTATTTTAGGTGAAAACACAGGGTTTAAATAATCTGCCCAAGGTCACACTCACTTTGTAAGTAGTAGCACTAAGGTTTGAATCTCAGACAATCCAGGCACAAAGCTCCATACACAAGCCTAGAATTATGTCACTGACAAAGCCCAGATCTCATGCTCCTTCTCAAATATTGTATTGTTGAGACCATGAGCCCTCCAGTTTCCTTCTCCGGCATCTCATCTTCCTGGGCTATTCCACACCTGCTTTCCCGACTCCCAAACTCTGCCTAATACTCTGAGAGCAGAGCTCAAACACTATCACCTCAGAACGCTTACACACTCTTAAAAATTCATAAGTACCTCAAAGAGCTTTTATTTATGTGGATTACACCTGTCAACATTTGCCATTCTAGAAATTAGGAGAAAACTTAAAGTATGTATTAACTCATTAAACATAAAACCTACCACATTTTTTAAAGATCTTATCTACTGGGGCGCGTGGGTGGCTCAGTCATTAACCATCTGCCTTCAGCTCAGCTCATGATCCCAGGGTCCTAGGATCAAGCCCTGCCTGCATTAGGCTCCCTGCTCAGAGGGAAGCCTGCTTCCCCGTCTCCCACTCCCCCTGCTTGTGTTCCCTCTCTCAATGTCTGTCTTTTTTTTAAAAGATTTTATTTATTTATTTGTCAGAAAGAGAGGGAGAGAGCAAGCGAGCGCCCACCTGCACACAAGCAGGGGGAGCAGCTGGCAGAGAGACAGGCAGACTCCCTGCTGAGCAAAGAGCCACCCAGGCGTCCCAAACCTACCACATGTTAATAAACATTTTCATGAAAAGTAACTGTCTTCAAAAACAAAGTACAATACCACAAGAAGGACAATGTCCTATGTTCTTGCAAATCCCATTAATGTATGACATACTGAAAGCTTGATTCGCCTATCTGCTCTGAAGTCAATCTGATCAGATACCACACATTTTTTTAGGTTCTGGAAAACTCCACTATACACTCCTGAGAGAATAAGAATGAAAAAGACAAATAACATCTTAGTAATTTCTCTAAGAACTTAAGGTTTCTGTAGCCAACTCCTCCTCCCCCCAAAATCTCATACACAACTTCCTTAAATCTTTTCTCAAGTAGTACAAAAATAATTTTCAATAAAATTGGTTTAACTAAAATTTCCAATCAATAAGACCAGGGATCTGGAAATTATGGCAGAATATTCCTCCAAAACACAGAGCTGAAAAGTACGATAGAGTAGTCGAGATCAAACTCTAAAAGGAAAAGACTGGCATCTGCATGCACAGTGCCCAGCCTGTGACAGACAGCCTTTAACAGCCTGGGACCACAATGCTGTTAAAATGCAATTCTAACCATGCGCACATGCCCAGTAACACAAGTGAGTATAAAAATACAGTCAGAAACGCACGGAGAGAAGCTTCCTATGCAATGACCATAGGAAACCACTAATTTGAAAGGCCAAAAATGGTTCAAATACTAGCAATTTCATTCAACCCAATACATTAACTCAAAATACAACTATAAAGGTATCCCAAGTATGTCATCCACAAATTTCAACTCAAAATAAATACAAGTATTTTTCAGGTTAGGTTTTTATTCTCTATGTTTGAAGTGAAACATACAGAATGAACAACATTCTTAGACAAATACAACCTGCCATCTAATCAGCAAAAGCTGAGCGCCCACCAATAAGCAGGGTGGTAAGTCAAAATCATGACTTGTGGGTAAAACCTCACCAAGATCAAAAAGGCAAGGCGAGCAAAACCATCAATCCTAAATGTGTTCCTTAACATGAGATAAGCAACAACCATCTGGGTTATAGCTTCAGCATCAAATGATGGATACCAGAAGTCTTTTCATTTCTTTCTTATCTTCTGTCAGATTTTCCATAATCTATTGGCTTCTCCCTCTCTTACAACAACTCATAATAGTCTGAGGACCACTATTTAGTGGGGATTTGGTCTCTTGGGGCACACAACATTTATTCCAGCTGTTCATTCATATCTACAATCACTTGGGAGGTTTTAATGTACCGGCAATCAGTTTAATCCACTAGTCCTTTTTCCCCTAAAAGAAATTATTCATGAAATGCTGACCTTACATCAAGAAGCCTATAATAACACTAGAAATTGCTCTAAAGCTACTAAGTGGTATTTCAGGAGATTTGCAAAGAAATCTAAAGCAACTCTGTTCAAATGGGAGTTTCACTATACATGGCTTTTTGACTCCATATGTGACTGCCTTTCTTTTCCTACAACAGTGAAACGCTTTAAAACTTGATTTTTGGCCAGTATAAAAGTTTTATGTGGACTTTCATGAGGTTTTTGATCCATAACCTAAAAAAGGAATCACAAACATGAAGAATCTCCCAGGTAGCTCTATTCCATCAACATGATTAGCTACCAATGTAAACAGTTATGAGTTTGGGGCAGCAACTGGGTTCCTCCATATTATCAAATCTGTATCAAAGGTGCATTCTAAGCCACATCATCATGAGTGTGTGTTACAATGGAAGTGGGGGGGGTAGTGAAATGAAGAATACAAACAAGAGTAAAACATACCTGTATCAAGAAAGATGGGTTTACATTCATCTTTAAGGCTAAAGCTTCCTCATTTATAAATTAATATCTAACTCACAATTTTGGTACAAGGATTAACACATGCAAAGCACAATGCCTATCACATCGTTAGCATTCAAAAAAGCTATTTTTTTTTCTATGACTACATATCTCTAAGTCTGAGTTTCTCCAGTTTCCATAAAATTAGAAACGAAGTGCTAATTCTTTAGATGTCCCAAATACAGTTTTCACGTTGCACAATTTTAGATGAAAACACATGAAGAACTATTGTTCCACAAAACATGGCAGTTAGCTTCACCAGATCCTGCTTTGTGAAGCTGTGGTCTTTGCATGCAACTATATACAATCTCATGAAAGAAAAAAATGCCCCCCCAAAAGCTGAGTGCAAATAGTATTTTTTACTTAATGTGGATAAATCTTCATTTCTGTTTGGTCTTCAGTTAGCAGGGACTCCTCTAGTATCTTTTTTTGTCTATCCCACCACACCTCCCCCACTCAAAATCTGCCTAGGTAAAAAATCTATATACAACAGCTAGATGTATCCAAAGAAAAACCTCTAATACTCTTTTTGGATACAAAGATCACCAGCCTATTTTCTTTTTGTTAGATCACCAGGTGCTTGCTTTGTAAGGCATTTATTTGTAGCAACTAACTTTGAAAGAAAATTACTATGCCTGATGATTCCTTCTTTGCTACTATTCTACATTTATGGGTACCTGGGTGGCTCAGTTAGTTAAGGGACCAACTCTTGATTTCGGCTCAGGTCATGATCTGGGGATTGTGGGATTGGGCCACAGGGCTCCTTGCTCATCGGGAAGTCTGCTTGGGATTCTCTCATCCTCTTCCTCTGCCCCTACCCTGCTCTCTCACTTGCACTCTCTCTCCAAAAAACAATAATAATAATAAAAGTGCATCAAACATTTAACTCAACTTTGGACTGCTGAGCACAGGACAAGTACAAACTTAGTAAGGTGTATGAAAAGTAAATTTTTAGTCTTCCACTAACTTAAGACTGAAAGTTCTAACATTATGATTTTACATCAGATCCACCTCCAATAAGGACAGTTTCCTGTTTCTGAACTTCCATAAAATTCCACAAAGAACATAACTTTATGTGACCAAATAAAAAGGCAGTCATTTAAGCCAATACATGAGGGGAAACTCAGAAATGTAAACATACATATTATAAATTTATTTCCTGTTTTGGACTTAAAAAAGAAAACATAAGGCTGGCAACCAATATAGGTGTCTACCTTCTCTCAACCCTGTCTCTTCTTTAAACTATTACTTTCTTTTCCATTTTAAACTTTTCAAACAGCAGTCTGACCTCCCATTTTTCTTAACCTCCCATTTGCTTAAAACCTAACCTACAGTGACTTCTACCTCCCCAGTCCCAGAAATATTTGCTCTGCTTATATTCAAGTAACTGCCGTATTCTACTAAACCATTCTCAGAACTCATCCTACCCTAAACCTGGCCATCATTTGTCACTACTGAGAACTCCCTCTTGTTCAGCACTCCTACCTCTCCTGGCATCTGTAATTTTGCTCACTCCTATTCTCCTACCTCATTAACCACTTTATTGCAGTCCTGTCCAAAATGTAATGTTGGCTGCTCCTCAGGATTTCGTTGGTCCTTTTCTCTTCCTGTTGTATACAAAGCTGAGCTCCAAGAGTGTGTTTCAGCCTTAAGGGTATGTATACTTTAATTCTTCTCAACAGGGGCCATAATTCTCAACTGATTCTCAATTGGGGACCCTACCTCCCCGAAAAAGGTGAAAAGCATTTGTTCATACACTCTTCCCAAGTGAACTTCTAACTTCCAAAACTAACTATATACTGACCAAATCTATAAAATCCCCAACCACTCTCTGGTCCAGAAACCTATCAGACATATCTACCTAAATATCCCAAAGGCTATGTGAAACTTAGAATCAAAAGCAAGCTCTTCCACTTTTCTTGCCCAAATCTGCTCTTTTTCCTCTACTTTCCAAGTTAAATCATACCAAGTTACCCAAGATAAAAAACTTCTGAATGGTACTCTATTTTTATAAGTCATTGTTTATCTGTCCCTAATTCTGATATCTTTCAAAATTTATCCTATTCTTTTCCAGCTCCTACTATGTCCTTGACCTCTCACAAGGACTTAAACGAACTCTCTGGCCCCAGTTTCTTGACCCATTTCATCCAATCTCCATATTTTTACTATGTGACTCCTGAAAAAGTGTGTCACAATTTCCATACCCCTATCCACTTAACCTCTCAATGGATTTCCATTAGAGTCCCCACACTTCAAGAAAAAGCCTAAGACTATTCACCAACTGTTTCTGACCACTCTTCCTGTCCCTCGCATCCTGGCATCTTATGTTAAGTTGTATGTAACCTGACTTTGCACATGTCTCCCCACCATGAAAAGTCCTACCTGGCCTGACAAGTGCCTATCTGCCCTTCAAAATTCAGCTCAAAGACCTCTGAGATGACTCCATCAAGTTTCCCAAGCAGAATTAGCTGTTCCTTCCTTAGCGGGCCCCAAATGCTTTGTATATATTCCTCATTACTGTATAACCTGATGAGTGCTTTATTGGTTCATTCGGCTTTATACCCCACTATAAATCCACTTGGGACAAAAGACCATAAGCCCCACAAGGATAGCAAGTCTATACATGGCGCCTGACATATGGGTGTCTGTGTATTTTTGGAACTGAGTTTTAGCACTATTTTAAAATGCTGTATTCAAGTATAATTAGTTCTGCTATACTGCTTGTTCTGAAATATGAATTTGTTCCAATGTGATTGATATACCAGGGAATGTGAGCACAATGCAAAATTCTCATTTGCATGCCATTTCCCATTTGCATCTACCACATTACATGAAGGTAGAAAACTGCACCCAGCTGAACTGAGCTGTGCAGAAATACACAAAACACACTCACCTCAAACACTACCCGCCCCCTCAGTTCTCCCTGTGTGACATGAGCCACACCCACCCACCCACATCGGTGTTACTTTAACATTCCCTTTGATTTCAGGTAACCTGCCTTCTACCATTTCATAGGAACTCAAAAGCAGCAAACCTTTTCATGCCCATTTCCACAAGCAAACAAGGTCTTTCTCAATGTAAAGTGCCACATTTATTATAGTATTTATGTATTCCTTAGCCATTTCATATGTGTAAAACCATTTTCACCAAGTTTGTTTTTAACAATGAACCACTAAGTCTTTGAGCATTGTGTTTTGATCTCATTTTCCCTGCAAGCCTGTAGTTTCCAGTGTACAATTATGCATACCATGGTAACTTTCAGAACCTATATCCTGCTTCACAAAAGAATGGTCTACACCAACTATCAGCTGTATGATGAGCTCTTAGACTTTAAGAAAATTTCAATGTTCCAACTGCAGTAAATTACTGGAGAAAAAACTCTGCCCAAGTTTCACATACATACAGCTCATGTCCCAACTGACTATTAGAACAGTCACAACCTTTAAACCTGGTGCCTCTCACTTCTGGTAAACACTTTTCTCCAGCTTGGGCTCCACAGTCCGCCTAAGCCTAACTAACTCAAAAAACAAGTTCTCCCTGCCTGAATTTTCAAGTATACCATATTATGGGTTTCATTGTTTTGACTGCTTTTTGTGTGTGTGTGTGCTGCCATTTTTTTTTAATTTATTGTTTATTTTTTTTCACCATAACAGTATTCATTATTTTTTCACCACACCCAGTGCTCCATGCAATCCGTGCCCTCTATAATACCCACCACCTGGTACCCCAACCTCCCACCCACTCGCCAATTCAAACCCCTCAGATGGTTTTTTAGAGTCCATAGTCTCTCATGGACTCCCCTTCCAATTTCCCCCAACTCCCTTCTCCTAACTCCCCATGTCCTCCATGCTATTTGTTATGCTCCACAAATAAATGAAACCATATAATTGACTCTCTCTGCCTGACTGATTTCACTCAGCATAATTTCTAAGGAAGATGTTTTGACTGCTTTTAACTTCTTCTAAAACATCCTGACAGTTTGATTTTAAATTACTCTGTACTGTAGAGCAATCAGCCAAACCTTCAAGTCCATTATAAAAGGAACCACAGAACACAAAAAACACTATACCCAAGTTAAAAAGACTTGAGAGTCACTAACCCCATACTATTTTCCTATGTAGGGAATCATTCAATCCTCCACACTGATCCCATAGTATATAAATCACCTTGCTCACCTAATAAAAATATTTTGGCTCCCTTCTTTTGGGATAAAGATATGAACTTCAGTTTTATTTTTTTTTTCTTTTTTTTTTTTTTTTTTTTTTTTTTTTAAGATTTTTTTTTTTTTTTTGACAGAGAGAGATTACAAGTAGGCAGAGAGGCAGGCAGAGAGAGAGGTGAGGAAGCAGGCTCCCTGCTGAGCAGAGAGCCCGATGTGGGACTCGATCCCAGGACCCTGAGATCATGACCTGAGCTGAAGGCAGTGGCTTAACCCACTGAGCCACCCAGGCGCCCTGAACTTCAGTTTTAGAAGAGCAAGCGTGGTCCTTCAAAATCTAGGACACAGCTTTGCAGGCTCATCTCCAGTCCCTCTCTTTTTACCAGTATCACCTCACGATGGGCCGTACCCTAACTTCTGGTACCTCATGCACCCACCATTCCCTTGTTTGAAATGACCCCCTCACCCCAGTTTGACAAACACCTATTCTGTGTTATTTTCTGTAAACTGGTACCACACCTTCCACAAATTCATTCATCCTTTCTTCCACTCTCTCATAGCATTTTCTATGCCTACAACACCTATAGGCTACAGAGTAAAAATGAAGAATTCATTTCTGAATTTTCAGGGTCCGACGCTGTGTCCAGCATATACTATTCCTTGACACATAAATGAAGTTATCAAGAAAATATAAATGGATGAGGGACAGGTAAAGACCCCACAAGGGTAAGGTTAAGACAATGCATATATGAGTCCATTTTGGACCCAAATAACTTTCTCCTCTTTAATTATTAAAATACAAAAATATAGTGAATTCCACTCTAATGCACCAGGCTCCGTGTACAGGTCTACAGTTTAATTCATTTGGTATTTGATTTCGCAGTGTTTTCTTAACCACGCTTTGTTGTAAAATGGCTACCTTCATAAAGTGAGAAGCAGGCAAGGTTAAAGAAAAAAGTGTATCAAAAGAGGAAGCTAAGGATTTGAAAACTGAAATTGAAACTTTTTTCTAGACAAATAACAAAGTTCCATTCAAAACAAAAAAGTGTACATACCCACAAATCCAAGTCTCTTCTGCATTAAAATACATATCCTTAGCCGAACCTATTTGGACTTTTCCAAAGTGATAAACACTTCAAAAGCAGAGTTTCCCAGTGTACCCTGCACCTGGGAAAGTTACAAGTGCGAGAATACTGGTCACTCACCCCTCATGGCCCAAGGGCTACTGTGAGGGCACTGACCATCTATTCCAGTATGCCTTACATACATGATCCCTTTCTACTGCACTACGATAAGAAAACCCTTATGCTTCACAGAATATAAGAAGGTTAACGTGTGTATTGTGGGATGCCTAAGCACTGATCAAAAGGCATATTTATGCCTTTTTTGTTATGCCTTTTTTTAAATTTGCAGTCAGGACCACATTGTATAACCAACCCCATCTCTAGTCAAGAGAATATAGTCTGAAATTTCCCAATAATTGTAGTTTTAATGTGCCACCAAGATTTAAGAAACCTGAAAACACCTACAAACCAAACAGGCATTCAAAAGGGCTTCTTCATCTACATTAGCACAGATCAAGATATTTCTGAAACTCTGCAAGCATCAACTTCCAGAACGAATCTTCTCAGTCTCACGAGAAAATGTCTTCTACCGCACCCTTATTTCAGACTACTTCATTTAGTATCTTGTTCACCTGTGAACTGAAGAGACACAATGACCACAAGTAACTTCTACCCATTAAAACACCCCGGCCCTCCCCCAAAGAACTGATCTTCAGCAAATACCTCACATTCTCCTGTGCTTTCCCTCCTAACTGCAAGCACCTTGGGCGAGTCACGTAAACCTTTCTGGGTCTCAGTTTCCACACCGGTAGCTTTTCAAAGATTTTGTTTAGAGCAGGTTGATTGGACTAGATCACTGATCTAAAAATACTGAGCAATTGTCATTCTACAGTCATCACACTCTGAAGACGTGGTAACTGCTCTGACAACAACTACAAAGAAAGTCTTCAGAACTTTTTGACACATGACCACACCGGCCTCGCCTACAAAACTGTTGTGAAATGGTAAACCCTAGCATGCTGTGATAAAAACCCAGCATTACTGCGGCCCCATTTTAGTTCTCACTTGTTCATATTCCCTTCCTTCCTCAGCAAAGTCAAATCTCCAGACACAAGAATGCAAGAAATTCCACACTAGCACTAGTGAGACAACCCACCCAGAAAACAGGTAAGTATGGGAACTCAAATTCAAGCAGACTGTTTAAACCGGGTCAGCTTCACATGGTAAATCCAAGAAGGTCAAGCAAGAGGACTATTCACAATGTTGACATCTGCTCTAACAGTTAAAGAAAGGGTCACAGGTGTTGGAGAGCAGACTCCCTGGGGAAGCGGAGGGAGGGGAAAGAGTCAAAGCGCGAGCGTGGGGAGGGGGGGGGTGTCCCAGAGAAAATGACCATTGGCGTTTAGAAATAAAAAGGGAGAGGGGCACTTGTGTGGCTCAGTGGGTTAATTAAGCCTCTGCCTTAGTCTCGGGTCATGAACTCAGGGCCCTGGAATTGAGCCCCACATTGGGCTCTCTGCACAGCAGAGAGCCTGCTTCCCCCTCTCTCTCTGCCTGCCTCTCTGCCTACTTGTGATCTCTGTCTGTCAAATAAATAAAATCTTTCAGGAAAAAAAAAAAAAAAAGAAAGAAAAATAGGGAGAGACGCGGGTTGGGGTTACGGGAGAAAACTGCTTCAAAGTAATTAGGGCTGCCTCCAAGCTGTGAGCAATACTAGAAATCCCTTCATCTGGCGCTAAGTGCCTCTTCAGCCAGGTCCTTGTCACTCCCATCCCCTCCCTGGAAATCTGCGTTAAACTGAATTTTAAGTACTTTTGGGATGCGGGGGGGGGGGGGGGGGTCAACAGTTGGTTTCCCGCGTTGCGGTAACTGCGAAGTTCCACACTCCACGACGCACGGTCCCACAGGGCCACTCCGCCAAAGTTGCCAACCATCCTGGCCAACAGTCCAAGACACCCCCTCGCCGCCTCCCGGCGGCCGCAGCCGGGGTCCCCCGGCCAGGGCGCCCCGTCCCCGCCCCCTGCGCGCCCCCGCCCTCGCCGTCAATCAACGACCCCGCTCCCCGGCCGGGCGCGGGGGGCGCGGCCTGCGACCCGGCCGAATCACCATGGCGGCGCGTACAGAGGCCCCCAACAGCCGCCAGCTCTGCCGCCCACAAAATTCAAGTGGCTCGCGCCACGGCCCCGCGCGCCTCCGTCCCGGGCGGCGCGACAGAGCGGGGGCCCGTGCGTGGCCAGTGCGGGGAGCAGCGCCCGGCCGGGCCTCGGGCCCCGCTCGCTCACCTCTCGGGGTGCGCCGCCTTCCTCCGCCGCTGCCGCCGCCTCCTCCCTGTGAGTGCAGCGGGGTCTGACCTGTGGAACCACCATACCAGTCCCGCCCGCTGCTGCAGCGCCGCCGCCGCCGCTCCTCCGCCGCCTCAGCTGCCGCTCTTTGTTCCCCCTCCGAGCGCCACCGCGTCAGCCGCCCGCCTCAGCCGCCCTGACGGGCCGCCACTACGCCCTCCCGCCCTGTCGGCCCCCGGCCTCGCCCTCCTCGCTGCGCCCGCTGCCGCCTTCGCCTCCGCGCCGCCGACGCCGCCGCCACCGACGCCGCCGCCTCCTCCTTCGCGCCCCCCTCGTTTTCATTGAAAGCAAACAAGCATCATGGCGGCGGCCGCCGTCCCCCAGCCAGCAAGCTCCCGGACAGCCGCCGCCGCTCCAACATCCCGACCGCCCATTGGCCGCCGCCGCCGGGCGCGACCATTAGTTGTCCGGAGGGGTGGCTCGCTCCGCACGCCGCTCGCCAAGCCCCGCTCCCTTGCGCCCCCCGCGCTGGGCGAAGGTGGGCCGGCCCGGCGCGAGCTCCTTCGCGCTCCTCTCTGCGGCTTCACTCTTCCATCTTCCCCGCTCCGTCCTCTTCTTCACCTGCCTCCCTTTTCCGCATCTATTCCCCCCGCCGCCCTTTTTGGGCTTGGGCTGCTCACTTTTGTCTCCTCTCTCCGCTTCTTGCCCTCGATCCCCTGCGCCTTCGTTCTCCCGGCCATCGCGTAGAGACGCGCACCGGCTCTCCGACTGGACTTGAGCCAGCGCCTGTGATCCGCCTCGAAAGGAGACACTCGGTCGTGCACAGTCAGATGCGTGATGCTCCTTCCTGCCTGGAATATGCAGAAAAACGTTAATTAGCGTCCCCTTTCGGTCCCGTAACTTAAGGGACAGTTCTGCTGGTGGGATCCCAGCCCAAGAAACTGTCCGCGGCTGCCTTCAGAAATCCAGCGGTTCGGTGCAGGTGGTGGTTGGAGGTGAGCAGAGATCGATGGTAATGGTGCGGGCCTCGGTGCACGTTAGCTGGTTAGCTGGTTAACCAGCTGGTTAGCTGGTTGAGGCCCTGCACTGCAGCCAGAATGTCGAGATGTATCAGGCTCCACCCTGCCCCGAGTAAGCTCCCAGTCTAGGAAAAGAGAGAGACACCCAACGAACAAATTCTCTATAGAGACCCAAGCCAAGGGGCGTGGTGAGGAGGAAAAGGATCGCAGTCTGCCCACTACAGGGCAAACGAGGATGGGCCACGGTCTCCTTCCTGAAAAATCCACCCTGGAGAAGTGGGTATGAAATGGGTTCCGGGAGTGAACAACAGCAACAAAGTGAGACACCCCCTCCCTGAAGGCCGACTTGGGCTACGAGGACATGGAAATGGGTGGCTGCTTCCTGCTGGGGCAGCAGAGAACTGGAAGAGCAAGGAGAAGATTGGAGGACCAAAGCTGTTGGAATTCTGTGCTTGCCTCTCTCCAGCATGACCCGTATTCTTCCAAGAAATCAAGTGACAGCCCAGTCTTCAAGTGCCAGAGGACCGTGGACAGGGCAGGGCAACACCAAAGCCCCAGGGGGTGGGGGTGGGGTGGAGATTGAGAAAACAAGTGCAGACTGACCTCTGGGCATCCCTCCACATCCTTCAACCCCAGGCCTCCCAGTACTGGCCCCATGCAGTCCCTGCTATTCAGTATCACCTGGCTGAGGGGCTGACATCCATCTGGGTCTCTAACCCCATTTGAGTAGTGCCCTGGCAACCTGTGTTCTAGCCTAAACAGAGGAATGACTTTTTGTAATTCGTCTGCTCAGAGGAAACTACTTTTTACAGTTGGCACAGTGTGTATGGAGGAGGAGAATCCGCAACCAAAAACTTCATGCATAAAGCAACTTTTTTTATATCTCATGATTCTGGTGCCTACCTAGGCAGTTCTGCTGGTCTCACTGGGGGTCTCATGTCTATTTGTGAGACGGTGGCTAGGGATTGAGTGTCTGCCACATCAGGGCCCCCCAAGGAGACCTCTATCTGTATAGTGTCTCATCCTCCTGCTTTTCTGGGGCCTCTCCCCACCCCAAGGATGTCCTAGCTAGCAACCCAGGATTCCACAAGGGGGGAAGAGGTAGCAGCAGGCCTTCTGAGGAATATCACATTCTTGGTGTTCTATTGGTCAGAGCAGTCACAAGCCCAGTCCAGATTCAGGAAGAGAAGACAGAAGCAAGGCAGGAGCTGCACACACATACAGGGAAGATGGACTTACCTGGGGACATCCCGGTAGGCTAGGTACCAGTGGCCCTGCCTGAGCACATCCTGTTCTTTGAAAAGAGAAACCATCAGATGTCTTGCCTTCCCAGATTCACATTAAAGAGCCCCTCGTGTTAGGCAGGACCTCCCATTGCAAGTTATAAAACCCTAACTCAAATGGGCTTTATGCAGAAAGAGATCATTATGCCTTAAGGTGTCCCATAACTGAAAATTTCAGGCATCATGTGATGTCATCAACAATCAATATCACTTACCCCCCCCTACTGTGCTCCTCCACACAACTGTCCCCACACAGGCTTTGTGAGCAGGCAGGGAAGATGGCCAATAGCATCTGCTTTAACCATATTCCACCAGTTTCTCTGCATGGATAGAGAGGGTACCTCTTTCCTCATTGTTCCAGCAAAAAGTCCAGGACAGGCTCTCATTGGCTTGGCCTTAGCCCCATCTCTTCCCCATGCAGCAGGGTGTGAGGTCAGCCCCACATGAACCAGATGCATTGTCTCCTCAGGTACCCCCACCATTTTTCCCTCCATAAGGACACTTAGTAGATGATTTTCTCACCTCCCCTGCCAGGCCATGAGCTATGCGTAAGTCTGGCTCATGTTGTTGCCTTCATACCACCAACTGGGGCTACTTTTGAGGCTTCCCAACCTGCAGGTTTTCCCAGTTTCTTCCTCTATTATGAGAACCTTACTGCTCAGGTCCAGGGGTAGGCATGAGACCCAAGCAGGACCCATCTGGGATCGATTAATGAAAATAGGAAGAGAATCCTGGCTCTACTGGGAGGCTAAGTGAGGACAGTATGAAATGGTGGCGACCAGCGCATCTTCCCACCATGTGGAGAGATGACAGATGATAAAGAGAGAATGTCTTGATGACACAAAGCCTTGGTGCCGGATGCCAAGGTCCCAGTTTTGGTAGTCTTCCTTTTAGCCTGTGACCTTTCCCAAGGACATGTCTGATGAATGCATTTTTTGCCTGAGTTGAGCCTCTGCCACTTGTGATAAAAGTACTTCTAATCTGATGCTCACTTAATTGAATAGTGGGTGGGTGGATAAATAGTAAAGACAGACAGCCAAATGCCGGCCCTGATCACCGATGTTGCTCTAGTGTCTATTTCTCACACATGGCTGGAGCATTGGAATTCAAACTCAGGATCAATGTAGGATCCGGACCATAACTTTATGGGTCCAGCAACTAGAGTCATCAAAAGATGGGCAGAGTTGGTCAAACTGACTATAGTAACTAAAATTCACAGGAGGCTGTCTAATGAAACAGGTTCCAAAGTTTATTTGCAAGACAAAGCCAACCACTGTGTGACCAGAATGTTTGCTGTGGAAGATCTGCACATCTTCAGCCCATAAGGAAGTACAAAGTCATACCAGAGGTTGCTTGGTGAGCCCAAAGTATGGATCCTGGCCACTCAGCTTTGACAGTCTGTCTGATGCCTTCTCTCAGGGCGGAGACTTGCTGGCTAGGGACCAAAATCCCTTATCCCCACCCAGTGTAGAAGACGTGGATCCACCCTGGCCATCTGTCTCTTCTCCAGCCCCAAGGCCTCCAGGCCACAGTTTTCTCCATATAGGTCCTTTGCCCATTGTTTTAACCTGCAACTCAAACAGCTTACGATAAGAAAGTAGTAAGAAAAAAAAAAGATAAGAAAGTAGTTCCCTGGCCCAAATGGCTTTAGAAGGCCAGGAAACAGACACAAGCTTTAGGTGTGGCTTGATCTGGGGGCTAATGCTTCTCTCAGTTCTTCTCACCTCCACATTGATTCTATCATCAGGGGCCACCCTGAAGCAGAATGGATCCCAGCTCCTACCAGGTCCAAGCCCAGTGGGAGAGCTTCCCTCAACAGATAAATAGACATCCTGGATCTGACTATCCTCTTCATGCCTGAACCAAATGTCATGTTCAGGTCAATGTTCTACCCTGGCCAGGAAGAAGTCACACACCCACTCTTGGATCTGGATTGTCTTCAAGCTCACTCAAAGCACATATGGAAAGAATTGGGGGGTCCCCAAGAAACTGAGGATACTTTTGCCAGAAGAAAGGAATGATGCAGGAAGAAGCAGAGGTCTACCAGCTACAGCTGCTCGGATCCCCTGCCAGCTGCTTCTCCAAGAACCCATCCAGTCCTGGTCTCACTCCTAGTACAGAGTGAGGAGAAGGTGCTTCCATGCCTGAGAATGTGGGAGGCGGGGTGGGGCTCTTCTGGTTCAGAGCTTGGATGCACTGAGAATTAGAGAATTAATGGGAACAGGGAAAAGCTGCAAATCCATTTCTGTTTTTAAGTGTATGTTTTTGTTTTTCTGAGACCAAAACCCCTTTTTCCCTGTTATAAAACTAATTTGCAGTCATGGTTTAAAAAATAGTTAAAACCAAACAGCAGAAAGGCATGAAGAAGAAAGTAGATGTTTCATCTCTGGCCCTGCTCCAGCCACACTCCCTAGAGATTTGAATTGATTGCAATTGCTTTGGCCTTAAATAATGAAACAAAACAAATAAACACACCCAAACACCTTCAAGTATGCTTACTGGATGAGGTACTTACTGACTCTGAGACTGAAAGTCCAAATGTAGGGCAGCCATTAGGGTTATTTGATTTAAAGCCTATGGGCAGATTAATCACTGATACTACTCTGGACAAAAAATATTTTGGGCTCAGTGGATTAAGCCGCTGCCTTCGGCTCAGGTCATGATCTCAGGGTCCTGGGATCGAGTCCCACATCGGGCTCTCTGCTCAGCAGGGAGGCTGCTTCCCTCTATCTCCCTCTCTGCCTGCCTTTCCGTCTGCTTGTGATCTCTTTCTGTCAAATAAATAAATAAAATCTTTTAAAAATATATTTTGTTCCTTTGCTACTTATGGGATATGTGGGGTGTTGGAGTGATGCCAGGAGACTGAATGTGGGTCCGTCCAGAGATGGTTGGGGCCATGGGGTTTCTTTGGGGGGCAGGGGGGGGCTGAGGTGACAAAAGTCTCAAGTTTCTTTATGAACAATTTGATTTGTGGGTCACTTTCTGAATTTATTAGGATTTACGATTGATTCAGTTTCTGGAATAGAAACCTGACTCATAATTCAAGCAGAAATAGGAACTTACTGCCTCAGGGTAATGCTGGCTGCTCTAATAAATAGATACAAAATATCTTGCTTGTGTAACAATCCTTTCAGCAGATTACTTTCTTCCATGTAGAAAGATCTGGAGACTTAGGCCCCTTCGTCTTGTGGCTTTGTCATCCCCTAGGACAAAAGTTCTTATGGGGGGTGGGAGAGGGCCCATATACTCCTAAGGGATCTGTGCACAGACCTCAAGGTGGAAGGCTGTGTACCCATTTGAGAATATTTTCACATTTCCTGCTATTTTGAATCTAGGTAACAATCCCAGGAGAATGAGTAGTACCTGTTAACTATCACCAGTGGAAACCCCAGCCTGACAGTTCAATATCCTACCATAATCATTGGTGAGATCTTCTCCCACACACACACACACAATGAAGTTTTTTCTTTTTTGATTAGGGTGAAATTCACATAACTTAAAATTAACTGTTTGTTTGTTTGTTTTTTAAGATTTTATTTGAGAAAGAGAGGGAGAGAGCACAAGCAGGGAAAGTGGAAGACAGAGGGAGAGAGAACCAGACTACCCACAGAGCAGGGACCCTGATGTGGGGCTTGATCCCAGGACCCAGGATCATGACCTGAGCCAGAAGCAGATGGTTAACCCACTGAGCCACCCAGGCACCCCAAATTAACCATTTTAAAGTGTACAATTCAGTGGTATTTAGTATATTCACAGTGTTGAACAACCCTCTTTAGCTGGAAAACATTGTCATCATCCTAACCGAAAATGTTGGGGATATCTTGAACTATCATTTTCATTCAACTACTACTTTGAAAATGTCGTAGCTATTAGAGCCTCCAGTAGATCTTGTTACTTGATATGCTATTCAAATGCATAAATATTATGCCATAATGCTTAGAATATTTTGGTAACTGTATTTTGGAGTAACTGATTTCTTTTGTAATCCTATGTATTTTATTTTATGCTTTTTACTTAAAAAGAAACATTGTTCTGTACAAGGGTCTATAGACTTTACTAGACTACCAAGAAGCCTCGTGGCATAAAATATGTCAAGAATCCCTGCTCCAGGCTTTGAAGCCCTCTGTATCTACCTGGTAAACAGGACAGAGAAAGAGCTAACTCAGCTTGAAGCCACCCATAGCACTCCTTCCCACACTCCAGTGATGAGAACTAGTCACGTATCCCACCAAATGCAAAAAAAGACTTGGGAAAGATTTCACAAGCTTGGGAAAGAACTTACTTGATTCTGTCTGAGCTGATTCTGTCTCAGCAATTAATCTATACAATGGAGGGAACAGCATGAATTTTGTTGAATGAACTTCTCAGCCATGATCACCCCACTGGGTACCAGATATCCACATGCACACCTCTTCCAACAAAGCATACCTCCTCTTCCTGTCCCCAAGGAAGGTCCCATCTATCGCTGCCTCCTTCCCTTAGTCTTTCTGTTGTCCTACTACCTGGAGCTTGAAGCTGCCATCTTAGACCATGAGAATGAGCCCATGAAGTCAGAATAAAAATGGAAGCTGGAAGAAACCTAGTTTCTGAGCCTTTTGTGGAGGAGAGGCACCATACCAGCTCTAGACTGAATTCCTTCAGAATCGAGCTGTGTATTTGGCAGGAGATAAGATTGATGTCCTGCCATGCACAAACCAAAAACTTGCTGACAGAAAAGTAGATCGAGAGTGTTGCCTTCCAAACTAAGTTGATTATTTAAAAAATAGCCTCTATTTCATTAGGTTGTGAAATTTGGTGATGAGCAGACCACAAGAGCAAACAAGGAAATGACTCAAGTCTTAAGATTTTAAAACTTTGTCTAGGCAAGATCTTTGGCTATGAGTACTCTCATATGGAATTAATAAAGCACAAATAGAATGGAAGCCTAGTAAGTTTTGGAGGGAAATATATTGCCAAGGGAACAACCAATATGGCCCACAACTCCATTATTTAACCCTGAAAGCAACACCCAGTTTCTCAAACCTGCACCAGCAGGAAGCAGGCACTCTAACTCCCAAGTCGACTGTGATCACGAAAGAAAATAGACCTTCCAGAAAGTAAGGATAAAGCTATAGAGGCCAGTGGGCAAAGGACTGCCAGGTGGTTGGGCCAATAACTTACTCTACCTCCAGAGAAGTGTTCCTAGAAAACCAGATGGGCAAGAACCAGTGACAACTGGGTAGCCACCATCCTCTCACTTTCCTCTTTTTGAAGTTTTTCCAGAGGCCAAAAGGGTAAATTGTCCTGGGACCACAGGATAACTCTTCTAAAGGAATAATAATTTTTAAAAAGCATATATATATATTTTTAATGTAACTGATGCCAATTTCTGATTTTGAAATTTGGCCTTGCTTATTTTCCTTCATAGGAGTTCCATTTCCACTTAAAAAAATAAACAAACACTTCTCGGGGTACCTGGGTAGCCTAGTCATTAAGTGTTTGCCTTCGGCTCAGGTTCCTGGGATCAAGACCTGCGTCAGTCTCCCTGCTTGGCTTCTCTCTCTCTCACTCTCCCCTGCTTGAATTCCCTTTCTCACTATCTCTCTCTGTCAAATAAGTAAAATCTTAACACACACACACACACACACACACACACACACACACACACTCTTCTCATTTTAAGTTAATTATAGAATCACATGAGATTGCAAGGAAATGTGCCAAGAGGTCCCATGCACCCTTCACCCAACCTCCCCCGATGCTCACATCTTGCATAGCTATAGTACAATGTCAAGACCAGAAAGCTAACAGTAGGCACAAACCACTGAATTTGACATTTGGATTTCACCAGTTTATATGCATTTGCATGTGCAAGCATGTGTATGTGTGTGTGTGTGTGTGTGTGTGTGTGTGTAGCTCTGTGTAATTTTGTCCCATGTGTAGCTGTGGCACAATCAAGATAATTCACCTCCATACTTCCTTGTGCTGCCCTCTTATAGCCACATCCTTCCCTCCCCCACCCATCCCTAGCCGGGGTCAACCACTTACCTCATCAAATGCTAATAGATGGAATTATGCTGTGTGTATCCTTCAGATATGGCTTTGCATGACTTCCTTGCTGTTCATTTGTTTTGTCGCTTTTACCACTGAGTTGTATTCTACTGTAGGGACATACCACAGTTTATTTAACCATTCATCAGCTGAAAGACAATAAAGCCATTTCTAGTTTGGGGCTATGATGCATGAGGCTACTAAATATTCATGTGCAAGCTTCCGTGTGAAAATAATTTTTCAGTATTCTGTGATAAAGTCTCAAGAGTGGCATTGCTGGTGCATATGATAACTACACTTTTTTAGTTTTAAAAGGAACTATTTTCCAGAGTAGCTGAATGTTAATATATACAGATAGATAGATAGATAGATAGATATAAAAAATAGGGGCTAGAGCAGACAAAGGGAGTAGGCTCTCCACCAAGCAAGGAGCCCGATGCAGGACTCGATCCCAGGATCCTGGAATCATGACCTGAGCCAAAGGCAGATGCTTGAATGATTGAGCCACCCAGGCATTCCTAAGAGTGGCTGTACATTTTAACTGTATTCCTTTAGGGGAGGCCAGACATAGGTCAAGAGAGAAAAAACAAAGAATTTTATAGTATTATTGCTCAAAGTTCAATGAGGAAGATGTGCACTCCATGTTGGGCCACAGAGGGAAACACCAGGATTGGTCAGGAGGCAGTGAGAGGGGACAACTGTGGTCAACACCTTTGTTGTGATTTCCGCAGGAAAGAATGGGCAAGGCAGGGTAAACAAGTTTTGGAGTGGCTGATTTGAATCATTTCAGTGGGCTCCGGGGCATAGGGGCTGCCCGGGCTGGCCCTGGGGTGACGAGGACAGGTGTATAGTGGTCAGCCCAATAAGAACGTAGCTGGGATGTGGGCATAGTTGGATTCCTGGAGAACGGACTAGTGTCCAGCCAGAATTTTTTTACCCAGACAGTGTTTTCTAAAAATTATATGACAGTGTATTATGTCACATTTCTCACCAGTGATGATGCAGTTTCTCCCCATCTTTATTAGCATTTCAGTTATTACTAGTTTGATCATTCTGATAAGTATGTCTCCTTGTGTGTGTGGTTTTTTTTTTTTTTTTAAGATTTTATTTATTTGAGAGACAGAGATCACAAGCAGGCAGAGAGGCAGGCAGAGAGAGGAGGAAACAGGCCCCCTGCAGGGCAGAGAGCCCATGTGGGGCTCGATTCCAGGACCCTGAGATCATGACCTGAGCTGAAGGCAGAGGCTTTAACCCATTGAGCCACCCAGGTGCCCCTCTCCTTGTGGTTTTAACTGGCATTTTTCTACCCGTGAGTGCTGTTGAACAGCTCTCCATTTGCTATCTGCTTCTCTGCCATCTCTATATCTTCTTTGATAAAATCCCCCTGTGTGTCTTTTGCCCATTTCCTAATTGGATCGTTTGTCTTTTTAATGTCAGGTTTTTAGAGTTCTTTATATATTCAAGATACAAGTCCCCTGTCAGATATGTGACTTGCAAATATTTTCTCCCAGTCTGTAATTGGTGTTTTCATACTTTTAATGGGGTCTACTGCTGAGCAAAAGTTTTTAAAATTTGATGAGATCCAATTAATCAATCATTCCTTTGATGGATCATGCTCTTGATATCAAATGTAAGAACTCTTTACCAGAATATTTTGCCAGAGCACAGAATATTTTCTCTAATTTTTTTCTAGAAGTTTTCTAGCTTTACACCTTACATTTAAGTCCATGATCCATTTTGAGTTAAAATTTGTATAAAATGGGAGGCTTGGTTCAAGGCTTTTATTTGTTTGTCTTGGCTATGGATGCCTAATTGTTCCAGTTCTATTTACTGAAAAGCTTGTCCTTCTCTCCTTGAATTGCTTTTATTCCTATCTCAAAAATTAATTTGGCGTGTTTATGTGGGTCTTTTAAAAAATTCTGTTTCATTGATCTGTGTGACCATACCTCTGCTGATATCACAGTGTTTTGATTACTGTAACTCATGTTAACATCCAGAAGAATGATTACTCTCGCTTTCTGTTTCTTTTTAAAAATAGTTTGGGTGGCTCAGTTGGTGCCTCTGGCTCTGGTTATGATCCCAGGGTCCTGGGTCAAGTCCCATGGTTAGCTCCCTACTCAGCAGGGACCCTGCTTCTCTCTCTCTCTCTCTCTAACCCTCTGCCCACATGCATGCTTTCTCTCTCTCAAATAAATAAATAAAATCCAAGGGGCGCCTGGATGGCTCAGTGTGTTAAACCTCTCCCTTTGGCTCAGGTCATGATCTTGGCGTCCTGGGATCGAGCCCCATGTCCGGATTCTCTCCTCGGCAGGGAGCCTGCTTCCCTCTCTCTCTCTCTGCCTGCCTCTCTGCCTGCTTGTGATCTCTGTCAAATAAATAAATAAAATCCTTAAAAAATAGTTGGGGCCATTGTAGAGCCTTTCCCTTTCCACATAAATAGTAAGCATTTTTATACCTATAAGATTAACCTTGCTGAAATTTTTATAGGAATTGAGATAAATCTATAGATCAATTTGGAAAAATTGACATCTTTACCATATTGACTCTAAAATCTTAAACCTGGTATGTCTCTCTAATCTCTCAATTTCATTTATCAGCATTTTATATTTTATCCTACAGATCTTCTATATGTTTTACTAGATTTATACCTGAGTATTTCATTGCTTTGAAGCAATTTTAAATAGTATTTTTGATTTTGATTTTTACTTGTTTAGTGTCCGTAGATAAACATATATTTGATTTTTGCATGGCAATTTTGGATTCGGCCATCTTACTGAACTCACCTATTAGTTCTTGGTGATTTTTTTGCCAATTCTTTGGAATTTTCTGTGTAGACAATCATGTTGCTGCAAGTAGAGACATTTTCATTTCCTCCATTGCAATCCGAATGCCTTTTTGGTTTTGTTTTTTTCTTGCCTTGTCGTGGTGGATAGAACTTCTAGATCTCTGCCACATAAGACTGGGGAGAGCAGACATCCTTGCCTTGTTCTTAATCCTATAGGGAGAGCACACAGTCCTCACCATTATGTTTGATGTTAGCAACAGGCTTTGTAGATGCTCTTTAAGAAGTTAAGGAAATCCTTTATTTGGTATACTGAGAACTTTTATCAAAATTTGATGGTTGAATTCAAGAAAAAGCACCTTTCCTGTGTAAATTGATACAATCTTTCTTTCATGATTTTCAAATATTGAACCAACCTCACCTATTTGAAAGAAATCCCACTTGGTCATGGTGTATTAGTCTTTTTATGCATTCTTGGGTTTAATTTGCCAAAATTTTCTTGAGGATTTTTGCATCTAAGTTCATGTGGGATGTAGGTCTATAGTTTTCTTGGTGTGTGTTATATTTGTCTGATTTTTCTATCAGAGTAATACTGGCCCAGAAAATGAGTTCAGAATGGTCCCTCCTCTCCTGTTTTCTGAAATAGATTGTGTAATATTGATGCTAATTGTTTGAATGTTTGTTAAAAAAACAAAAAACAAAAAACAAAAACTTCCATGAAACTATCTTGCTTAGAGATACTATTTTCCCCATTCTTTTACTTTGCACCTGCCTACGTTATTGAGTCTAAGTTGAATTCTTTATACACAATATGTAGGTGGGTTTTGTTTTTTTTTAAGATTTTATTTATTTGACAGGGAGAGAGAGGTCAAGAGAGAGCGCGAGTGCACATGAGCAGGGGCAGAGGGAGAGGGAGAAGCAGGCTTCCTGCTGAGCAAGTAACTGGATGTGGGACTCGATTCCAGAACCCTGAGATTATGACCTGAGCCAAAGGCAGCCGCTTAACCCACTGAGCCACCCAGGCGCCCCAGGGTTATTATTTTTAAACCACTCTCCCAAATCCTTTCACTGGCAGATTTAAACTATTTACATTTGAAGTAATTGTTGATACATGAGTGGCTTAGTCTGTCACTTTGTTATTTGTATCCTGGATGTTCACCCTCTTTTTCTCAGTCCTCTGTTTCTTTTTTCTTGCCTTCCTATCAGTGCCCTGAGCATTTTTTTTAGAGTTCCATTTTGATTTCTTGATCAAGTTTTTTGAGCGTATCACTGTATAATTTTCTTAGTAATTTGCTAGAGGAGTTATCATATGTGTTTACATATGTAAGTTAATCATAGCCTGCTAGTGTCAACGTTTTTATCATTTTGAGCAAAGTATAGAAAGCTTACCTCCACTTAAGTTCCTTGATCTTTCCAATTTATAAAATGTAATTTTCTGAAGTATTCCTCCTATACCCATTGAGCGCCACATCAGATTATGCTGTAACTTTTGATTCAACCATAAATTATGATGAAGAAAACTCATGAGGTGAGGAACATTCTATTCTGTTTACCCATTCCATTGTTTTCCTCCCTTCTCTGAGGGCCCTGGTTTCCATTGTCCCTGGTTTCCACTGTCATCGTTTTTTTTTTTTTTTTAAGAAAGATTTTATTTATTTATTTATTTATTTATTTATTTGACAGAGAGAGAGAGAGAGAGCAAGAGCGTGAGCACAGGCAGGGGAAGGCAGGGGGGCAGAGGCAGAGGGAGAAGCAGACTCCCCGCTGAGCAGGAAGCCGGATGTGGGACTGGATCCCAGGATCCTAACATCAAGACCTGAGCTAAAGGCAGACACTTAAATGACTGAGCCACTCAGGTGCCCCAAGATTTTAGTTTTTTTAAGTAATCTCTACACCCATCGTGGGGCTTAAACTCATGAATCAGAGATCAGGAGTCACATGCTTTCCGGACTGAGCCATCCAGACACCTCTAGCCATTCCTTAAGGGTAGGTCAGCTAGCCACAAATTGTCTTAGTTCTTCTTCACCTGAGAATGTCTATTTCTCCTTCATTTTGGAGGGACAATTTTACCAGATGTAGCCCCTGAGTTGACCATTTTTCTTTCATGTGAGAAATCACCCTCCATTGAATCAGTTTTCCTTTGTGGGACAGTACATCTTTTCTCTTCAGCTGCTTTTAAGATTTTTTTTTTGGGGGGGGGAGCCTGCGTGGTTCAGTCGGTTAAACATCTGCCCTTGTCTCAGGTCATGATCCTGGAGTCTTGGGATGAAGCCCTACATTGGGCTCCCTGATCAGTGGGGAGTCGCCTTCTCCCTCTGCCCTTCACCCCACTCGTGCTTTCTCTCTTTCAAATAAATAAGTAAAAAAAAAAAAAATTGAGGGGCACCTGGGTGGCTCAGTGGGTTAAACCTCTGCCTTTGGCTCAGGTTTGATCCCAGGGTCTTGGGATCAAACCCCACATCAGGCTCTCTGCTCAGCAGGGAAGCTGCTTCCCCCTCTCTCTCTGCCTACTTGTGATCTCTGTGAAATAAATAAATAAATAAGCCTTTAAAAAATTTTTTTTCAGGGCACCTGGGTGGCTCAGTGGGTTAAAGCCTCTGCCTTCAGCTCAGGTCATGATCCCAGGGTCCTGGGAGAGCCTGCTTCCTCCTCTCTCTCTCTCTCTCTGCCTACTTCTGATCTCTGTCTGTCAAATAAATAAAATCTTTAAAAAAATTATTTTCAAGTAAAATCTTTTTTAAAAAAGATTTTTTTTTTCTTCACTTCAGGTTTTCAAAATTTAATTATGGTGTGTCTTGATGTGGAGTTCTTTGGGTTTTCGTATTTGGGGTTCTCTTCAGTTCTTGAATCTGTAGGCTTGTATCTTTCTCCAAGTTTGGAAAAATCTCAGCCCTTATTTCCATGAACACCTTTGCAATTGCACATACTTTCTGCCTATTCTCTGGGATGAATCCTTTATTATACCCACAGGTCCCTGAGGCCCTGTTCGTTATTTTTTCAGTCTTTTTTTCCTCTGTTGCTCAGACTGAGTAAGCTCTTTCAGTGTTCAATCTCGCTGATTCTATCTGCTTTCACTTCTACTCTTCTACTAAGCATGTCCTGTAAGTTTTTATTTTGGATGTTGTATTTTGTAGATCCATAACTTTCATTCAATTCTCTCTTTTTTACAACTTCTCTTTCTTTGCTGAGACTTTCTATTTTTTCCTTTGTTTCCGGAGAATCTGTAACTGATTGTTGAACCGTGTTTTTTCATGCTGGCTCCTTTAAAATCTCTCAGATACTTCCAACACCTGCTTTATTTCAGTATTGGCCTCCACCAAATTTCTTCTCTCATTTGGCCGTCCTTGTTCTGGGAATGACAGGTGATTTTCTACAATGCCCTTCATATTTAGATTATTGTATGAGAGGACTTTTTTTTAATTTATTTATTTGAGAGAGAGATCGTGACAGAGATAGCGAGAGAGAGAGCACAGGTGGGGAGGAGAGGGAGAAACAGATTCCTAGCTGAAGCGGGACCCCACCAAGGCAGAGCTCTATCCCAGGACCCTGAATCATGACCAAAGCCGAAGGCAGACACAATCAACGGAGCCACCCAGGCATCCCATATGAGGGGGCTCTTAATGCCACTTAAATCTTCTGGGTCAGCAGGCAGTCACTCAATTTAGTATGCAGGGTGAATCTACTTTCACAGACTTAACTCTGACAACAGGACAGTTTCGTTTTCCGAGACTTTTCAGTGCCGTTCTGGTTGGCTTTGTTCTTCTGGTGCTCCTGGCCCCCTGCTCAGTGCCAGCTAGCCTTTGTAGGTTTGACTGGCATTTCTGGGTGACTTGTTTGCAGGGCATAGGGGTGAACATAAGCCACTGGACCTGACTCTCTCCGCTGGGCACAGAGCGGGGAGACATAGCTGCTTTCTGTGTCATTGCAGGGGACACCCCAGTCCCTGCTTGGGGACTGAATAAAACAAATGTGGTGGGACGCCTGGGTGGCTCAGTTGGTTAAGCAGCTGCCTTCGGCTCAGGTCATGATCCCAGTGTCCTGGGATCGAGTCCCACATAGGGCTCCTTGCTCTGCAGGGAGCCTGCTTCTCCCTCTGACTCTGCCTTCCACTCTGTCTGCCTGTGCTCGCTCTCGCTCACTCTCTCTCTGACAAATAAATAAAATCTTTAAAAAACAACAACAACAACCAAAAAAATGTGGTAACTGTTCCACAAGTATTTGAAGGCTGTGATCATTCTGAGAGATTCTTATGTTTGTCCATAGAAGATAAGAGAAAGAATTTTCACTGCAACTTTAAAAAAATAACTAATGTTTACTTAGTGCTTATTTTGTGCCATGCACTATTCCAGGGTTTTTCAGCTTTGGCACGACTGATATTTTGAGCCAGATAATTCTTCATGTGGGAGGCTATCCTGAGTAGTGTAGGGTAAGTTTGGCATCATCTCTGGGCTCCACCCACCAGATGCCAGTAATAGCCGTGGCCTCCTTACCCAAGTTATGATAACCGAAAATGTCTCCAGACACTGCCAAATGTCCCCAGGTACAAAATTGTCCTTGACTGAGATCCCCTGCTGGTTTGCATTTATAAACACATTGAATCATCATCACAAGTCTATGTGGTTGGTTCTACTGTCCCCTGTTTTACAGGTAAGTATCTGTACACTGAGAAATTGTCTCTAAACTGAGACCCAGAAGTTCAAAGTAACTTTCCAAAGGCACAGGGCAATTAGGCATTATTTGTAACTGAAAAACCAAAACAGAGCAAAGAGAATTACAGAAGTGTCATTCAATAAATTGGGGGACAGGAATACAAAGGAACTTTGAAAAATTTGACTACTTGATTTATTTACAGTGAACAAATCTCAAAAACAATGCTGAGAGGAAAAAGCAGATCGCAGCCATCTTTTAGGTGAAAATAGAATATGCATTATTGTCTGTGTCAGCTTAGGATTCCAGAGTTTTCCTTTCCCAGTCCCTTCCCATTCCCAGAAATGTCTCTGGTCTCCCAGAATCCATGCAGGCTTCTGTCTCTCCATCAGTGTCTGTCAGGAAATGGGCTTTCCTCAAGTGTCCGGTGGCTCTTGTGCTTCTGTTCACATACAAGGGAAGAAATAACCAGGATATTGAGGGGGCAGGTCTTGCTGGCTGGCAGCCGTCACCAGGGGGCTAGATTTGTCCCTGGAGACCGGGGTTACAGAAGGCAGTCCCAAACTGTCCCCGGGTTGGGTGGCCTTGGGGACCCCAGAAGATCTGCTGCAGTTCAATTCATCCACTTCTTATTCCTTTGTGAACACCTTTAGCTGTAGACATGCCCCCTTTTCTTTGTATCAGGGGCTCATAGGGCCTTCATTTCTTTATTCTCTTGCTAATAGGGTCTTGGGAAAAGAGCAGACATCCAGCCCATGCTCACTGCTAAGTCACTTGCCACTCAAGTGTCTGCTTTCCAGCTTCTGAAATGCTATTACTATTGTTCTCTCATCTGTTCTCCCCTTGCATGTAGATTTGTATATATAAATACAGATGCCGGTTGTTAAAATGCTAAAATATGTGCCCTCCCCCTCCACTGGTAAATGGATGCTGCCCAGAGCCTCTAGGTGTCCCCCACAGACTTGCTCCTTCCCTGAGACCCCAGGCATCCCTAATTATCCAGAAGCTGATGGGCTCTCCAGAACCCACCCCAGCTCTGTGGCCAGCCTCTGACCTGGGGCAGGGGGGCGGGAGGGAGAGGGTCATGGTCTTTTTGACTTTGATTATCCTGTGCAACAGATTTGCAGGGGAGGGCAAATAGCCACATGCACATGGTTGATCCCGAAGTCCTCCCCTCTAGTTCCCTGGGTGATTTTTGCCTACTAGCCAGATTCACATGCCATTAGCATGCATGACAGGGCTGTGTATGATGTTGGAGCCATCGCCTGCACTCTCTGAGTTTCTGTTTCACCATCAGTGACGTGGGGAGGAGGATCCCTCGTGCAAAGTGTTGTTGGATCGGTTCTGCATGTAGCAAGCCAATTCTGCAGCGAAGGGGATGCCCTGGGAGCCTTCCTTTAGGAGCCCTCTGTAATTCTCCCGAAGGCCGCCAGGTGGGGCCATTGGCATCAGTGACCAGAGCGGTGGCGCTTATTTTTTCTTTTAAAATAATGGCTCCCCCGGGAGACAGAATCTGGATCTCGCGGGCTGAGGTTAGGATTTTAGCCCACACGCTGAAAATCTACAACCACTGATTTAGAGCACTAGGAGTCGGGGCCTCCGTCCCTCGCTTTGGAGAAGCCCCTTGGACCCTGCAGCCTGCCTTAGCCATAGGGCAGAGGCGGCGTGGACCCACCCCTGTCGTCAGCTTTGGCCAAGGTGACTGGGTAAGTCATACTGATCGTGGAACATTTGATTTCTCCCAGGGACGCCCACCAGCGACAGGAACCAAAAGAATACAGTTTGAAGAGGTTGCTGGAACCATCTAGGTGACAATGGGACCTAGTAGGAGGGAAACACTGAGGACAGATTCTGGGAGGCAGAGAGGGAGGGGAAGGAGGGGAGAAGGGCCTGGAAAAGCTGCAGGCCCTCGGGGTCTTGTCAGAAATGCAGAATCTCCCGCCTCCTGGACCTGATGAGTCAAACCTGCCTTTAACAAGACCTCCAGGTGATTTATAGGTGTACCTTGAAGCCTGGTACAGTCCTGGTCTAGAACACTGACGGGTTTCTGGGTGTTAGGACATCACTCCCAAGAGAGGATGCGGGAGGAACTAGAACGGGTAAGGGTGGGAAAGACTACGTAAGTTTCATCTGGGGCCATGGGTTGTGGGGGTGCCTGGAAACACCCTGTCTGCGCGGACCCGGGAATATGCCTGAGGCCGGGGCCAGGAGGTGCAGGTGTGGGGGCTAGGGGCACTCCTGTGATGGCTCAAGTCCCAAGTGCAGATGCAAATGCCTCCAGGAGGGTGTCTAGGTGGCCCACAGCCAATTGTGAGATGGAGTAGACTTCGAATGAGCTCTTTGGACTCTCGGACGAGAACCAGGACTTGCCTGCGGTTAAGACAAGTGTCCTTGGTGTCACGAGGGCTCTCAGGCTTGTGCCATCTACCAAACCATTGTGACATCTTGCCCACCTGTCTTCTCCACCTTGATTGGCCCCTCACATCTGTTTTGCAACATCTACCCCACAGAACTCACTTCTATCTCCCCACTGCTCCCCGAGGCCACTGTTGTCTGAGTCCCCCTTAGTGGATGCAGGCTGTACCTGGGCATTTCCCCTTCCTCATCCCCCAAGTGTACTTGATTCTGCTCCCCAAATCCATCTGCTTCCTGTTCCCACCATTCCCACTCAAGAACCTCATTTTGAACCAGAGGATGGCCATGACCTCAACAAGGTATCCTGGAATGCCATGTTGACCTCTCCAATTCCCTCTGCCCACAGCTGCCAGAGTGAGGTTGCCAAAGGCAAACCGGTTACGACCCACGTCGACTGGGAGTCTACTGGTGGCTTCCCGCGGCTCTAAGAACAAAGTCAAACCTGACACCAGGGCCTCAGCATGTGGGATTCCGGCAACCTGTCCCCGTAGGCCTGGGCCACTCTCCGCTGGGTCCTGTGACAGCCACAGGCCATCCTTCTACACCCCAGGCCTGTCAGGGGATGCCTGCCGATCACAACAGGCTCCTTCCCTGCATCCCCAGCTCAGAGATGCCTCTGCCTCTTAGCTCCGTGGTGGCCGTTGACCCACTGAGCCTTTCCTTCTCACAGATCTGAGAGTTACCACCATGTATCTGTTCCTTCCCCTAGTTGTCACCTGTCTTCCCCCACAACGGTCAGTGAGGGCGGCAGCTGCCCGCTGCCTTCTTGTCTGTGCTGGGACTGGCCGACCTGCTTCAGGATCCTGAGAGATTCAAAACACAATTCCTGGAGGGCCTTCCTGAGACAAAGTGGGAAGAGAGGCAAAATGAAGCTGTAGTTTGAAAGTAGAGACTTGTTGGCAGGGCCAACCATGAGTTGAGACTAGACTGCGCTTATGGAGAAGGGAGAGACTGAGGTGTCCCAGGGTGGGTCATGGAACATGCCTGGAGGAGGTTCTGGGATGTCAACGCCAAGAGTGATAAGCCCAGGCCCAGAAAGCCCCAGAGCCCTCCGAGTTGGGTTTAGACCATGCTACTGGGCCATCTGTTCTGGCCCTCCTGCTTTGCCCCCTGACCAGTCCTGCCGTCTGGCCCAGTCCACAGCCAGGCTCCACTCCTCCCGACCAGCTGCACCCCTGTTTTAGCCCACATCAGCTTCTCCACCCTGACTGCTGTCAGACTTTGGAACTCTCAGATGCCATTTTCCAGATCAGCGCCTTTTGTCACCCTCTTCCCTTAGCATCCTTCATTCTCGTTCTGAGTGTACACCTCCAGGATACCTCTCTGGCACTCCTCTCAGCCCACTTCTGATGTCCGGGAAAGGCAGAATGTGCTGGTTAGCTGTAGGCACCACCCAGGGCTTCCCAGCTGTGGCTGGTACAGAAGGAGCAAGACAGGAGGGACAGCCCACTCCACCCTTGCTCTCTGGCATCTGGAAAGCCCTGGGGAATTCCAAGATCACCATGGGCTCCAGCCAGAGCTGCCACGCCCTGCCTTCCCAACACCACCCTGGTCTTGCCCGCAGATCATCCGAAGCTGCTCCTAGTTCTCTCAGCCCCAGGCCCGTCGTCCTCGGGAAAGTCTCCCTGATGACCCCAGCCCCCAGGGCTCTCTCCTCCTCTGGGGACCGTGCTCCCATCATCTGTGCCATTTAAGGTAGACCACTTGCAATGGGTTACACTGATTATGCAAAACTTACACAAAACTCCATTCATTGATTTGGTGCTTTGTAGGGTGTGGGGTTCCCCTTTATGCCCGGACCAGTGGTCAGGGTTAGGTGGCTGCCGTGAGCCCCTTCCCCACCTCCCTACACATAGGCTGGTAAGTCTGGGACCCTCCAGGGCCTCCCACTCTCAGGAACAGATCAGGGACACTTGTGAGCACCCTCTTTGGCCTACGTGGGACTGAGGGAAGCATTTAGGAACTCTCGACTCTCCAGTCTTGGACCCTGGGAGTGCATTAGGCCTGAAATAGAGAATTTTTAAGCTTGAGCGGAATGTGGATCAACCAGGGAAGCCAAGAAGGATGCTGCCTCTCCAGGGACTGCTGAGGGACGAGAGGCAGGGCCCACACCGCCCTCTGCCGGTGGCCTCTCACGGACCAGCGCACATGGCACGGAGAATAGACAGGTGGACAGGCGTTTTGCAGGATCTGGGGACCACACCCTAGCCTCAGGGAATCTCCAAGCTCAGTGTCATTTTAGGGGAGCTGCCCGGGAGGCCCGTCAGCCGGCTCACATTACCTCAGGGCTCTCAGCCAGCAAAGCATCCTTCCTGAACTGTCCTCACCCTGGTGCAGGCAGGTAAGCCGGATTCACGGGGCCTCTCATGTTGAGATCAGCAAAACTGAGGCTGAATTCTCCAGTCTCATGTGGGAGGCAGGTATCTCCCAGTCCTGCTGCCCCCTGGTGCCCCTTCCAGCTGGGGAAGGTGACAACCGGCCTGGGGCAGGACTCCATTGGCTCACTCGGTCTGGTCCCTGCAAGGGAGCAAAGCCGGTGGGCTCAGGCTGGTGAGGATCCCCGCCCAAAGGGCGCAGCGGGAGACCAGGTGCTGTTCTGGTCCCCAGAGCCAGATCTGGGCAGCCTGTTGGCAGTGGGAAGGTGGGGAGTGCCAACGGGTGTCAGAGATGGTTGTAGCGCACGCGGGCATCTCTTGGTGAAACATTTGCTCTTTCTACCCACTGAGCATCTGCTCGCTAGGCAGCTCCCTGACCCCATTCTACATAGAGGGGGTTCCAGCAAGATCACCTTTCCCAGCACCCATGGGCGCAGGGCCTAGGCCCAGAGGCTGACTCAGAGAATTCTATTCCCTGCCAAAGCTATTGCTTCTGAGGTGGGCAGAGGTCCAGCCCAGGAAGAAAATTCCCACCGTTCCGGGACTTTTGTAGGGACTGTTTCCTGTGGGGTTGCTAAACCCGGTACAGGAAGTCTCAATGCTCGGGGGGCCTGCTCAAACCTGAAGACAGGGCCACGTGGGGGAGAGGGCAACACGGCGGGGAGGTGCCCAGGCCTGGGGATCAGATATCAGCCACCGACCAAGGAGGCCTGCCTTCTACCCACCCGGTTCCAGCTCACCAAGCAACGAAGGCCCTTTGTTTTGGGTCCCATCTGGGCCCCTGCACAGAAGAGCTGAGCAAGGCTCAGGGCTCAACAGACTGAGACTAGAGCTTGGATGTTTGCAGGAAAGGAGCATGGCAATGCAAATTCACAGGAGAAGTTTCAGGCGGAGGCTGAGTGGACAGAAAGGTGGTCTGGGAAGTGTGTGTGCAGCGGGGAGGGGAACGGAGGGGCGTCAGGGTCTGAACCAAAAAATGAAGACATTTGCAGGTGGTACCAGAAGCCCTATACAGGGTCCTGGAGAGGACCAAGGAGGCTTCACAGAGTTGGGTTCTAGGGTCTCCCCCTCCTGCTGATGCCCAGATCTATCTCTGGTGCTTTCCTTAAGAAATTTGCTTTCTCAGGGTCCAGGGAACTACTCCTTCAACAGAGACACAGGCTCCCCCCATCCCTGGGGAGGCAGTGAGTGCAGGAACCTGAAGAGATTTTCCCCTGCCTTTTAGGTGCAGAATGGGAGGACGAGGCAGTCCGGGTCCTTATGCTGGTTGCCCAGCCCTCCTGTGTCCCCAGGCAGCAAGGCCCACTTTAGCCCAGACACATGTAGGGGCCAAGAATCCCGTGATGAGCACGGATTCCTACCCTCCTGCTGCAGAGTGGACAGCCTCTGCCTCAAGGAGGCCCAGTCTAAAGGTAGATGTGGAGGCACTGGGTCTCATTTCCCTCTGCCCCTCTCTTGTAAGGTCACTTGTGGTTGCAGTTAGGGCCACCCAGATCATCCCAGATAATCTCCCCTGGGTTAAGATCCTTAACTGAATCATATCCACCAAGACTCCTTCCCTATAAGGCAACGTTAATAGGTTCTAGGGATTAGGATCCGGGTATCTTTGGGGGCTATTACTCAGCCTACTACCCTCCCCTCTGTGTGGAGACAGCTGGTCCTGGATCTGGGCGGGGGGGGGGGGGGTGTCCCTCAGCACAGTAAGCATTAAAGATTGGGCTCCTAGGAGGAGGCAGCTCCCTGGGACATGCCCATCCTCCAGTTGGGGTGACCAGGGCTTCCACCCCACACGCTGCATGAGAGGCCCCCGCACCCAAAATGCATGCCAAACCATGGCTGCAGCAACTCCAGGTAGAGGAGCTTCCTGGTGAGTGGCCAAGACACACTGGTGCTACTTGAACAGAGCCTTGGAGAACAGGGCCTTCGCTCTCCCAGTCCCATTGGGGTGGTCGTTAGGGAAGCAGGCTCCCAGGTTCAGGAATCTGGGTCTCTCACAAGTTCTCAGGTGTTCTGTTTTGTTTTTTAAAGATTTTATTTATTTATTTGACAGAGATCACAAGTAGGCAGAGAGGCAGGCAGAGAGAGAGAGAGGGGAAGTGGGCTCTCTGCTCAGCAGGGACTTGATGCCAGGACCCTGAGATCCTGACCTGAGCCAAAGGCAGAGGCTTAACCTATTGAGCCATCCAGGCACCCCAGGGGACTCAGGTGTTAATGAAGTCAGAGGACTATTGGGGTGTGGTTCGCCTCTACTGAGGAGCAAAGGTTCCCCCTGCAGGTCATTGTCCTGGGGGTTGCCTGTGGTTCAGAGAGATTTCTTTCTCGCCTCCCTCAATCAGGAACTGGGGGTCCTGTGTGCTCAGGGGTGGGGCCAGGAGGGTGAGTCTAGCAGGACCTTTCCAACACCAGGTAAGCCTCGGTGTCCACACTTGGGCAGGTAAGCCTGGAAACAGAAGTGTCCCCAAATCCAGAGCTCACCAGAGAGAAGCCCACAGAGGTGGAAAGACCTCCAGAACACCCCTAGAGACCAAGTCTGACCACTGTCAAGGTGGGTTTCTGCCATCCTGGGCAGCCCTATTGCTGGAAGGTGGTCTTCTGAAAAGAAGGTGCTTTGACCATGTTAATGGGCTCAGGACTACCCCCAAAGCAGCCTTCGGTTTGCTTAGTAAGCCCAGACACTTACCATGGTCCCACAAATATCCGTGAAGGTCCCACCCCACACTGCACACACACCTTTGTGAACAAAGGAGACGGCTCTATGGCCCCCTGGAGCTAGTCTTCCCTGGGGTAGGTATTTAGACTGAGCTCTTCTATGTCCTCATTGGAGCAGCAGGGGCGGAAGCCCACCTCACAAGCAGGACCAGGCAAGGGCAGAGGACCAGGAGGGATGCCACTCATTACCTTTTGTTCCTACCTGCCCTCCCTTCCCCTAGGTGGAGTCTGCTCCTGCGTACTCAGGGGTCTCTCTGGGGCACTCTGAGTCCTAACATAACCTCATCCTTCCCACCGTGATCCCATCCCCAGCTGCTCCCAAGACAGCTTCCTGTCCACAAGAGAGGAATGTCTCAGAGAGAACAGGTGTCCAGAAACCCACGTGGCTCACCCCGGCTCCTGCAAGGGGTCAGCTAGGTGGCTATCCATCGCTTCTATGGGCAAAGCCCCCACCCTTCTCTTACCGCTCGCCTCCCGTCCCCAGAGCCCACACTGGCTTCTGTCCTTGGGATGGGAGGGTAAGTGGAAGGAGCCTTACCAGTAGGGCAGAGGCCTTGAAGCCCAAGAGGACTGTGCTAGCTCAGGGTGTGGAGTTCCTAGACCCCAGCCCCAGGAGATGCCATCAGGGTGTCTCTGTTCTTCCATGACACCCCAGCACCGTGTTTGTGCTATTCCTCTTTCTTTGGAGGACACGGCCCTAAACACACCACTTCCTTGTGCTTCCTTGTGCCACATGATCTGCACATCTGCTGACCACCTGTCACGCACCAGGCACGGTTCTAGGCACTGTTGACACAGCAGTCCACAACCGGAACCAACGCTCTGCCCCCGTGAGCACGTGTTCTAGTCCAGGATGGGGAGACAGGCACACAGGCATGGGAAAGGCCCGGTCAGTGGACTGTGAGCATCAGTTGCAGGACAAGATGCAGGAAGAGGGCCCATTGAGAAGGAGACATTTGAGCAGAGACCTAGGGAGAGCAGGAGAAGGAGCCATTCTACCTGGAAAAGAGCCTTCCAGGCTGAAGCAAGGCCAAGGGCAACACCTCGAAGGGGGTCTGTTCTTTTTTTTTTTTTTTATAATTAAATTTATTTATTTTCAGCATAACAGTATTCATTATTTTTTTTCACCACACCCAGTGCTCCATGCAATCCGTGCCCTCTATAATACCCACCACCTGGTACCCCACCCTCCCACCCCCCCCGCCACTTCAAACCCCTCAGAGTCCATAGTCTCTCATGATTCACCTCCCCTTCATGGAGTACATTGGGAGTTAGGAGAAGGGAGTTGGGGGTCTGTTCTTAGCTGTGCCCTTGAGTTGCCCCCCACCCACTATCTACCTCCAACCAGCCACAGATTTAGGCCCTTGACACCTGCTGGTTCAAACACAGTAGCCAGCCCCTGTCAGAGGGATCCAAAGTGTGTGCCTAGGCAGAGGGGGTGGGGAAGCGGGTCTGGCCGGATGTTTGACCTGAATCAGGTCAAGGGGAGCTCCTTTCACCTGGAGCAGAGAGAGGGGCCTTGCCCTCTGGTCCTGGAACGGAGGCTGCCCTGTCCCCCCACCCACCCCAGGCCAGGGGCGGAGGAAGAAGCTGGTCCGTGTGAAGGAAGCCAAAGTACACACTCACAAAGCGACAGGGAGGTGGGGAGAGAGGGTGGCCGGCCTTCCTCTTGTTGGTTTCAGTTCTCCTTAAGCCTCCTCCCCTCTGCCCTTCCTAATTCGAGCTGGCTTCTGTATTGTTTATATTTTTCTATTTTCCATGTATTACGAGGTTTTGGCAAATCTTCCTGACTGGGGACACTGCCCCTCCTGGGGCCAGCCAATTCAAGGAGATGGCAAAGGGCCCACCCCAGAGCATGCCTTTTGTTATGCAAACTGAAAACTAGCTGTACCAGAGCCCCTAGCTCCTCTACCTGGCCCATGAAGCCCAGGAGGCGAGGTTCCTCTGCTTTAATCATCCTAGGCCAGGTGACCCCCAACTAGGGACCACCCTCTAGCTTAGCACCAAACCAGCCCTTAATGGTTCACCCTTTCCTGAGGAGACCCCAAGAAAGGCTCTGGCACAGACTTTCCCCTCACTCTTTGTCCTCGCCTTCTAACCATGCTGGGGTCTTTCCCATGTGACTCTGCACAGTGTGACCTGCCTCCTGTCCCTAGAACCAGCGAATATAATAAAATGTATTTTCCTGAGCCTCTCCTGGGACCCCCCTGTGGCTACCCCTAACTGACCATCAAGTTAAAAAAAAAAATCCGCGAAACATCTTTCTCTTACTTCCCCGCGGAAGTCTTTTCCTGACTCCCCCACATGCGAAGCCGTTCCTTATTCTTTTTGATCCAGGTTCCATGTCACTTTCTCTAAGAAGCCTCCCTCAAGTAGCTTCTAAGAAGGCTCCCTCTTTCCGCTGGGGCCCTGCAACTCACAGCTCAGTTGTCAAACGTCAGGCTTCAGGGGAGAGATGCGCAAGGCTTGGGCTTGCCCAGAACCCAGAACGACATGCAGGAGCACAGAGCAAGTCCAAGTCCGAGGAGCTGTTCCCGGAATGGAGCTAGTTACAGCATTTTAGGGAAGAGTCTGGCAAAATGTGGCAAGAGCTTCCAAAAGAGTATACCGTTGCCCTAATACTTTCAGTTCTAGGAATCTGCCCTTTGGGAGTAATCTTTAAACATAAAAGTAAATTTCTGCCTGGAAGTGCTCATCGCAGTGTTATTTGTTTTAAATTTATCATTGGTCATCAAAAGTATGCGTGCATACGAAGTAGAGATGTAAGAAACTGTGTAAGAGGGTGCCTGGGTGGCTCAGTGGGTTAAGCCTCTGCCTTCAGCTCAGGTCATGATCTCAGGATCCTGGGATTGAGCCCCGCATTGGACTCCCTACTCGGCAGGGAGCCTGCTTCTTCCCCTCTCTCTGCCTGCCTCTCTGCCTACTTGTGATCTCTCTCTGTGTGTCAAATAAATAAATAAAATCTTAAAAAAAGAAAGAAAGAAACTGTGTAAGAATTATAGCAGGAACAGCAGTCCCGCCACGTCCTGGTCAGGTTTTCTAGTTTGTTTTGCAGGCGCGAACGATCATATCTCTAAGTAGCATATTTATATTGCTACTTCTGGACCGCTTCATTTTAAGTTCATTTATCGCATTTCCACAGGGCAAGATGAATATTTAGCTCACGTCCCTTCTTTCTCTCTCCCCAGACTCCATACCCACTTATCATCCCTCATCTTCCCCTGTATGTGGTTTTATTGTCATTTTGGCTGGATCGCTCTTCAGGAGTTCTCCCATTATGTCTATGTAAATGCTATTCACAGCTGAACATGTGGTGCTGCAATTACTTTCCCTTTTCTAGAACAGCCTTTTGTTTGCACTAGAGATAATGACTGCCATCTATTTCTCTGTGGGCTCATCTCTCATTTCATCCCTCAACTGTTTTTCCACCTAGGTAAATCTCCTTTTGACTATGTAAAAAATGTATGAAATGTCTTTGCACCTTGAACTTCTCGAGAGCGCTCTCCTGGAGCCTCCTGGCCCAGCCCGGTCTGGACAGGTGGCCCTGCACCTGGCTTGTGGCTCTCGCCATCATTCTGGGTCCTCCTCTGCTCACTCCTGGACTAGAGCCTTGTCTTAGATCCTGTGTTGTTCTCTTTCCTAATCTCTTCCCATGTCCTATCAGCAAATTCTAGAATAGCTTCTAGAGACCAGAAGCATGGGAGGTAATTCTTTCAATGATTTGCAAGTCTGAAAATGTCTTTAATGTTCTCTTACACATCATTGATACCTTTGTTGGATATAGATATCTAATTTGGGGATAGATTTTTTTTATTTTTTTTAAAGATTTTATTTATTTATTTGACAGAGAGAGATCACAAGTAGGCAGAGAGGCAGGCAGAGAGAGAGAGGAGGAAAACAGGCTCCCTGCTGAGCAGAGAGCCCGATGTGGGACTCGATCCCAGGACCCTGAGATCATGACCTGAGCCGAAGGCAGCGGCTTAACCCACTGAGCCACCCAGGCACCCTGGGGATAGATTTTTTTTAAAACTTGTTCTTTCCATGCATGGTTTCTTCAAGTTATTTGTTTATTTGCTTGTTAGTTTTGGTATCCTAACTTGGTATAGGAAAATTTATTCACATGTGTAGTGGTCCCTGAGTTTCCAACCACATTTAAAATGGGGAAAAGTAGGGTGAAGGATTTTTAGATCCAGGCATGACAAAAAACAAGTATTGGATTTATCTTCCTCCCCTAGACAAGTCTCACACTGTAGAAGAGATACGAAGTGACCTTCGAAAAAAGGGAAACAAGGTAAGCTCTATATCCATCCCAGCTTTCTGTCTGGGAGCACCTTCCAAACCACAAATTGTTGCTGAAACAGGGAGCACTGGTTTTATTAGGTGGGAAAATGGGAATTTGGGTTTAGAGCTGCTACAGCAGCTAGAATCTGTAGGGACAGAATAACAGAGAGGAGGGCAGAGAAGGATACATAGAAATGTGCATGGTGGTCTCTTTGAGTCTTCAACCAAAGACTGAGCTGGCGTCTTAAGGATAAGACTCTGTGAGGCCACTTGGAGACAAATAATTAGGAAACTAAGCTGAACTGACATTCCTGAGGTCATGCAGTATTGGAAGGAATTGCAATTCCCAACAGCCAAAAGAGAAAGAACTGAACGAATGTCAAGCACTCAGATGGGACACCACAAAGATAAACAAAACACAAGACTTTTTCAAGGAAAACAACGTAATCTAGTCCCACAATAATGTAGCACAACAATGTCCAGCATACTATCAAAATTTTTCTAGACATAAGAAGTCCATAAAAAGAGGGGGGAAAAGTAAAATATGACAAAGTCAGAGCCCCTCCTTCCCGAATGTACCACTGTGGCATGTGGATTATTTTGAGTTGAAGGCACTTGAGACCCTGAAAGCTCAGGAGAAACTTTTATCTTCCTTTAATCGCACAGAAGAATCTAAATTGGAGGTCTTCCCCCGAATAAGAGTTATTAACAGAGATACATTTTACCTGAGTGACCCATCTGTATGATAGGGCAAACACCAAATTACCAAAAATCTGCTCTTATCATCCTGTGAAGTACATTCCCTTCCATCTAAGACCCAGATCCCTATCCCCTCTCCTTAGTTCAGAGCAACGTATATACTTCATTCTGCCTGACCATCTTTAGAATTTCTATGTCTACATGGATTCGCTGTACATATGCCTATTAAATTTGGTTTTCTCCTGTTAATCTGACTCATACTAATTTGTTTCTTTAGTCCAGCTGGAAGGACAGTTAAGAAGACAGGAATTCTTGTTCCCCAACACTTAAAGTAGGCTACACACATGGAGCCCCATAGGCTAGTGAAGCCTAGTGAAGGACTTGAACTCATGACCCTGAGATCAAGACCGGAGCTGAGATCAAAAGTCAGACACCCAACAAACTGAGCTACCCAGATATCCCACTCCCCAATACTTTAAATGATTATATTGTACAAGAGTGAAAGTTTAAAATCAATTTAGTACGTTTCTGCCTGCAAAAGTTAGAGGGGGGGGAAGAGCAATAAATTAGAAGGAAAAGGAACTCATCACTGGTCCAGAAACCAATAAAACAGCAAATATATAAACAACAGAGGAAATCAACAGATCAGAAGTTGGTCCTATGACAGAGGAGTCATCTTGAAGGGGTCACAAAGGCCAAATGTGGGAACATTTGCAAAACAGAATAAACAATGGGTTATAACCCACATGGTCAAATAAATACCCACGAATTTGATATAAATAAGTATTTAAATATGTAATTAAATGGGGGGGAAGCTCTTTTTTATAGAAGTGTTCTAATTCAGGGGCGCCTGGGTGGCTCAGTGGGTTAAGCCGCTGCCTTCGGCTCAGGTCATGATCTCGGAGTCCTGGGATCGAGTCCCGCATCGGGCTCTCTGCTCAGCGGAGAGCCTGCTTCTCTCTCTCTCTCTCTCTCTGGCTGCCTCTCCGTCTACTTGTGATTTCTCTCTGTCAAATTAATAAATAAAATCTTTAAAAAAAAAAAAAGAAGTGTTCTAATTCATAAATACAGAAGGAAAGATGGAAATAGAAAATCACTACTTGGCAAGCACCACTGTAAACAGTTGTTGCAGGCAAGGAATCATGAATGGTTGCTAAAAATTAGTAATCTAGAAGTGTCCCCTAACAGGATGCCCATTAACTACAAGGATGAAAATACTTACAGTGGAGAAAACTGGCAGACACCACTGTGACCAAGTGACGAAGGCTGACATTAGCCATGATGAGCATGTATCTCCTGGTAGGATGCACTGGGAAGGAAACAACAACTGCTCGTGCATGTAGCTTCTTGTCCACCCCACACTTGCACAGAAATATTTATGGTTGCCAGAGATGACATTTCTGTCAGGATCTGCAGGCAAATATAGGGATATATTGGAGGAATTGGACCTTATGCAAAGTGGGAGCTTGTTAAATAATCTGTGAACTCCTGCTTCTGTGGTTGGTGCTGGAGCCTAAAGTCAGGTGACCAGGTAATCAGAAGAAAGATTTGGATGTGAAGAGTGGGAAACAAAGACAAACTGAGACCTGTAAGCATGAACTGGACCCTATGAGAATGGACTAGAGCCCATGCTGAACTATCACTGTCTTCAAGCCTCCATCTTTGACAATGAAAGTGACCTCCCGGAGAAGCTGGAACGCTTCATCATGAGCTAAACATGTATCTGGCCCAGGAGCCTGAGAAGATAAAGGAGGACCTGGCAGCAGCTGCCTGCACCAACGAAGTGAGCCAGCAGAGAATTGTCCTCTGTGGGCCCCAACTGGGCATTGCATTAAAGAATATGCTGCTGCTTCGCGTCCACCTCCATAATCTCCTGTGAAATGTCACTGTGGCCCGTGTGGACCTGGAAATATGCGGGGACAGGAACTCTGGGAAACAGTTGTAGCTCAGCTAACCTGACACAATGCAAATCTACCACTCTTCCACCCAGAGAAGCCACTGCCTTTATTTCCCTCCAGGTGCTCGGGGTCCTGGTCTTCATGTCAATTCACAGCTCTCATGGTCCAGTCACGGTCACACAGACTGGGGGAGTCACAGTAAACAGGGCCCATTACCAATTCCCCATGCTCTGTATTCCACTTCATATCTTCCAAGGAAACATTCTCTGGAAGGCAACTCCAGGTCATTTTTCCAGTCAGGCTTACTTCCGTGAAGAAAGGGTCCAGACCTGCTGTCACCTTTTCTCATGAACATGTTCCCTCTTCTTGTATTCTCTGGAAGACTTAGTGAGATGGTTGCAATGTCTTCCTTCAATGTTTGGGACATTCCTTCAGCAAAGCCATCTAGGCTCCTGTGTTTTGTAGGAAGGTTTTAAGTTATGCATTAAATTGCTTTGATATTTAAACTCTACAGATATTCCATCTTCTTTTTCCATTCTATTTTGCTAGGTTGTGTTTTTCCCCCAGGAATCTATCTATTATGTCTACAGTTTCAAATGTATTGTCATAGACTTTTATATAACATCTTACTATATTTTTAATGTATAAAGAATATAAGATTCTGCCATTTGTGACAATGTGGATGGATTGGAGGACATCATGCTAAGTGAAATAAGTCAGATATGGAGAGAAAAATACTGTGTGATCTCACTGGAATCTAAAAAAGTTGAATACAGAGAAGCAGAGAGTAGAATTGCGGTTATTAGGGACAAGGAAGTGGGGGGAAATGAAGAGACATTAGTTAAAATGTATACAAAATTACAGTGATATATGATGAATCTAATGTACAGCATGGTGTTTATAGTTAATAATATTGTGTTGAATACTGGAAAATTCCTAAGAGTAGATACCAGGTACTTCCACTATACACACAAAATGGTAGCCATGTGAGGAGATGCATATGTTCATGGGTTGATTGTAGCAATCATTTCACTATGTGTGTGTATATCAAAATGTCATATTATTTACCTTAAGCACACACAATTTTTATTTCAAAAAAGGAATACACCGTGACATTTTCTTTTTCATTGGTGGTTATTTGTGTCTCTTCCCTTTTTCCCCCTTAATCTCATTGGGGGTTTATCAATGCCATAATCTTCAAATAGCTTTAATTTGAGTTTCCAAATTCTCACTATGTGTATGTTTCTTTTACATTCATTCATTTTTTCTATCAGTATAGTTTCCTTCCATTTTATTTGAGTTTGATTTGCTATGTTTTGCATTTTTAAAGCCATACTTATTTTCATTGTAGTGGTATATCCATATGGAGCAGAGGTCCATTGTTTAAGTTCAATCTACCATCTTTAACTAAAAACCCAGAATTATTTATACATAAAACTGGTAGGGACGCCTGGGTGGCTCAGTTGGTTGGATGACTGCCTTTGGCTCAGGTCATGATCCCGGAGTCCCGGGATCGAGTCCCGCATCCAGATTGTTTCTCCCTCTGACCTTCTCCTCACTCATGCTCTCTCTCACTGTCTCTCTCTCAAATAAATAAATAAAATCTTTAAAAAAAAAAACTGGCAAATACATAATTACTCAGCCTTAGGGCTAACTCAAGTTCACAAATATTTTCTCCTCTGTTTTCATCTAGAAGTTTTATAGTTTTGCATTTTACATTTAGATTTCTGATTCACTTTTTGTTAATTTATGTATAAGGTATGAGGTATATCAACATATAGTTGGGGATTCTGCCTTTCCATATGTATGTCCAATTTTTCCAACAACATTTGTTAAAGGAATTATTCACTTTTCACTGAGTTGCCTTCACATATTTGTCAAAAATTAGCTCTCCAGGGATGCCTGGGTGGCTCAGTTGGTTAAGCATCTGCTTTCAGCTCAGGTCATGATCCCAGAGTCCTGGGATGGAGTCCCACATTGGGCTCCTTGCCCAACAGGGGGCCTGCTTCTCCCTCTTCCTGTTCTGCCTGCAGCTTTCCATGCTTCTGCTCTTTCTCTGACAAATAAATAAATAAAAATCTAAAAAAAAGATTAAAAAATTAGTTCTCCACTAATTTCTCAAGTATTCTGTTCCATTGATCTGTTTCTCTATTATGTGAATATCACACATTTTTGATGATATAGCTTTATAAAAAGTATTAAAATCAGGTAGCATTGGTCTTCTAATTTTGTTTCTTTTTCAATATTATGTTGACTATTCTAGGTGCTTTTTAATTTTTATGTGAATTTGAGAAACAGCTTGTCAATTTCTACAAAAAAACCTGTTGGATTTTAATTGGGATTGCACTGAATCTATAGATTAATTTGAGAATTTCTATATTAATTTGAAATAATTCTTTGCTAATATACAGGCATAAAACTGACTTTTGTACTTTGACCTTATGTCCTGAAATCTTATTAAATTCATATATTAGTTCCAATCGATTTTATAGATTCTGCCAGATTTTTACATAGACCATCAAGTAGACTATGAATCAAGAGCTTTCCTTCTTTTCCAGTATGGCATGATTTCATTTCTTTTTCTTGCCTTATTGAACTTGCTAGAAGCTCCATAAAAAGGAACTGAAATCTAAAACCTAACATTTTTAATGGCAACAAAAATATGCAATATGAATAAATAAAACAAAAGATGCACAATACCTGTACAATGAAAAAAGGCTGAGAGAAATTTTTGAAGACCTAACAAAATGGGAAAATATACCTTGTTCATGGTTTGGAAGAGTCAGTGTTGTTAAGATGTCAATTTTCTCCAAGATGATCTATTCAATCAGGGCCTCAAAGTTCTAATGGTGATTTCCCTGGTCTTACCAGATATCCCCCCAACTAGAGGGAAAATCTCCTTACCCAGGAGCTCCCCTCTCAGCTGGACCAGGGACACTCTATCCAGTCTTCAATCTAACAGGTTTATCTCCCTGATAGCCCATGAAAATACTCAAACAAGCCAGTCATATCCTTCCATGGGAACCAAGGGTCATTCCACTCTCTTGTCACTACAAAGAATGCCTACCACAGCCACTGCTGGTTCATTCCATGCCTTAGTGCAATCTCCAAAACACCCTGCATGACATATGGTATCCTCTTCCCCTGGGCTGTGAGTATACGTGACTAATAAACAAATATCTTGTCTGTCCAGTGTCAGGGGTTGTATGTTCAGCCATCTCATACTATCCCTCCCTCAACAAAGTGTGAATAAGAGGCGATCAGAAAAAATGGCTAAAGTGAGAAAGACCTACCATACCAAGTTGGTAGATATATGGAGACACTGGCACTCTCAAAGGTATTTGTAGAAACCTAAAATATTACCATGATTTTGGAAAACAGTTTGGCAGATTCTTGAGAAGTAGAATATGGGTGGTATCACTGCAAAAGGCGAAGTGGGGAATTCTAGGGGGCTTTTCCCTCTCTAAAGACACTGAAAAACCTTGGTAAAAATCATCAGAAGCAAGGTTATCAGAACTCTAGAAAACAGTCAAAGATTTATAGAAAGCAAGCAAGAACTTAACCAAAAGAAAGGCCACTGAAATGGATAGGAGGGCTTTGTGGCTGCCGACTCAACCCTTTTTCCATACCACACTGCCAGTGGGGTACTTGGGAGCGGAGTGGACTTTGTTTCCAAGAACCTGTGTTTGTTTTATCCTTGTCTGAGGTTTCCTGGAGGATCTGCAGGGGGCTTGTCTTTGTTTTGCCAACTGGGAACTCTCTCAGGACAGAGAAGTGATTATACAGAGGATATTGCCCAAAGAGTGACCAGCTATCACCTGGAGTGGTGGGGGAGATAACAATTGAAGAAAAAATAAACATTACAGAGGCCTGAGAAGAAAAGCTAGGGGTTGAGGTGCACTGGGGACTAAACGTTTTGGAAAGCTCCCACGTGTCATGAGGGATCCAGAAAACCTTGTGCATGCTAGGGAAAGACGTGTGCTGAGAAGAGACCTGAGAAGACCCTAAGCTTTTACCACCTGCTGACCTGTAGGCTCCAGAAAAGCAGCAAGTGGGGTCTCAGGCAGAGCTGAAAATGGCCTGGCTGAGCTTGGAAGGTATGTCTCCACACAGAGACAACCTGCAAAGACCTGAAGGGTATCTTGTTCCTTTTTTCTTGTTTTTCCTCTATTGGCGCATTGTATCTCAAGAAATGCCTACCAGGTTTTTGCTGTTGATGAAGCTGAAGGACCAGAGACATTGAGGCCACACATCCCAGAGAAGTCTTTATGGAAGTTGTTTTTAAAAGTCACTAAACAAGCAACTGCAGCTCATAGTCAGCAACAACACACCCTGAGGAGATGACAGAATCTGATTTCCAGGTTATAGCAGCATAATATTTAAAATGTCCAGTGTTGGGGCACCTGGGTGGCTCAGTGGGTTAAACCTCTGCCTTTGGCTCAGGTCATGATCTCAGGGTTGAGATGGAATTGAGCCCCACATCAGGCTCTCTGCTTGGCGGGAAACCTTCTTCCCTTCCTCTCTCTCTGCCTGCCTCTCTGCCTACTTGTGATCTCTGTCAAATAAATAAAATCTTAAAAAAATAAAATAAAATGCCCAGTGTTGAACAACAACGACAAAGTATTAGGCATGCAATGAGATGAAAAGGCATGGCCTATTCACAGGGGGTAAAAATGAACAGAACGTGTCCCTAACATCGAAATTACTAGACAAAGACTTTAACTGTCTTAACCACACTCAAAGGAAAAAAAGAGAACCAGGGACAGAGGATGAAAGGAAACCCAAATAAAGGATATCTCGATAGGTAGAGAACATCAGTCATGAAATAGAAACCATAAAGAGGAGCCAAACAGAAAATTTGAAGGAGGCTATAGACTTGTGTTTGTGTCCCTTCCCTTCCCCAAATTCGTATGTTTAAATCAAATCCCCAATGTGGTAATATTTGGAGATGGGCCTTAGAGGAGACTATTTGGAGGTAGAGGGCCGACATGAATGGGCTTAGTGTCTTTGTAAAAGAGACCCCAGGGGGTTTGCTTGCTCCTTCCATCATGAGAGGCTGAAGTTAAAAATGGCAGCCTATGAACCAGAAAGTGGGCTCTCCCCAGACACCAAAGACTCCAACACCGTGATCTCAGATTTCCAGCCACTGGAACAGTGAGAAATAAATTTCTATTGTTTCTAAGCCTTCTGTGGTATTCTGTTACAGCAGCCTTAACGGACTAAGAAATGAAAAGTCCAATGCCTAAAATGAAAAATTCACTAGCAGGGACCAACACAAATTTGAAATGGCAGAAGATTAATCAGAGAACTTAAAAATAGGTCAAATTAAATTATCTAGTCTCATGAGTAGAAAAAAGGATGAAGAAAAATTAACAGAGCCCAAGAAATCCATGGGACACCAGTGAGCATGTCAAACACATGCATCACAGAAATCCCAGAAAGAGAGAGAGAAAGGGGCAAAAAGAATATTTGAAGAAACAATGATCAGAAACTTACCAAACCTGATAAAATACATGAACGTACCCATCCAAGAAGCTCAGTAAGTTCCAAGTGGGATAAACTCAGAGACCTACACTGACACACATTATAATTAAACTACTGAAAGATAAAGACAGAATCTTGAAAGCATTGCGACAACCTAGATGAACCTGAAGGACATTAGGCTGAGTGAAGAATCAGACACAGAAAGAGAAATATTGGGGTGCCTGGGTGACTCAGTGGGTTAAAGCCTCTGCCTTCGGCTCAGGTCGTGGTTCCAGGATCCTGGGATTGAGCCCCCCATTGGGCTCTCTGCTCGGCGGGGAGCCTGCCTCCCCCTCTCACTGTGCCTGCCTCTTTGCCTACTTGTGATTTCTGTCTGTCAAGTAAATAAATAAAATCTTAAAACAAGAAAAGAAAGAGAAATATTGTCTGATCTCACTCACATGTGGAATCTAAAACAGTTGAACTCATAGAAACTGCGAGTAAAATGGTAGTTACCAGGGGCTGGGTGGAGGGGAAAATGGAGAGATAGCAAGGAGTATAAGGTTTTAGTTATGCAAGATGCGCAAGTATTGGAGATCTAAAGCACAGCCCTGTGACCATAGTTAACAACAGTTGATTGAATACTTGAATTTGCTAGGAGGGTAAATCTTAAGTATTCTCACCACACACACACACACACACACACACACACACACACACACACACACACAAAGTGATAGCTATCTGAAGAGGTGGGTGTGTTAATTAGCTTGAATGTGGTGATTATGTTGCAACATATATCAGAGAATCAAGTTGTACTTAAATATAGAAAATGCTTAGTCTTCAGATATACCTCAATTTAAAAATTAACGAAGTTTTTAAGAGAGAGCAAAAAGACACCTGAAGAATGGGAAAATGGGAGAATGGGAGAATGGGAGAAAATATTTACAAATCACATACCTGGTAAGGGTCTACTATCCAGAATATATAAAGAATTCATGCAACTCACCCACAGAAAAGACAATCCAGTGACAAAGTGGATGAAGGACTTGGGTAGACATGTCTCCAGAGATGATACACAGACAGCCAACAAACACGTGAAAATATACCCACCTTCACTCATCATTAGGGAAATGCAAGTCAGAATTACAGCAAGATACCACGTCACACCCCTCAGAATGACAATTACAACAACAAGGCTGCCGAGTGGATCCCTTGCGGATTGCTGATGGGAATGTAAAATAATACAGTCACTGTGGAAAAGCTAGGCGGTTCCTCGGGAAGTTAAACAGAATTATGAGATGACCCAGCTATTCCACTCCTAGGTATATACCTAAAAGAATTGAAAACAGGTACTCAGATAAATACTTGTGCACGAATATTTATAGCAGCATTATTCACAATTGCCCAAATGCATCAGCAACCCGAATTTCCATCAGTGAACGGATAGATAAACAGAAGGTAGAATATGAGTACGGTTGCCCCTTGACCAACACAGATTTGAACTGCGTGGGACTGTTCATACACAGTACAGTTCCATAAATGCATTTTCTCTCTCTTTTTTTTTTAAGATTTTATTTATTTATTTGTCAGACGGAGATCACAAGTAGGCAGAGAAGCAGGCAGAGAGAGAGGAGGAAGCAGGCTCCCTGCTGAGCAGAGAGCCCGATGCAGGGCTCAATCCCAGGACCCTGAGATCATGACCTGAGCTGAAGGCAGAGGCGTTAACCCACTGAGCCACCCAGGTGACCCTCTTCCTTATGATTTTCTTTTCTGTCTTATTTTATTGTAAGAACACAGTATATCGTACATCTAACATATAAAATATGTGTTAATCAACTGTTTATATTATTGGCAAGATGCTCAGTCAGCAAGAGGCTATTGACAGTTAAGTTTTGGGGGAGTCAAAAGTTACACCCGGGTTTTTGACTGCATGAGGAGTTCGGGCTCCTAACCCCTGAGATGTTCAAAGGTCAACTGTACAATGAAATATTACTTGGCTTAAAAAAAAAAAAACAAAAAGAAGGAATGGCTTGCTGATCCATGCTACAACTTGGGTGACTGGAGAAAACACATCAGACACAAAGCACACATATCGCAGGATTCCATTGACATGAAATGTCCAGAATAGGCAAATCTATAGAAACAGATCAGGGATTGCCAGGATTTGGGGGAAGGGAGGAACAGGGAGTGACTATTAATGGGTATGGGGTTTTCATCTGAGATGAAGAGAAGGTTCTGGAACTAGAGAGTGTGGATGGCTGAAAAAGCAACATGAATGTACTCACTACATACTGAATTGTATGTATCAAAATGATTTAAATGTCAAATTTCATTATATGAATGTTACCACAATAAGAAAAATGGTAAACTGTATATCTACCATATGATGCAATTGTTCCTACGGCCTGGGCTCAAGTCGTGGTTGAGGCCTTAAGGCCATACTTCAGTGGGACCTAGCACCTGGGCCTAGCACCTGGCAGCGAGCTCACCTGTGTAAGCCTCTAAGCATCAGCCTTGGTTTCCTGAGAAGTCACCTGAGAAGATAGACACTGTAGAGAGAGACAACCACCTTAGCATGAAGTTTTTGTCTCAACTCTATAAGCCAGTAACCTTAGTGAGATTACCAGCTCCTCAAGGCCTCAGTGTCTTCATCTGTGACATGGGATCGGAATATCTACAAGGGACCATGGTGAAGAAACAGTGATGAGACATTTTATACAGTGTCTCATTCGAAGAAGGCTTTGAGGCAGCATGATAAATATGTACCAAGAACCTAGCACCAGTCTCCCAGTTCCCTCTCTCCTCCACAGGCCCTCTTTCCATCCCAGATACTCTGCCTTCATGACCTCACCCCTTCTCCACCCGAGATTTCGGGAAAAGCCTTGACAATCCCACCCTAGTGGGAGAAGCCTGTCTGTGTATGAGCAGAGAGTCCCAGGACTGGAGAGCGGGCTCATGGGAGAAATGCTTCGTAGAAACCCGCAGTGCTGAGTTTTCACCGGTGAACACAGTCCACTCCGGGCTCCCAAATCATTCCCAAGGAAGTTGTATCTGTGGCCCAGACAGCGTGGTACCAGCTTGGAAACACCCCTGTCTCCCATTTCCTGGCCCACCCAGCTGTGCCTTACCGGGGCTGAGCTCCCCTCTCCAAGGCCCTCTTCCCCCCAGGGCCCAGGCACAGATGCCTCTCCATGTTCCTGTAATCCCAGTGCAGTCCCCAAAGCACTGCTTAGGCCTCTAAGTTGCGACAGCTCTTGGCACTTGGCTTTCCGAGTTCTTAAGCCAAAGTGCATAAGTCGAAGAGCCAGGCCCTTGTGAGAGGCTCCCCTGGCCTGATTACTTCATCAGAGTAAATTCCCAGCAGTGAGAGGATCAGGCTGGGGAAGATGAACGAACATTTTTAGAGCTTTTGCTGTTTATTGTCAAATTTTCATCCGGTGTTTGTATCCTCTCGCTACGAACAAACAGATATACTGGTTTTGCGACAGCACTGTTGGCCTTAACTTTCCAACATTTTTACAAATGGCTTTATTCTTTCATTTTTGGAAATTCAGAATGTTTATCTAGGATTCTCAGGCCATAGACAAACAGAGAGGTTACTGATAATCAGACATCTTTCACAAAGTAACTAAAGTTTTGGTCTGCCATCATCATAGCTTTACTTAAAAAGCAAATCCTGTTTTGTCCCTGCATACCTCAGAAGCACATTTCCCTACATAATCATAATGCCATTGGGGCACTCAATGACCGAGAAGTCTTCGGTGTTACCAAATGTATAGCCCATAGTCCCATTTCCCCATTGCCTCAAAAAGAAGGCCTCTTCTCCCTTATCTTGTTCAAATAGAATCCGTACAAAGGCCATGGGTGTTATGTGGATGTTACATTTCCTAATTCTCTTTTAAATCTAGAGTGCCCCCCCACCTTGCCTTTCTTGCCATTGACATGCTGCATGAGCCAGGACAGTCATCCTGTAGCTTGTCCTTCCTCCCCAATTTGTCTAGGCTGCCCTTTAACTGGACTTTCTATCTTCTGTTCCTCCTCTAATCTGGAATTCAGTTCTAAAGGTGTTCCCTAGGGGCACCTGGGTGGCTCAGGTGATTAAACATCTGCCTTCAGCTGAGGTCAAGATCCCAGGGTTCTGGGATCGAGCCCTGCATCGGGCTCCCTGCTCAGTGGGGAGTCTGCCTCTCCTACTCCCTCTGCTTGTGTTCCTTCTCTTGCTGTCTCTCTCTCTGTCAAATAAATAAATAAAATCTTTAAAAATTTAAAAATAAAGGTGTTCCCTGGATTCAAGCTCAGTTCTTTGGCAGAAACCTCAGAGGTGGGGCTGGGGTTTCCAGCACATTACATTTGGAGCCACAAGACATCTGGATGCTCCTCTCTTAGAGACTCCAACATTAGTGTCTGCAAGGTAAACATCCCATCAACATTTTAGGCAATGACTGATGCCTGTTGATCAGCAGTCAGCAAGGACCCACTCCTCAGTGTGGTGCCATGGGGGATGGCCATTCGATCACCACCGATTCATTCTTTGCATTGGAAGATACATGTGGAAAGAAAGAAAGGAAGCCAGCATTCAGTGAGTACTTACTAATAGGCTGGCGCAGTGCTCAGTGCCTAGTTGTGCTTTGTTGTATATGATCTTGGCAACATGGTAGGAAGAAACCTGCTAATGGTCATACCAGAAGTAATATTTGGTAGCATTTGGGATGCTTTATTTTATTCAGTCCTACCCCTGAGGTACACTCTGTTACTATCAAAATTACCAATGAGAGAATCAAGGCTCAGATGTGGTCTTCATTGGCCCAAGGGCACAGCTCCAGTAAGTGAGAGGAGAAGATGTGAGCTCAGGCTTCTTGCCTTCTGCAAGACTCCTCCTTGCAGTTCATTCTGGGTCATGGATCACAGCTGGCCTTGGCACTGGCTGCCTTCAAGCAGTCGTAATCGAGGAAATGGTCCGTGTATAAGCATGCCCACCTAAGACTTCTAGAGTCCTTCTAGACTTCTTCTAGACTTCTTCTAGAGGGACTCAAGCATGACCAACACTGTTGGGCTCCACAAATGTTTTTTGGCTACAGTCCTTGTTCTTGTGAAACATAGAGGTCAGTCTGTTGGTGGCCATGCCTGTGGGCTGTCCAGTGGAGGTGGCCAGATGAGGTTCACCCTGGAGATGGGAGATGTGGGATCATTGGCAAGAGATAAAATGTAAGGCAAGGTGATGAAAGAGATAGTGATAGAGCACGTGAAGAGGAAGGGGGCAAATGAGCTTGGAGACACTCCATAGTTACGGAGGAGAAATCATCTAACCCAAGGAAGAGAACTGCAAAACCTTGCCCGGACCCCAAATATCCATCAGTAGGAATGAGACTACACCAGCTAGTCTAGTCATCCTAGGGAAACATATTAAGAGGATGACAAAGGGCCACACACTGACGTAGGTTCCACCCAATAAGGCAGTCGATGGTGAGAAAATCAAGCTGCAGAACAACATGCATGGATGATGCTATTTATAACACACACACACACACACATGCTTTATATACACCACAGGCCAACACAAGTGTCTATGAATGCATAGAAAATGTCCACAGGGAGAGTCAGCAAATCCAATTAATGTTCATCCCAGCCTGGGATTCACCGAGGCCCAAATGGTCAAGGAACCCCCGGCTGTATTGAAAATATTTCATTTATATAAGAAAAATGTATCCACTAGATACTAGTGTATTTAAATGCTTGAGTATTTAAAATGAACTTAACAGTATAAGTGAAAAGCCGCTCAGAGACTTTCTGGTAGTGGCTGTTATCCAGCCTAGAGGCTGCCAAGGCTTGGGATGCTCCAGGGAAAGGCAAAATGGACAGCTCCCTGGGGCTGGCCCCTGGCTACTACCCCAGGCACTGGGGGATGCAGGAGGGACACATGCCAGGCTCCTCGCATCCAACCAGGCCTGCAGCAGGCCTTCCTGCCAGGAGGTGGGGACTGTTGTCCTGGGCACTCTCTCCCTGGTTTCCTCAGGATGGGGGAAGGACCAATAGGGAACCTGGAGGTTGGGATGCTGACCGAGCGTATTCGCAGAATGGATTCCTGGTCTACCTGTGACACAGAGAGGTCTGGAGGTGAGACAGACTTTGGGTGGGGCACTTTGGTGCATTGGCCACCATGGGCAGTCTATGGTCACCTAGGCCCCCTCTTCAGTCACTTCCCCAGGTCTAGAGCCCCTCCAGGTGGTAGACAGGGGGTGAGGAGGTGCTAACTTCCCCAGCTCAGCCAGAACAGACCCAGATCTGGCCAAAGGGAGGTAGAGGCACTTCCCCCAACAAGTCATGCTCCGGACCCTGGGCTGCAGCTTGAAAGGCTGCTCCCAAGCCTCTGGTAGGCTGGGGACCAAAGGGAGCTGCAAAGTTAGAGAGAAGAGTGAGCCCGGGCCTTCAGCAGCATCCTGGGTCCTCTGAGTGTGGTTTGAGTCTTGGCTTTGGGGGGTCACCTATTCCTTACAGTTAAAGCAGCCCATTGCCAGACAGTCTAGCAGAGAGGGATGCCAGCTGAACTCCGCCAGCAGCCATGTGCTGTAAGATACTGGACAGCTTTGCCATGAAGAGGGAAGGAGGATGTGCTATTGGAACAAGGCCAATCACCTTACTTGGGTCCCCTGCCCACCACTTTCTGGTTGTGGAATGGTATAGATGTGGCCAGTGGCCACCCTAACTAGACCCACCCAAAGTCACTTGGCATTCCCACGTTTTTCTCCCCACAGTAATTCTATTATCCCAGGCATATCTCTGCCTCTGAGCAGGGCAGATTCAAGGTGCTGGGGATCAATGACTCCAGAAGGAAGTGGGTGTGGGAGTACATCAGTCCCCGTGCCCCTCAGTGGGCTTCTCCAAGGCATATGCTTCTAAATTTATCAGGAGGTCCCATGGGGTTACTGAGCCTCAGTGGTAACCTTCTCACTAACATGGACCTGATGGGGTTCCTTCCTTCCCATGTCTCTTTCCTGCTCTCTCACCATGCTTCCCGGAGACTTGCAGCAGCTAACCTACTGTAGCCCTGCTTCACTACTTGCACACAAACCCTTGTCTCAGAATCTGTTTCTGAAGAACCCAAATAAGACAGCAACACTTGGCAAGTGACTTCCCCACTCAGTGCCTCAGTATCCCCATCTGTAAAGCGGGCACAATCGCAAGTGCTGGGTCCCCAGCGTCGATTCATTCTGCTTCAGGTCACAGTGCCCCACTTTTCACCTACCCCATGGTCAGTCTTTTTTTTTTTTTTCTGTTTTTATTTATTTATTTGAGGGGGGGGGATGAGTGGGAGGGGCAGAGGGGGAGAGAAAGAGAATCTGAGGCAGACTCCACACTGAGCACAAAGGCTGATGCAGACTCGATCTCACAACCCTCCCCAAGATCATGACCTGAGCCAAAACCAAGTTGGATGCTTAACTGACAGAGCCACCCAGATGTCCCTGCCACATGGTCAGACTTAGTGACACCTTTGATTCAGGGACTCAGGACCATCCTGACTGGGAGGAGCAAGACCAGGCAGGCCAGCCCTTCTGGACTGCATGTGAGTCCTGCAGGTATAAAGAGAGGACAGATGGCCCAGTGCCCCAACTGAGGCCGCCCATGGTACCTCCTACATGAGCTGGCCTGGCTCCTGCCCTTGCCTGGTTTGGTCCCTACCCAACCTGCTCTGAGGCTGCCCCTTAGCCTTCCCATCACCTTGTCAAGAAATCCAGGCTCCCACGTATGGAAATTCCAACCCCGGCCCTCTGCATTTTGGGGAGTTTCCAGGAGCTTCTTACATGTTTGAGCTGGAGCCTGTGTCTCTGGGTGACTCTCTCCCCACAGCTAGTGGTCCTCATGGGTATGATGGAAAGTGGAGTCATGGCTTTTGCACATCTCACTTGGGAGTGAGTACTACAGAGTTTATGCTTTCCTACTCCTCATGCTTGCTCATGTCTGGTGTTCCACAGGTGGCAAGGCATCGAACCCCCTGTGTCCAACCCTGCACATTATAGGAGCCAAATAAGGGCATACTAAATGTCTAGGTAATTGGAGGGAGGACTCCAGCTTCCAGCTCTGGGAAAGTCTGGCTACAATTACAGTTAGAATACAGAAGAGTCTCATCATCCCCAAAGAATTCCCTCATGTCACCACTTTGTAGAAACCCAGTCTCTATACTCAACTCCTGGCCACCACTGATCTATTCTTTCTTCCTATAGTTTTTTTTTTTCTCCAGAATGTCATGTAAATGAAATCATTAAAGTATGAAACTTCTAGAGTCTGACTTCTTCATTCAGCTTAATGTCTCTGAGATTCATGTCTCAATAAATTTAAAAGGATTTGAGTCATACAAATCGTGTTCTGTGACCACAGTGGAATTAAATTAGAAATCAATGGAAGAAAGATATCTGGGAAATATTCAAATAGTTGAGCAGTGATGCAATTCTAAATAACCCACAGTTGAAAGAATAAAACCAAAGGAAAAGTAGAAAGTATTTTGAATTGAATGAAAATGAAAACATAGCAATAGGAGCTTATGGGATGCAGGTAGAGTTATACTAAAAGAAAACTTTAAACAGGAGAGCAAATTAAACCCAAAATAAGCAGAAGAAAGGATATAATAAAGACCAAGAGGAAATCAATAAAGTGGAAAATCAAACCCAGAAAGAACAATAGAGAAGACCAATAAAACTGAAATTCGGGAGAACACAACTTAACAATAGTAGAAATGAGAGCAGTAACATTACTACAGATGTCTACAGATATTTGAAAAATAATAGAAGAATATTCTGAAAAACTTTGTTCATAAATTTGAAAATCTTGATGAAATGCACAGATTTCCTTGAAAGCCACGAGCTACTGAGGATGACTCAAAAAGAAATAGATAAATAGCATTGTATTCATTAAAGAAATTGACTTTGTAGTTACAAACCTTCCCCCAAAGAAAACTCTGGGCCCAGATGGTTTCACCATGGGATTCACCCAACATTTAAGGGAGGGGTAGTAACAATCTTATGCAATCTCTTCCATAACATGGAAGTGGAGACAGTATTTCCCAATCACGTTCATGAGGCCAGCATTATACTCATATGGAAACCAGAAAAAGACAAACTACAGACTAAAATTTCTGATAAATACAGATGAAAAATTCTTATTTTTGTATATCATTATATAAATAATAATGTATAAAAATTTGCGTATTTATAAATTGTTGAACCAAATTCAACAATATACAAAAAGATTAATACATCATGACCAATAGGGGTTTCTCCCAAGAAGGTAGGGTTGATTGAACATTCAAAAATCACAACAACAGGGGTGTCTGGGTGGTTCAGTTGGTTGAGCAATCCACTCTTGAATCAGCTCAGGTCACAACCTCAGGGTTGTGACATTGACCTTATTTGGAAGTAGTCTTTGTAGATGTCATTAGCTAAGGATATTGACATAAAGTTATTATAGGTTTAGGATGGGTCCTAAATCCAATAACTTGTGTCTTTAAGAGGAGAAGAGAGTTACAAAGACAAACATGAAGAAAGCTATGTGAAGATGAAAGTAGGCAGAGGCTGGAGTTATCTGGCCATTACCCAAGGACCACAAGAAGCTGGAAGACAGAAGGAAGGATTCTCCCGTAGAGCCTTTAGAGGGTGCATGGCCCTGCTGACACTTTATTTTCAGATGTCTAGCTTCTATAACTGTGCAAGAATAAATTTCTGTGTTTCTAACTGGTAATTTGTTACAGAAACCCAAAGAAACTAGTAGACCATACTAAGTAACTCAAAACAAAAAACCATGTGATCATATCAATAAATGAGGAAAAAGCATTTGACAAAATCCAACAAACAGTCCTGATTTAAAAAAAAAAAAATCTCAGCAAACTAGGAATATAAGGGGATTTTCCTCATTCTGATGAGTGTGGATTAATAAAACTTCCAGCTAGCACCATGAATGGTGAAAGACTGAGTGCTTCTTTCCCCTCTGATAAGGAACATAACAAGGATATTCACTCCCACCACATTCATTCAGGATTGTACTGGAGTTTCTAGCCAGTGCAATCAGGCATGAAAAAGAAAAAAAAAAGTCATTAAGATTGGGACAGAAGGAGAAAAACTGACTTTATTTGCAGATGACACAATTCCCTATGGAGAAGATCTGATAAAATCTATAAAAACAACTATTAGAACTCATGAGTTTAGCAAAGTTCTAAATTCAAAATAAATATACAAAAATGAAATCTATTTCTACATGCTAGGATTGAAAAATCAGTTATTGAAATTTAAAAATATTGACAGTAGTACTATAAAGTTCTGAAAAAAAATTGTTGAAAAACCATATATTGAAACTACAAAACATTCCTGAGAAATTAGAGTATCTAAATAAAATAATGAAGAGATCGACTTTGTTCACCATTTGGAAGGCTTTATATTGTTAAGATGTCAGTTTTCCCGAAGTTGGTCTAGAGAGTCAATGCAATCTCAGACATATTTCCAGAAGGCTTGTTTGTAGAAATTGACAAGATAACTCTAAAATTCACATGGAATTGCAAAGGACCTAGGATAGCCAAAACAACTTTGGAACAAAGAACAAAGCTGATGGTTGTTTTAACCCTACTTGATTTCAGTATTTATTCTAAAAACTACAGTAATCAAGACAGTGTGGTATTGGCCTGAAGTTTCCATCTTTTGAATTATTTGAAAAATTTTTAGTATTCCATTTAATTAATTTATATAATTTATGTATATATGTCTTTGTATAGACTTTTTATGCTCACTCTAGGGATTTTGATAGGAACAATTAATTTTTCAGTCTACTAACACTCAATATTTTAACTTCCAGTAGAATGCAGACACCTTCACCATGACTTCTTTCTTTCCGCTGTAGCTGTTTTATATATTATATCTACAAATGTTAGAAACCCTATCACATAATTCTATAATTTTTACTTTTAACATAAAACTTGTTTTGAAGAACTTAACAGGAGAATATCTTATATTTATTAAGATATTTACCATTTCTGTTGTTCTTCCTTTATTCCTAGTTTTCCAAGTTTTCTTTCAAAGTTTTCCAAGTTTCCTCTTCCATCTGAAGAAATTTGTCTAGCAATTCCTTCAGTGATGGCAACAAATTATCTCAGTTTTCTTTCCTCTGAGGTCTTTATTTCAACTCATTTCTGAAGGATATTTTTGCTGGATCTGAAATTCTGTGTTCTTCCAAACACTTAAAAATATTATTCCATTGCTTTCTGGGTTCTATGGTTTCTGATGTAACATCTGTAGTCATCTGAATTGATATTCTATATATTGTATGTCATTTTTCTCTGGTTCCTTTTAAGATATACAGATGGTCCCCAACTTGTGCTGATTCAGCTTACGATTTTTCAACCTTAAAGTGGTGCAAAAACAATACCTATTCAATAGAAACCATAATTTGACATTTTGACCTTTCCCTGGGCTTGTAATGTATAGACTGACACTCTGTCTTGATGCTGGGTGGCAGCGAGCTCCAGGTGCCAGTCATCAGTATGATCACAAAGGCAAACAACCAAGGTACCTACAACTATACTATACCCAAACAATTGTTCTGTTTTATACTTTCAGCACAATATTCAATAAATTACACAAGATATTCAACCTTTTATTAATAAAGTAGATTTTGTGTTGCATGATTTTGCCCAACTGTAGGCTAGTTTAAGTGTTTTGAGCATTTTTACGGTAGGCCAGGTTAAGTTATGCTGTTCAATAGGTTAGGCATCTTAAAAGCATTTTCAGGGGCACCTGGGTGGCTCAGTTAGTTGAGCATCTGACTCTTGATTTTGGCTCAGATCATGATCTCAGGGTGTTGGGATCGAGTTCCAAGTTGGACTCCATGTCTGCTTGTCCCTCTCCCTCTGCTCCCCCCACTCTCAGATAAATAGATGATGATAGATAGATGATAGAATCTTTAAAAGAAAGCATTTTCAACTTAATACTATCTTCATCTTACAATAGGTTTATCAGAACACAATCCCATCATAAATTGAGGAAGATCTGTGTTTATCTTTAGTTTTTATCAGTTTGATTATGATGTATCCAGACATGGATTTCTTTGAGTTTATCCTGTTGGGGATGTGCACAGCTTCTCAAGTCTGTAAATTTATGTTTTTCTTTGATTTGGTAGGAAGCAAAATTGGGGAATTTTCAGCCATTATTTTTCAAAATTTTTTTTTCTATTTCTCATTTCATTCTTTCCCTTCTTGAGATTCTGATGACTTGATTTTAGACCTTTTTGGTATTACCCCACAAGTTCGCGGGCTCTGTTCATTTTTCAAATTTTTTCTCTCCATTGTTCATTCTGGATAAATTTTATTGAAGCATCATCAGGTTTGGTGACTCCTTTTCTAGTCAAGGAATTTATTTTGTATTTTCCAAATATAAAATTTCCACTTAGTTCTATTTAGTATCTGCTATTTGTTTACTGAGACGTTCTATCTTTCTGTGCATTCCAAGAGTTATTTACCTTTATTTCCTGGAGCATGAATATAACAGTTGCATAAAGTCTTCTCAGAATAGCGTCCATCTCTGGGTTGGCGTCTGCTGTCTTTTCCCTTGTGAGGTGATGTCAATGTTTTCCTACTTCTTCATATGTCAAGCAATTTTTTTTTCTCTTGGACATTCTTAAGACTACATTTTGGGACTCTAGGTCTTGTTTAAATCCTGTACAGAATGTTCGTTCTTTAAAATTCGTGAGTTTTAGCAGGCAACCTGCTCCCTGGGGCTGTGATTCTAATCTCAGTTCAGTTTTCAAAGCCTTTGCAGAAGTAGTATCCATCCTGTGTTTGCATTATCCAGTGGCTAACTTGGGACCTGAATGGTGGTCCACCTTATAGTTCAGATCTCAAAGATATTGATTTGCTACTTAGGGTCAGATCCATGCATGCAGATACAACTCAGAGGTGAATCCAGGAGTTTATAACCAATTTTATTTTTATTTTTTATTTTTTTAAAAGATTGTATTTATTTATCTGTCAGAGAGAGTGAGCACAGGCAGAGGCAGAGGGAGAAGCAGGCTCCCTGCTGAGCGAGGAGCCTGATGTGGGACTCGATCCCAGGACGCTGGGATCATGACCTGAGCTAAAGGCAGCTGCTTAACAAACTGAGCCACCCAGGCATCCCATTTAACCAATTTTATTTTGAGCTTTTTCTCCTAAGCAATCTTCCCAACACATCTCTGCTTCCATTCCCACCCTGCACACTACCTGGGTTTCTAACTAGAACACTGGGATTTTAGTTTTTCTGCTCTTTCATGTACTTCCTGCAACTGTGTCTTCCTCTGGGACCAAACAGTGAGAGCATAAGGGGGAAAAAAAGCTGTGGGTATTACCCCTATACTCGTGAGCTCACGGTTCCTTTAGTCAGAAAAGGAACTCAGAGTTTTAGGTACCTTCCCAGCAGCCACTGCTGCTCTACCTCTGCAGGGATTGCCTGGGGTAGGGGTGTGGGCAAAGCAGGAAAAAAATGATTTCCTCTCTTTTCTATTGATGTTAGACCTTTTTGGTATTACCCTGCAAGTTCCTGAGGTTCTGTTCATTTTTCCTACATTTTTTTTCTCTCTGTTGTCCATTTTGGATAAATTTTATTGAATTATTATCAGGTTCAGTGACTCATTTCCTAGACAGGGAATTTCTTTATTTTGTATTTTCCAAATCTAAAATTTCCACTTAGTTCTACTTAGTACTTGCTATTTGTTTATTGAGATGAGACTTCTTTGCCACTCTTTGAATCAAGGGTTTTTCTTAGAGCTCTTTTTATTCATACCAGTGAATACATCTGAGTTTCAATTTGACTGAAGGTAACAACAAAGGAAAAAATGGGAGGCTCATGGTGGTTCAGTTGTATATACAGGTCTGTTCTTATTCCTAGTCCATCTGCTCTGGTTCTTAAAAAAATAGACTTTATGGGGTGCCTGGGTGGCTCAGTGGGTTAAGCCTCTGCCTTGGGCTCAGATCGTGATCTCAGGGTCCTAAGACTGAGCCCTGCATTGGGCTCTCTGCTCAGCGGGGAGCCTGCTTTCCTCTCTCTTTCTCTGCCTGCCTCTCTGCCTACTTGTGATCTCTGTCAAATGAATAAACAAAATCTTTAAAAAAAATAGACTTTATTTTTTCTCAAGTTTTAGATTCACAGCAAAACTGGAGGGAAAGTACAGAGAGTTCCTATAGATTCCCTACCCAACCAATGTGACAGCCTCCACATTATCAACAGTCCACACCACAGTGGTATGTTTGTTGCAGTTAATGAACCTACACTAGCATGTCAATATCCACCAAAGTCCACAGTTGTTGTACATTTAAGGGTTAATGGTTTTTTGTGTTTTTTTCAAACAAATGTAAGTACGTACCCACCATTATAGTATCATACAGAACAGTCTTACAGAACAGACCTAGAAATTTTCTATGATCCTCCTATTCATCCCTCCACAGCCCGCCTCCTTCGTCCTCTTCCCAAACTCCTGGTTACCACGAATCTTTGTACCATCTCCATAGTTTTGCCTTTTCCAGAATGTCACATGATTTGAATCATACAGCATATAGTCTTCTCAGATTGGCGGGGTTTTTTTGTTTGTTTGTTTGTTTGTTTGTTTGTTTGTTTTAGCAATACGAATTAAGGCTTCTCCGTGTCTTTCGTGGCTTGATAACCCATTTCTTTTGACCACTGAATAATATTTCATTGTATAGAGGTACCATGCATTTACTCATTTACTTACTGAAGGACATTGAGGTTGCTTCTAAATTTACGAGTTCTGAATAAAGCTGCTACAAATGCCCATGTGCAGGTTTTTAATGTAAGTTTTCAACTCCATTGAGTAAATACCAAGGAATGTGATTACTGGATTTATGGTAAGACCACGTTTAGTTTTGTTAGAAATTGCCTGTCTTCCAAAGTGGCTGTACCATTTTGCATTCCCATTGCCAATGAATGAGTGTCCCTGTTCTCCACATCCTGACTAGCGTTTGGTGTTAGTGGTGTTTTGGATTTTGGACATTCTAATATGTCCTGTGGTATCTTACTGTTGTTTTAATTTGTATTTCCCTGATGACATGTGATGTGGGACACCTTTTCTTTTTTTTATTATTATGTTCAGTTAGTCAACATATAGTATATCATTATTTTTTGTTGTAGTGTTCAACGATTCATTAGTTGCATATAACACCCAGTGCTCATCACAACACGTGTCCCCTTAATACCCATCACCCAGTTACCCCATCTGCCAAACCCCCTCCCTTCTGTAACCCTCAGTTTGTTTCCCAGAGTCCAGAGTCTCTCATGGTTTGTCTCCCTCTCTGAAGTCTTCCCATTCAGTTTTCCATAAGATTGTCTGCCATTTGTGTATCTTCTTTGGTGAGGTGTCCGTTCAGGCCTTTTTTTTTTTTTCCCCCAAGGTTTTTTTTTTTTTTTTTTTTTTTTTTTAAATGAAGTCTATCTCCAATGTGGGGCTGAAACTCACAACCCCAAGATAGAGTTTCATGCTCTACCAACTGAGCCAGCCAGGTAGCCCCTGTCCAGGCCTTTTGACTACTTTTTAAGATTGGGCTGTCCTTTTTCTTACTGTTGAGTTTTACAGGTTTTTTGGATAGCCGTCCTTTATTTCTTTTGCAAATATTTTCTTTCGGTCTGTGACTTTTCTTCTCATTCTCTCAACACTGTCTTTCACAGGACCAATGCTTTTAACTTCAATAAAGTCCAATTATTATTTCTTTCAGGGATTATGTCTCTGGTGTTACATCTAAAAAGTTATCACCATATCCAAGGATCCTAGATTTTCTCCTATGCCACTTTCTAGGATTTTTATAATTTGGGGTTTTGCATTTAGATCTATGACTCATCTTGAGTTAATTTTTGTAAAAGGTGTAGGGTCTGTGCTTAGATTCACTTTTATTGCATGTAGATGTCCAATTGTTCCAAAACCATTTGTTGAAAAGCTGTTGTTTCTCCACTGTATTACCTTTGCTACTTTGTCAAAGATCTGTTGACAGTATTTGTGTGGGTCTCTTTCAGGGCCTTCTATATTGTTCCAGTGATCTATTTGTCTATTTGTTCACTAATGCCACACTGTCTTGATTACTGTATCTTTAAAAAAAAAGATTTCATTTATTTATTTGAGGAAAAGAGCATGTGAGAGACAGGGAGCGTGAGCGGGGGAGGGGCAGAGGGAGAAGCAGGCTCCTCACTAAGCAGGGAGCCTGATTTTGGAGTTGGGGTTCAAATCCAAGGACCCTGGGATAATGACCTGAGCCAAAGTCAGACACTTGAATGACTTAACCACCCAAGTACCCCTTGATTACTGTATCTTCATAGTAAGTCTCAAAATAGAGTACTGTCAGTGCTCCAACTTTGTTTTTCTCTTCCTATATGATGTTGGCTATATCGGGTATACTTGCTTCTCATATACACTTTATAATTGGCTTGTTGATATTAACAAAATAACTTGATGGGATTTTGATTGGGATTGCATTGAATCTACATATAGATCACTTTGGGAAGAACTGCCATCTTGAAAAGACTGTCTTCCTATCCATTAACATGGAATATATTTCTATTTATTTAGTTTTTTCTTTATCTCTTTCATCAGAGTTTTATAGTTTTCCTCAAAGAGAATTTATAAATATTAGATTTTTACTGAAGTATTTCATTTTATAGAAGTATTAACATAAGTAGTATTGTGTTTTTAATTTCATATTCTACTTGTTCATTAGTGATATATAGGAAAGTGATTGATTTTTGTGTATTAACCTGGTATATTACAATCTTCCTTTAATTACTTACTAGTTCCAAGACTATTTTTGTTAGTTCCTTTGTATTTTCTATATAACATGATCATGTCATCTGTGAATAAAGACAATTCTATTTTTTCCTTATCAATATGTGTACCTTTTATTTCATTTTCCTGGGTTTTTTTTTGCATTAGCTAGGACTTCCATTGTGATGTTGAAAGGCAACGTTGAAAGGAGACATCCTTGCCTTATTCTTGCTCTTAATGGAAAACCTTCCAAGTTCCTCACCATAAAATGTGATATTGGCTATAGGTTTTTTGTATATATTCTTCATCAAGTTCAGGAAGTTCCCCTGTAGTCCCAGTTTGCTGAGGGTTTTTTATCATGAATGGATGGAGGATTTTGTCATATCCTTTCCCTACATTTATTGATATGACACTTCTTTCTTTTTTTCTTTTTTTACTGTTCACTTGAGTTTGCATTATATATTTAAAACTAATCTAGGGGCACCTGGGTGGCTCAGTGGGTTAAAGCCTCTGCCTTTGGCTCAGGTCATGATCCCAGGGTCCTGCCAAGCAGAGAGCCTGCTTCCCCCACTCTCTCTCCCCTGCCTCTCTGCCTTCTTATGATCTGTGTCTGTCAAATAAATAAATAAATAAAAATCTTTAAAAAAATAAAAGTAATCCAAGTTCACTTTCAAATAACACTATGCCTCTTCAGGGATAGTTTAAGTACAAAATAACAAAAATAAAATATTCCTAATTCCTTCCTCCAATTTCTTGTATCATTTCTGTCATTCATTTTTTTTAATTTATTTTTTATTTATTTTCAGCATAACAGTATTCATTATTTTTTCACCACACCAGTGCTCCATGCAATCTGTGCCCTCTAAAATACCCATCACCTGGTACCTCAACCTCCCACCCCCCCGCCACTTCAAACCCCTCAGATTGTTTTTCAGAGTCCATAGTCTCTCATGGTTCACCTCCCCTTCCAATGTCCCCCAACTCCCTTCTCCTCTCTAACTCCCCATGTCCTCCATGCTATTTGTTATGCTCCACAAATAAGTGAAACCATATGATAATTGACTCTCTCTGCTTGACTGATTTCACTCAGCATAATCTCTTCCAGTCCCGTCCATGTTGCTACAAAAGTTGGGTATTCATCCTTTCTGATGGAGGCATAATACTCCATAGTGTATATGGGCCACATCTTCCCTATCCATCTGTCCATTGAAGGGCATCTTGATTCTTTCCACAGTTTGGCGACCATGGCCATTGCTGCTATAAACATTGGGGTACAGGTGGCCCTTTTTTCACTACATCTGTATCTTTGTGGCAAATACCCAGGAGTGCAATGGCAGGGTCATAAGGAAGTTCTATTTTTAATTTCTTGAGGAATCTCCACACTGTTCTCCAAAGAGGCTGCACCAACTTGCATTCCCACCAACAGTGTAAGAGGGTTCCCCTTTCTCCACATCCCCTCCAACACATGTTGTTTCCTGTCTTGTTAATTTTGGCCATTCCAACTGGTGTAAGGTGATATCTCAGTGTGGTTTTAATTTGAATCTCCCTGATGGCTAGTGATAGTGAACATTTTTTTATGTGTCTGATAGCCATTTGTATGTCTTCATTGGAGAAGTCTCTGTTCATATCTTCTGCCCATTTTTTGATATGATTGTTTTTTGTGTGTTGAGTTTGAGGAGTTCATTATAGATCCTGGATATCAACCTTTTGTCTGTACTGTCATTTGCAAATATCTTCTCCCATTCTGTGGGTTGCCTCTTTGTTTTTTCGAATGTTTCCTTTGCTGTGCAGAAGCTTTTGATTTTGATGAAGTCCCAAAAGTTCATCTTCACTTTTGTTTCCTTTGCCTTTGGAGACATATCTTGAAAGAAGTTGCTGTGGCTGATATAGAAGAGATTACTGCCTATGTTCTCCTCTAGGATTCTGATGGATTCCTGTCTCACATTGAGGTCTTTTATCGATTTTGAGTTTATCTTTGTGTATGGTGTAAGAGAATGGCCGAGTTTCATTCTTCTACATATAGCTGCCCAGTTTTCCCAGCACCATTTATTGAAGAAACTGTCTTTTTTCCACTGTATATTTTTTCCTGCTTTGTCAAAGATTATTTTCCCATAGAGTTGAGTGTCCATCAAGGACCATAAGATACCTGGAAATAAACCTAACCAAAGAGGTAAAGGATCTGTATTCGAGGAACTACAGAACACTCATGAAAGAAATTGAAGAAGACACAAAAAGATGGAAAACCATTCCATGCTCTTGGATCGGAAGAATAAACATTGTTAAAATTTCTATACTGCCTAGAGCAATCTATACTTTTAATGCCATTCTGATCAAAATTCCACCGGTATTCTTCAAAGAGCTAGAGCAAATAATCCAAAAATTTGTATGGAATCAGAAGAGACCCCAAATCGCTAAGGAAATGTTGAAAAACAAAAATAAAACTGGGGGCATCACGTTACCTGATTTCAAGCTTTATTACAAAGCTGTAATCACCAAGCTGACCAATCACCAGCATGGTGCTGGCATAAAAACAGACACATAGACCAGTGGAACAGAGTAGAGAGCCCAGATATAGACCCTCTGTCATTCATTTTGCTTATATATAAAACCCTTGATACACTGTTGCTATTCTTACTTTGAACAAACTATTATCTGTTAGATCAACTAAGACTAAGAAAAGTAAGTTTTTATTTTACCTTTACATATTTCTTCTCTAATGCTCTTCTTTCTTCATGTAGAATTGAATTTCTGGCCTATATTATTTTCCTTTTCTCTGAAGTGCTTACTTGAACCACTTAATTTTGGGACATTTTGGTGATTTTATACTTTTATTTGACAATCAGTGTTTAATTCTCATCTGTATTAACTGTAGATTTTTGAAAGCTGTGACAAGTACATAAGTAACCAATGTGTAGAGCTTTTTTGGTGAGTTTTCATCCTCATTGCATTTTCTAAACAACCACACATGGATACAAAATGGGACATTCCTTATTCATTTGGCCCAGACAACTTTGCTGATTTTGCTGTCAATGTGTGCATCTGGAATTCCCGTCTCTTTCATGGAAAATTTCCAGATCTTTTTGAGTACACAAGGGGCAGACTTCCAGAAACCCATTCCATGGATGTGCTTGTGAATACTGATGGTATACTTTTTGGTCACTACCTTGCTGATGGCAGAACAGTCCTTCTTCTTGCCACCTTTCTTAAGGGAGCCATGTGAAGCCAGGTGACAAGGAGGCTCAGAGCAGAGTGGGATAATACAAGTCAAGTCTTCTCTCCCCAGCTCAGCCTCACACTGCCCCTCTTTGGGTGCTTCCAGGCCTCTGAGTTCCCAGATCTGGAATTCCTTGCAAGGCAGGTTCTTGCCAACAAATTCTCCATATTTTTGTTTGTACCAGAAAGTCATTATTTCACTTTCACTTTTGGAAGATTATCTTGCAGAATATGAAATTCTAGATTGGTGGGGTATTTTTTCCTCAAGACTTTGTGAATTTTACTCTACTCTTCTTGTTTGCCTGGTTTCTAAGAAGTCAGGTGTAAGTCTATATACGAAGTGTTTTCCCACCCTTGGTTTCTAGCAAGATTTTTTCTTTATCTTTGATTTTCTACAGTTGGAATAGCATAGGTGTAGTTTTTTGTTTGACATTTTTCCTGCTTGGTGTTCCTGGACCCGTGGTTGGTTCTGACATTAATTTGGGGGGAATTTGCAGTCATTGCTGCTTCAACTCTTTCTCATGGTCCATTTGCTCTTTCCTTTCTTTCTGATATTCTTGATACTCATATGTGACATATTTTGTGTTTGTATAACCATTTGGGGATTTCGTATTTCACTTTTTTTCAGCCCTTTTTTCTCTTTGTTTTTCAGTTTGGGAAGTTTCTATTGAAATTTCCTCAAGCTCAGGGATTCTTTCTTCAGTCACATTAAGTTTACTAATGAGCTCATCAGGTATTTTTCATTTTTGGTACAGAGATTTTCCTCACTGGCATTTCTTTTTAATTCTTTTTTAGTATTTCCATCTCTCCATCTACATATATTGTATGTTGTACATTTTTACTTTTTAGAATCCTTAGTATACTAACCATAATTGCTCTAAATTCTCAATCTGATAATCCTAACATCCTTGCCATATCTGACATATCTGAGTCTGATGATTGTTCTATCTCTGCAAGATGTGTTGTTGTTGTTGTTGTTGTTTTGCCTTTAAGTATGTCTTGTAATTTTTTGCTGAAAGCCAGGTATGATGTGCCATGTAAAAGAAACTCCGGTAAATGGTAGTAAGGTGTGAGGGAAGAAGAGTTCTACAGTTTTATGATTAGGTCCCAGTCTTTTAGTGAGCCTGGGCCCCTGGACTGTAAATGACACAAGTATCTCTCTCAGTTTTTCACACTGTTAGGTGGCACAGGATGGATAGAGGGGGCTGGAATTGGTTTTTTCCCCTTCCTCTAGGTAGACAGCTAGTGGTGGCTGGTGAAAGGTATTTTTCTTCGCCCAGTCAGTCAGCCTCTGCCAAAATTCCATTAGGTTAGCCTTTGGTAAAACAGTTTCTCTTGAGTATAGGACTTTTAAAGATTTCATTTATTTTTCTTGACAGACAGAAATCACAAGTAGGCAGAGAGGCAGGCAGAGAGAGAGGGGGAAGCAGGCTCCCTGCTGAGCAGAGAGCCCGATGCGGGGCTCGATCCCAGGACCCTGGGATCATGACCTGAGCCGAAGGCAGAGGCTTTAACCCACTGAGCCACCCAGGCGCCCCAAGTATAGGACTTTTAAAGCACGGAGTGCTCTTGGTGTATTTCAGAAAGGCTCTTTTCCCCTGTCTCTACAGGCAGCACAAGGGGATTTTCTCTGATGGTCTCTGTGAGGACCTGCTGCCATTCCTGGAAATAAAGCTCACTCACAAGAGTGCATGTGGGGGGTTGGTCCCCCTGACTGGGTCTCTCTGGAATTTTTAACTTTCAGGCTTGTCCACACCAAGCTTCCAATTGGTGGATCACAAGTTGAGTTTTCCTACTCTGGCCTTGGATCCTGGAGTGGTGTCAGTTCCCCTCTTTCTATTCCGTTAACTTGTGATTCTCTGGACCTGTGTGTCTAATTTTAGCAACAGTGATTTACCCTACTAAGTCACTACTCTGACAGATCTAAGGAAAATTGTTTGATTTTTCAGTTTGCTTAGCTTCTTACTTATTAGGGTGGAGTGATGACTTCCAAGCTCCTTATATGGCAGAGTGGAAACTGGACATCTCATCTATTTTTCAGAGTTCTCAGATAGATGTTCCACACATTCTGTCCATGGGTCCCAATTGCATTTAGTGGGAGAGATAGGAACTCTACCTTTTGGAACAAAATGCAATAAACATATGGTTGAAGACAAAAACAAGAAGATATTTAACAAAATCTTACAAGATATTTCTGGGTAAGACCACTTGGAAGGGTTTCTTGTTCACTTTTTGGTCATTTCCAACTTTCCTCTAATGCACATTATTACATAATTAAAAAGACAAATCAAGAAGCACTCTTAAAACAACCCAAGCAGGGTGAACTCACATTTTGTGGTCAGAATAATTTCTAAGGCATATGTTGTGGACTATATGGACAGATGGAGAGTTCGCATGAAGTGTTGCCTGGGGGAAAGGCAGGACCTAAACCATTCTCATTCCATCCCTGGACATCACATCTGCTCATACATGAGCATGGAAGAGAACCAACACAGATGCCAGCCTATAGGCTTTCAAACAACAGAGCCCCAGGGCTTTGTTTATTTTACTTTTTGTTGTTTTTTTTTTTTTAAGATTTATTTATTTATTTATTTGAGAGAGAGAGAGAGAGAGTCAGCATGAGAGGGGAGAGGTCAGAGGGAGAAGCAGACTCCTTGCCAAGCAGGGAGCCCGATATGGGACTCCATCCTGGGACTCCAGGATCATGACCTGAGCTGAAGGCAGTCGCTTAACCAACTGAGCCACCCAGGTGCCCTGTTGTTTATTTTATATTACCCAAACATTCTTTTAACTAAAAATGTAAAGATCAAACAAAAGAGTCATTGTCATTGCTCTGTGGAGTCCTGAACCCTCACCCCTCTCCTTGGCCCCAAAGACACACATAGCACTTGATGGGTGGCTCACAGAAAGATATGTCCAGGTTCTTGGAACTTGAGACTGTTACCTCATTTGGAAGAAAGAGTCTTTGAAGATGTAATTAAGAATCACAAGATGAGGCGATCATTCGGGATTATCTGGATGGGCCCTAAATCTAATGTCTAAGTGACACACAGAAGAGGAGATGAAGATGAAGGAGAAGGTGACGTGAACATGAAGGTAGATATGGGAGTGCTGTGGGCTCAAGCCACAGAAGATGGAAACCACCAAAAGTTAGAAAAGGCAAAGAATAGATTCTCCTCTGGAAACTCAGGAGGGAGTGTGGCCCTGCCAATACCTTGGTTTCAGGCTTCCAGCCTCCAGAACGATGAGAGAATAAATTTCTGTTAGTTTGTGGCCATTTGTTACAGCAGCCCTAGGAAATGAATATAGCTTCAGAGAGGCCGGACTGCTGGCAGGTCATCCTGCCCAGGCCAGCTCAGTCCAGAAGTCAGACCTCAGGCAGACCAATGAAAAGTCAATTACAATCTGACATGTGCAGGCAAAAGCCCTAGCAGATGACTTATAACCAGGGAGGAACTCAGCATCCTCTAGAGGGGATTCTTGGGATACGTGTGGAGCTACCCTAGTGAAGTAACTCCAAATGAGATAGTGAAGGTTACTCTGCATTCCAGCCTCTGGCAAATGTGGGCATCAGTCAGCACAGCAGAGGGCATGCTGCAACGACAAAGACCCCTCAGCTCTTAGTCCACTGTAGCATCCAAGGTTGACTTCTTCCTCATGCAACATGTCTACAATGGGTCATGCATGGGTTCTGTTCCCTAGTTCCTAGCTCCATGACCCAGGCTGAAGAAGCAGCCACGTTAGGAAACACGAATGGTCACCAAGGCAAAGGGAAAGAGAGCTTTGGCAGAACCTGCACAAGCAATTAAAACACACCTACTCTTTTGTCGGATTCATGAGTCATTCAAGTCCACCCAAATGAGGAGGTTAGGAAGTGTGACCCTATCTTCCAGCCAGAAAAAGAAGAGCTGAAACTATTTGGCGAACAGCATTAACTACTAGTACACTTTCTGTGAGTCCAAACAGCAACCCCAATCCCCGTTCCACTGATTTTTATCAGTAATCTCTGCCTGCTACAGGGCCCGGCTGAGATTATGTTCAACTACTGTTGAATAAAAGAAAGGGTGATAGGAGGGAAGGAAGGAAGGAAGGAAGGAAGGAAGGAAGGAAGGAAGGAAGGAAAAGAGGAAGGGGGTAGAGGGAGGAGGGAGAAAGTAAGGGAGGAAGGGAGACGGGGGAGGAAGGAAAGGAGGGAAGGAAGAAGGGAGGAAGGAGGGAAGAAGGGAGGAGGGAGAAAACCAGGGAGGAAGGAAGAGAAGTGGGAGGGAGGCAGGGAGGGGGGAGGGAGGGAGGGAGGGTAGAAGGGAGGAAGGGAAGAGTTCTTCACGTATAGAAAGTGTCCAAGACAGTTTTTCTAAACCAGCACTGAAAACGGAACCTGGTAGGAGCACTATAAACATTAAATTGGCATTCATTTTGTTTCTCCTAATTTTGACCTCCCGCTTTTTATCAAATCCAACCCTATAGCCAGACATAGTCCAGGACAGGGCAGCCTGAACGCCTGGGGTCAGGAGCGAGGTTGTTGCTGATGGAGCTGATCCTCGCACTCAGAGCACAGTGTGGGTGGGTGTCAGAGCAAACCTTGGTGCTAGGTTTGGTTTTGGGGCTCCTCTTCACACCCCTATCCCGAGGATTATGTCCCAATGACCCAGGACATACCCAATCCTGCACCTTACCATTTCTGTCCACTTGCTCTGTTCTGGCAAGCTCTTTCTGGACTAAAATCTGCCCTCTGTTTCTAATCAGCCCATCAGGATAGCAACACAAAGCTGGACCTTGGTTTTCATTTAGGCTTTCCCTTGAATCCATGGAAAATCAATGTCAAGTTATGACTTGTATGCAAGTGTCAGAATCCCCCCTCCAATGGTTTATAGAATAGGATACAAATGGTTTCAGGTATGGTTAGATCCAGCAATTTAACCCAATGCTCCATTTGTCAGCTTGGCTTTCCTCTGTTAAGCCTTGTTCTCAAACTGACTATTCCCCACCACACAGCCCTGGCCTGAGAGCTTGGGCCAGCACTAGGAATATCATAAAGGTTCAATAAATAATTGTGGAATGAATAAATGAATAAGTGGATGATGGGCCTATCACTCCAGGTCTACATCCTATTAGCTTAGCAATTCCAGGAAAAAGAGAGCAACTCCTTCCAAACCAAAGCCCTCAGGGATGACTATAATTTGTCTGGTTTGGGTTTGGGTCATATATTTGTCAGAGTGGGCTAGACTTTGCCGTGGTAACACGTAAATCCCGAATCTCTTCCTGCTTACTCGCATCACACTCCAATGTGTTTGGGACATGGAGACTTTGCTCCAAGTGGTCACCAAGGTGTCCAGGACCCTCCCATTCTGTGACTGTTATTAATATGAAGCTGCACAGTCATCAGGGCAAGGAAAAAGAACATTCCACATAGAAGCCACGTTAAGTTACAGACCTGAAAGTGACACGCACCGCTTCTGCCCATATTCCACCAGCCGGGCTGGTGCAGAAGAAAAATAAAGTGCTTTGTAAATTGTAGTATTGTAGCTTTCTGGGGTTTTTATGATTCTCTGGGCTAAACACAGAGACCAGGAAGTCTCACTGCTCTGATTGGCGAGGCCTGGGTTGCACGTACACCCCTAAAATGTTGGGGGAGTGGGTCAGCCCTTCACCCTTCCTTTGTTTCCTCTGGGAGAGGCCTGCCTCCCTGGGGGGAAACCAGGGTGCTATCACCGGAGGGGGAGATGGGTGTTGGGCAAGCACAATATCAACTTCTAACCCCTGGGTATTGCTTCCTGACCCTCCTCCCAGGACCAGCAGATTCTGAGCATTCCTCTGCAGGTCCAGGCTGGCAAAGGGGCCCCAAACAACTTTGATTTTATTTAAATGACTCTCAAATTCTAATTTAGTGAGAATATTCAAGCCTTGTTTTTTTTTCTAACAGACTCTGGGCAGATAAAAAGATTTAAAGTAAATACCTAGAGAGTTATATGTATTTTAATACATTTTAATAACTGATTCTAAAACTTACGCCTATTGCTTGTAGAAAACTTGGAAAATAGGGCACCTGGGTGGCTCAGTGGGTTAAGCCTCTGCCTTTGGCTCAGGTCATGATCTCAGGGTCCTGGGATCCAGCCCAGCATCGGGCTCTCTGCTCAGCAGGGAGCCTGCTTTCCCCTCTCTCTCTCTGCCTGCCTCTCTGCCTACTTGTCTCTGTCTGTCAAATCAATAAATAAAATCTTAAAAAAAAAAAAAACCCAAAAGAAAAACTTGGAAAATAAAGAAAAGTACTAGTCAGCTTCCACTGAGCTGTGCAACAAATTATCCCCCCTGGCTTATAGCAACCAAGGTTTATTTCTCTGTCATGTTTTATGGTGGCCATGGATCAGCCAGGCTCCCCTCTGTGCCTCCACTCCAAGACACAGGCTGCAGAATCAGTGCCATTGGGATGTGCTGTTCTTGAAGCCAGGGAAATGGAACTGCCTGAACTTATGATGGTTTTTATGGCTTCCACTCCAACATCATATACACCACATCTGTCCACATCCTGTTGTCTGAGCACGCTGATGGCCAAGTCCAATGTCAGTGGAACAGGGCAGTATGCTCCTTTCAGAGGGAGGCCCTCCGCATCACAGGCAAGGGGTAGAGAGGCCTCACAGGACGGAGAGAGCAAAAATGAAAAACAAAACCATACCCATGACAAGAATGAGAATAAAAAATATAATTATCACAATCCCGTCAACAATCCCAGAGATAACCACTGTCACCCCCCCTCAGGGTATGTTCCTAAGCATGTGTGAACTGACATTCCGGTCTAGTTGCCATTTACAGGAATCACTCAAAATGGTGAAGCAAAGGTAATCAAACCCAGGTCCTCTAGCAATCGGTACATCAAACCCCAACCGAATGATTCAGTCAGCCTCCCCCAGCCAAACCCAGACTAGTAAACCGAGTGCCCAACCTGGTTAATTGATTTGGCTGGACAACCCAGTTAATTCACACCACACTGGTGGAGTGCTGACTGTATGCCAGATGTTGGTATTGGTTGACTGAATCATGTTGATCGAATTATGTAAATTTAGCCCAACTGACTCTATATGTGCAATATTGTAACTTACAAGAAATATAAACCATAGAGAACTGGTGGTTACCATAGGGGAGTTGGGAGGGATGGCTGAACAGGGGATTAAGAGTGGACTTACCATAATGAGCACAGGGTGATGTTTGAAATTCTTGAATCACTATATTGTAGACCCGAAACTAATATAACAGTGTATGGTAACTCTACTAAAATAAAAAATTTTAAAAATTTAAAAAAAAAAGAAATATATGTTCGGTCATTCAGATGACCAAACTGTATTTGCCCATAGTTCCTGGCTCACAGCTCTCAAAACCCTTAGAAGTTTTTGAGTGATAAGAGCAATGGGAACCTATTTTGTTACACTGGGTCACCTGTCCTCCATTCTTGAAAACACTTCACTGCCAGAAAGGTGAAATGGGTATCATGGTTTCAAGGTCCTTCCCACCACAACTGGGTTTATGTTTATGAGGTGGCTGTGGAAAGCACCAAAGGGTGGGGCTGGTTGCCAAGGGAACCAACCATGAATAGAAGGTTGGAACTTTCAGTCCTGCCTCCTTGATTTCCACAGAGGAGAGAGGGGCTGGAGGCTGACTAGGTTACCAATGGACAATGATTGAATCAGTTATACATAGGAAATGAAGCCTCCATAAATACCCAGAACGACGAGGTTCGGAGAACTACCAGGTTGGTAAACCAGAATGCCTCCACGTGCCACCATGCTGGGCCCAAACTCCACAGCAACAGGAGTTTATGGGGGAATCTCAACCTATATATCTACTTCATTTGTCTGTTGGTCCATCTCCTTTAATATCCTTTGAATAAATCAGTAACCTAGGGAGTAAATGACCTTCCTGAGTTCTGTGAGCCACTCTAGCAAATTGATTGAACCCAAGGACTGGGTTGTGGGAATGTCTGATTTATGCCCGTTAGAAATCCAGAATCCCTCTACTTGGGACTGGCATCTGCAGTGGGGGGCAGTCTCGTAGGACTGAGCCCTCAACCAGGAGATTCTGATGCTGCCTCCCAAGTCCAGTGTCAGAATTGAATTGCAGGACACCAGCTGGTGTTGGAGAACAGAGTGGTGGTGGGGAAAACACCTGCCCTCCACATGTTGGAAACGGAACCAAATCCCAATATTTAAGTGTGAATTTTTTAAATGAGTATCTATTTTCCATTTTATACTTATTGATTAAAGAGTTTTGTGGGTATTGCTAAAATTCTGCAAGCATAATTTTAATGACCCCATAAAGGTTTATTGTCTGGCTATATCATAAATACTTACCCCCAGTCTTGACTATTTTTAATGCTGTTAATTTGCACTATTTAACTGCTGCAATCTACATACATTCATGAAATAATGTCTCAGTACAAAGGTAACTCATTTGCATCCAAATATACAAAGATGTGTAGATAAAGAAAAATTAAATTTTCCCACAATTCTCCTTCCTAGAGATAATCATATGGTTATGACTAAGTATACATGTTTATTTATAAACAACAGTGGGATCATTTAAAATATATATACTTGTATGACTTTCTGATTTGTCCTCCTGCTTGAGACTCATAGAAGGGGAATCAACAGGACCAAGGGAATGATCATGTTTAAGTCTCTTGATACTTTGTGCCATCCGAAAATGTTGTGTTGATGTGTGCATCCCACCCCACTACAGTAACTGCTGTGATTGTTACTTGCTTCCATCTTGCTGGAAGAGACCTTGGCTTGCATCCCAGGGACATCCTGACTAGACCTTGTGTCTAGGTGGCAGACCAGCCCCCCAAAGGCGGAGTGTTTGGGGACTGTGTCAGCCTCTACCATACCTACTCTGTTTTGGAATCATCTCTGACTCAGTTTCCCTTCTCTGAAAGGGTATTGGTGGCTCACTGCTGCCACCTTTGATTTTTGCTTTGAGCTGCAGCTCACCTCATGAGACGGCTGGAGATGAGTGATTGCTCCTAACATATGGAACACAGCAGCGGTGAGGGATCGCGCCTCTGAGCTCAGGCTGAGAGAGACAGTGACTATCTCACTCGCACCCGCTCCCTTGCTGGCGCTCTCTAGCTTTCTCTCTTTGAGGAAGACAGCAGTTAAGAATGGCTTTGGGCCAACGGTCATTGAGGAACAGAGGCTCTCAGTCTAACAGTCCACGAGTTCTGCCAACAGCCATGTGTATGAGTATGGAGGTGGAGCCTTCTCCAGCTGAGCCTTCAGACACCTTGGCTGCCACTTCATAAGCCACTGTGAGCCAGTAACCCCCAGCTAAGCCACACTTGATTCTTGGCCTACAATAACTATGGAATAATACATAGGTGTTGTCTTAAGCCACTGAACTTTGGACTGATTTGTTATACAGCAACAGGTAATAACTAAGAAGAGCTCCTACTACTTAGTGAGTATAAAATACTTATTATTTTTTTATAATGAAAATACTTTCTAATAGTAAAAGTGTTGAGCTGCCTTGCTCTAGGTGAGAGGTTACAAAATGATAAACTACAAGCCAAAATTAGCTTGAAGATTTTGCTTTCGGGTCTCCCTCCCCTTTTGTGGGGAGGGGAAGTATCTACACATTGTTTAAAAAAAACATTTTGAGGGTGTTTGGGTGGCTCATCAGGTTAAGCCTCTGCCTTTGGCTGGTCATGATCTCAGGGTCCTGGACTCGAGTCCCACATCGGGCTCTCTGCTCAGCAGGGAGCCTGCTTCCCCCTCTCTCTGCCTGCCTCTCTGCCTACTTGTGATCTCTTCCTCTGTCAAATAAATAAATAAAATCTTTTAAAAAATTAAAAACAAATTTTGAGCCAGCGTTTAAACCTTGGTAAATTTCACATGCACATCACTGACCTCTCTCGACAGATTGGAAGCTCAATAGCTGTGGTTCTCTTTCCTGCCTGGTGTCTGACAGCTGAAACAGAGTAGTGCTGTGCTTCTCTGGGCACGGAGGAGACGGTCATAGAATACACAACTCCTTACCGTCCCCATTTCTCAGTCCAACTGCCAGCTGTAATTTGCCACTGCATTTCCACTATTTTTTAAAGATGTTATTTATCTGAGAAGAGAGAGAGAGCATGAGCAGGGTGAGGGGTGGAGGGACAAGCAGACTCCCCCATGAGCGTGGAGCCTAACACAGAGCCCAGTGCGGGACTTGATCCCAGGATCCGGAGATCAGGAGCCAAGCCAAAGACATAGGTTTAACTGACTGAGCCACCCAGGCACCCACGCATTTCCACCCTTTCTTATGGTAGAGTAAGAGGGAGGTAAGAGAATGTTAAGACACAGGAAAATGTTGTTCCTACATCTTCATCAAAGGGAAGTCAAGGTGAAGAGGGTCAGCGGTTCGAACTGAGCACAGTGGACCTCTCGTGTCCGCTCCACGTGACAGCGGCCAATGCCCTATGTCCAGAATGTCTTCTTTCATCTGCTGATGCTGCAGTTAGAATGGTTCCAACAGCCACGGACTTTCGAAGTGTGAAGGCAGCCAAGCCAGACGGCGGGTCAGCGCTCCCGTCCAGGGAACACAGCTTATCGTCTCTCAAGGGTGGGCCGGACCACGGAATTGACTCAACTTGCCCATCAGGTCATGCATGAGTCAGCCCCTCCTTTAGTGTTCCCAGCCGGGGACAGAGCCCAGGCTAATCTGGGATGCTCTGGGAAGAGGGCAGCTCTGAAGAAGCTGGAGGCAAATGAATGGTAAATCCAATTAGGAAGGCAAAAAGCAGAACTGTCAGTGTCAAGCACCCCCCCCACCCCTACACACACACCAGTCAGGAGGGAGGATGGGGTCTACAGGGAAAAGCCAGCAACAGGTGGGAGCCCTAGAGGTGGTAATTCTGGCCACTTCTGTTGACGCCACTCCACGTGCCAGCCATGGGCCGAAGCTTTATATCATTCCTCTCTAAGCTGCTATTTTGGGGAGGGGGGCTCTCAAGACCATCCTCAAGCTGGATGATTTCACTAGAACTCACAACACTCAAGGCCACGGTATATTGACGGCTAACGTTTGTTATAGGAAAGGGCACAGAGTAAAAGCGACAGGAAAAAGAGATGTATCGGGTGAGATCCGGAAAGGTCAGGCACAAACTGCCAAGCCCTTCCCTCACAGGGGCCGCGCAGGACAGGCTGTTCTCTGCAGCAGAGAACTATGGGGACACGTGCAAAATGTCTGTCCAGGGAAGCCTACTCGAGTCCCAGGATCTCAGGGTCTCCTAGATGGCTGGTCACATAGGCATGTCCTATAAATCTCAGGATCCCAAGGGTGAAACCAGAACTAGACAGATCAGCAGTCTTGATGTTTGCAGGAAATAATCCTGACAAGTCCTGGGAAGTTCCCACTTCTCAGAAATGCCCCACTGACCAAGGGATACACAGTTTCATCAATCAGCAGCAAAGAGTCTCTGAGGGTCATAATCCCAGGAACTGGCCAGACATCAGTCTTGGTTCCAGCCTCCCTGGGGGAGACATGAACAACAGTGCAACCAGACCAACTATGTTACCTCTTTCCTCCCAGTCTCATAACCAGCTTGCACGTGGCATTGCTACCCTACTCACAGATGAGGAAACCATAGTTCAGGGATACAAAGTGACAGGTTGGGGCAGGGACTTGAATCCAGGACTGTGGAGGAGGGAAGCCACACACTGATTAAAACCAAGGACTCCCATGGGTGCCTGGGTGGCTCAGGGGGTTGAGTGTCTGACTCTTCTTACTTTAGGCTCAGGTCCTGGTCTCAGGGTCATGTGATCGAGTCCCACATCAGGCTCCATGCTCAACCGGGAGTCTGCTTGAGATTCTCTCCCTCTCCCCCTACCCCTCTTTCTCTCTCTCGAATAAATCAATTCTTTTTTTTAAAAAAAAAAAAAAAGGCAAAGACTTGGAAGCCTGATAGGTCAGTGTCCTAGTGTTGGTTCCGCCACTAAGTTCCAGTATTGTCACAAGCAACTTCACTTCTATAACAAAAATAAAATAATGGTCTCAGAGGACTCTTCCCAGGAATGCATGAAATAATATGGCAGAAATAAGCTCTCAGGATTTCTGAGGAGGTGGAATGGCTCACCCGATTCCAGCCAGAAGCACAAAAATAGCTCCAGAGAAAAGGGCAAGAGATGTACCTTTACTCCTAAGGGGCCTGCCACAGCTCAGCCAGGGGCACCAGGGCCTTTAGGCTTCCCCAGAGGAAAGCAGCAGATGGGGACGATCTGGAAAGGTAACCCTCCTTGAGACAGGTGCAGGCTGTGGGGCCCATCTCCGGCATGCCAGCCTCTGAAAGGGTTCCAGGGGGCATGTGGGAGGGTGAGGGGGGAAACAGCCTGATAGAGTTCAGCCTGCATGCGTAGCATCTGGGTCTGGGGCACCCCTGCCCCTAGGGGAATGAACATGTTCTCTGCACAGCATAGGAATTAATCCCCAAGGTCTACAGACTGGTGTGAGGCCCCCGGACCTGAGCTCTGAAAGCCTCCATTGGGGGCAAAACTCTGACAAGGTCCTCCCTGCATCATGCACCAATCCCAGGGGGCCGGGGATGGCAGCAGCAGCGCAAACCCGCCTAGGTGGTGGCCATCATCAAGTCTTCAGGGAGGCAGGCTGGCCTGGGGAGGGGGTAGGGGTTGGTGGAGAAGGCATAGCCCGGCTGGCCATCACAGGTTCTCACCTGGCTTGGCCCCCTGTGAGAAGTCACTGCAAGTATCTGGATCTCAGGAGCCTTGCTTGATCAATGGGGCACAGCACGGCAGTGAAAGGTCGCGTGACTGAGCGCGCACCACAGCCACTGGAGCCGGTGCCAGCCCACGCCCATGCCAGATGCGTGGGATCAGATCCTCACAGATCGACTCTGCGTTTCCAGCTCCTTCCCAGCGTGTTAACATCCGAAGACAGTTCTCCGGAAATCTGAATTTCCAGCTCCTCTTTAAAGTTGGGAGGGGGCAGTGGTCTGAATCCCCCTCCCCCCACACATGACCCACAGCCCCACCCACAGGAGCTGGGCAGCGCCCCCGTTCCTGTGAGGGCCTCTCTCCCCCTCCGGCTGGCCACAGGCCCAGCTACTTGTATCCAGGGGCAGACAGTTGTGTCTGGGCCTGCTGACTTCGTGGCACAGGCCTCCAGGGGACACTGCTCAAAAGTGCCAGGCATGCCCCTCCAGACCAGACCAGACCAGACCAATGCGTCCTCAGGCTGGGTTCTGAGCTCTAGCCCTGGGCTCCGTGTCCCAGCTGTGACTGTCCCCAGTGCTGCATGGAGAAGGCACTCTTCCTGCCATACTGCTGCGGACATGAACAGGATGACTAGGGGTGGGGTGAGGGGTAACAGCAGAATGGGGGCTGCATTCACGGCTGCATGCAGGGTTGGGGTTCAGCCTCCTCCTTCCAGTCCAGGCACAGAGCCTGAAGCCACATTAGAGCCTGACCCCAGGTGATCAGAGAGATGTTGGCCACCACCCACCTGGCTGGAGGAGAGGTGGCCTGGATGGGAGCACTTGGAAATTACAGACATTGCGGGGGAAGGATCACTGGGGAAGCTCTGAGGGCCTGGAGGTTTTAGGCCGGGACTCCCTTGGAGCTGGGATGCCATGGCAGGCAGGTCTTTGTAACTGCCAGGACCGCTGGGCCTCAGGGGCCTCCGGGCGTGGGGAGGGGAATTCTCAGAAAGCCCTCTCTGCCATCCCCATGTGTTCTCTTTGCTCTTCGGGGCTGAGGGCAAGAAACCAGGACTTCTGGGCTGCTCCAAATCTGTGTGGCTTCCTCCGCAGCTCTGGGAGGCAGAATCCAGGAAACCAGGGGTCAGGGGGTCGGCAGTCCTCTCTGGTCCCTGCACTTGGCTTTCCTCCGCTGGGCAGCCCTTCCTGGCCTCCCTGCCTGGAGTCCTTTTCCTTAGCTTTCTTTGGCAAGTTACATCAGGACACATTTGCAAAGCTTCCTCCTCCCAGAAGCCTTTTTTCTGACCCAGGGCAGAAGAAATCCATCTTCCTCCTGGGTGGCCTCAGGGTCTTGGATTTTGCAGCATTATCCTATTGTGATGGAATAATCACATGGTCATGTCCCTACCAGTCCCCAAGAGCTGGGACCCTGGGCCACTTTCTGTGTTCCTGGTATCCAGGCCAAGGCCTGGCACAGAGAGGTGCCCGGCGCTTCCAGGGCTCATGGGGTGGGCAGGCATAGCCTCTCCACACAGCCTGTGTGCCTGTGGTCCTTGCGCAAGCCCTAGGCCCAGCCCCAGAAGCGCGTGCCCCATGGCGTCAGGGCCTGTGTGCAGCGGGCCCTGGGGACGGGAGGAGTCTGCATGACCTCAGAGGGGTGTGTTCGGGGACGAGTGTGAAGTCATGCTTGTTTATGAGGCTCTGACACAGGGCTCGTCATTTCCTCTCTGCTGAGCCACATGGTGCCTTCCCTACTCAGCCAGCCTCTGACTTACCCTTGGGCATTGCACAGCATCACTCCTGCAGCCAGTTCCGCAGGGATGACAGGGTCAGAGCTATTGGTCTGCAGTTTAGATAAGGAGCCTTGGGAAATCTCTCTGGCCTCGGGATGACAGACCCTCCCAGCAGCTGTCTGCTTGGGCGGGCACAGGACCCCAACCTGTGAGGTGCCCCAGGGGCAGCTTGGCATCTCTGTGGGGCCCGGGCAGCCAGCAGAGCTGGGGCCCCAGGTGGGAGCTCCACAGGGATGGAGAAGAGGATGGCCAGCTCTGTGCCCTATCCCAGTCTTTTATGCCCTTGAAACTCCCAGAAAAGGACCTCTGGGGCCCTGAGATAGGGTCCCAAGAAAAGAGTACTGGGGAAAAGTCATAAGGGTCTCAGAAAGGAGGAGGGAGGGAGGGAAGGCCCCACATGACTCAGGTGGGGTCAAAGGGCTGGTGGGGGCCAGCACCGGGGAGAAGGGGCAGCAAGCAGGCCACGGAGTTTCTCTTGAGGATAAGAGGGATCCTCAATTTCACTCCATCCCCCAAGTACTGGTCCCTGAGGCAAATGCCCTCACAGTCCAGACAATGGAAAGAGATACAGATCCCACAGACCAGAGTGCCTGCCCTCCCTAAAGGTATTCACATTCATGAAGGTTAGAACACAAGTTTGAGCTGATGGATGCTGAGCATGCCTTTGTTCGCTGGTATGTGGGTCCAGGTGTGAGGCTGTGAGGACCGGGCTGCCCTCGAGAAGGATTATGAGAGGGTTGGATTGGATAATGCCTAGTGAGAGGATGAGGGGGAAGAGTAATTAGCCCATCTCCTACCATTTTACACTCCGTTGTCTTGGGACCATCTAATCTCTGTTTTGGAAGCTGTCCACTGTGACCCTAACTTACCAATAAAAAAGATTGTTGTTTCTATTTATAAACAACAACAAGGGGCTCCTGGGTGGCTCAGTGGGTTAAACCTCTCTCTTCAGCTCAGGTCATGATCTCAGGGTCATGGGATTAAGCATCTCTGCTCAGCCGGGAGTCTGCCTCCCCAGCCCTCTCTGCCTGCCTCTCTGCCCACTTGTGACCACTCTCTGTCGAATAAATAAATAGATAATCTTTTAAAAAAATAAAAATAAATAAAACAACACTTTGCTGACCAAAATGGAAAAACATGCATTCACATTCACACACACACACACACACACACACACACACACGTGGACCTAGGCACACACGCACAACACACACACACACACACACACGCTCTGTCTCATTTGGCACAGTTAGTTACCTGGTGGTTCCTGGCAAGAAGCCGGACAGGTCCTCACAATTTGAGAGTGAGTTCTTTGGTCTGCAAGGGTCAGACACTAGGTCAAGTCATGCTGAAAAACAAGGACTTTATGGGAAAGAGAGCATGGGGAAGGGGAGTCTAGCTATTCTCTGGCTCCTGATTTCTTATTTCCTTATTGAGGTAGGGTTTCCATAGGGTAAAATGCACACGTCTTAAGTACACAAGTGGTAGATTATTATCTGTGCCTCTACCCACATAACTTCCACCCAGATGAACATTAAGAACATTTCTATCCCCCTAGAAAGTCCTCTTGTGCCCCATTCCAGTCAATTAAATCCACAGTGCCCCAGAGACGACCCCTGTTCTGATTTCTATCATTGTACATCACTTTCAACTGCTCTGGAACTTCATTGAATCGTACTGTGCAAACCTTCTTTTACAACACTGTGTGAACTTATGGTTTGGTTTTTCTTAGGTAAATGATTTACCTAAGATTCCTGGGTAATAAAGTAGCAGTATGTTCAATTTTATCAGAAACTGCCAAGCCGTTCCAAAGCAGCAGGACCACTTTACTCTCCCACCAGCGATGCGGGTGAATTCCACTTGCCCCTTCTCTTTGTCAACATTTGGTATTATCAGTCTTCTAAATTTTGCCATGCAAGGGGGTGGGCAGTAGTACCTTGCTGTGATTTTAATTTGTGTTTTCCTGATGACTAGTGAAGCTAAGCTTCCTTTCCTATGCTTATTGGTCATTTGGATATCTTTTGTGGTGTGCCTTTCGACTTTTTTTTTTTTTTTCCAGTTTTGGTGTGTGTGCTGTGTTTTATCATTTTCTTTTTTGATGAGTAAGAGCTCTTTATATGTTCTAGGTATTCTATATATTCTTTATCAGGTATTTGTGCTATAAATATTGTCTCCCAGCCTCTAGCTTGCCTTTTTGCTTTCTTGATGGTGTTTGTGGGTAAGCATAAGTTTTCAATTTTACTGAAGTCAATTTTATCATTTTTTTTCTCTTATGATGGATGGCTTTTTACATCCAGTTTAAAAACTCTTTGTCTATTCTGAGATCATGAATATATTTTCCTGTTTTCTTCTGGAAACCTTATTGTTTTATCTTTCATATTTAGGTCTAGGATTCATTTCAAATTAATTTTTCTGTATGGTGTAGGTAAGGGATCAAGGTTCCCTGTTTCATATGGATTTCCAGTTGATCCAGCCCCATTTACTGAAAATATCTTCCTTTCTCCACTAAGCTGTACTGGAGACTTCGTGGAAAACAATATGACTGCATGTGTGTGAAACTATTTCTGGATTCTGGATTCTTTCCATGGATCTGTGTGTCTGTATTTATTGTGGCTTTATAATAATCTTGATTCACATGGTGTAAATTCTCCAGCCAAGTTTGTCTTGGCTTTTTATATTTCCATATATATTTTAGAATCAGCTTGTGGACCTCTATAAAGAAAACTTGGTAGAATTTCCATATAAATAGCATTGAATCTATAGACCAGTTTAAGAGAATTGACATCAAAATCATATTGAGTGTTAACAATCCATTAACATGGTATATCTGCCCATTATTTAGATTTTTATTAATTTCCTTCAGCAGTGTTTTATAGTTTGCAGTGTAGAGATCATCTATATCTCTCCTTAAAAATTAAAATTTTTTATTCTATTATTTATAGTATTTTTTATACCACTTTGGTGTCTTTGTAATGGTAATTCTCATAGGTTCCTCTCTCTCAACTATTGTGTCCATGTTCTCAGTGCAGATTTTGAAAGGAGCCAGTCTGATTGACCTATTCAAAACCACAGTCTTCCTAAGTATAATCTCCTTTGAATCTGAGGACCAATCTGATCCCATTACCAAGCACTGCATACTCCTTTCCTGAACAGAAAACATCAGGTACAATGTTTTTCACAGGAAGGAAGGATCTTGTGTGGGACGTACTGTGACAGACATGCCACAATTCTGTAGGGGGTTGAGTAGTGCCCCCTCCCACCTCCAAAAGATATCGGCCTGGAACCTTAGAATGTGGCTTTGATTGAAATAAAAGCCTAACATATGTAATTAAGGTAAAGCTCTTGAGATGACATCATCCTGGATTAGGATGGGACCAAAATCCAACTGCAGGGATCCTTACAAAAGACAGAAAAAGAGAAGATACCTAGAGAGATACAGAGGGGAGAAGGTGGTGTGAAGGTGGAGGCAGAAATTGGAGTGATGAATCCACAAGCCAAACAACACCAAGTGTTGCCCACAGCTACCAGAAGCTGGAAGAGGCATGGGATGGAGTCTCCTTCACAGCCACCAAAAGGAGCCAACTCTGCTGACACCTTGTTTCAGATTTCTGGCTTCCAGAACCAAGAGAGAATACATTTCTGTTGTTGTAAGTCTTCCAGATTGTGTTAATTTGTTTCAACAGTCATAGGAAACTAATACAGATATGGATACGTATTAGCCACCCTAAACTGATGGATGGTTATAGCTAGAGCACCTGCTTGAGTTAAACAGCTGCCCCACAGAGGGTGCGCCTCACTCTCACACCACACCCTTTCCCTCCATGTTGTGGGGCCTTTCCCTGAACTGCCATGGGGCCAGCCTCCAGGCTGGGATTCCTATAGTAGAAAATTGGGGGCTCAGCCAGTTCCTTTGCTGTTCTGTGCCATGTGCTTCCAGCCCTTCCAGGGTTGGAGGGGTAGGAGGGGGAAGGAGGGGGAGGTCCTGTTTAAAACTTGGGGTTGATTTCTTCTAGATGGGGCAGATACCCAGATGCTCATTCTTTCCCTGGCTGAGTGCTCCTGGGGTTCCCTCAGCAACTGCTGAGAGGGACCTACTGGCTACAGTCTCCTTACACTGTCAATGCTTCCTTAGTTAGCTGTGAAAGACCCTTCTGCTCCTGATCTGGAAGATCACTCTGAAGACCCCCCCACCAACCTTTGGGTCTTGGCAACTCAAGGCCAGTCACCTTCCAGAGATCCAGTGGTCATGGGAAGCTCACTCATCTGGCTGTGCCAGACTGTAGATACAAGCCATTCCCAACATGTTGTTTTAGTTAAAGAGACTTTAAAATAAGATTTAACACCTGGTAGGTCAATTCCCCCTAACCATTTTCTTTTAATAATTTCCTTGTATACTTTCTCTTTGCTATAAACTTTTAAATCCTTTGTCCAGCTCCCTATCTTTCATCCCCTTTCCTTCCCCTCATTCCCCCAAAGCCAAAACACAATAAATTTATATTCTAACTTGGCAAAAATTACATTTTTATGGCATTACATTTTTCCATCCAAGAATTTAAGCTTTTCTCTATTTGTTAAACATTTTAAGGCTTTCCATTCAATTTCATAGGTTTTTCTCAGGTAGGTTCTGTATTTGTCTTTTAAAAATTATCTCTAAGATTTTATAGTTATGTGAATGCATTCTTCTTGTTTTTATGGCTAGCTGTTTTCAAGGAAAACAGATATTTCTTATCTATCACAATTTCAGTTGCCTTAAATTCTCTTATCAATCCTGGTAGTCTGTTTTCAAGAGTGTCTTGGCTTTTTTGGATGTACAATAATTTTATTTGCAAATAAAGATAGTCTGGTCTTTCTTCTCAAATGTAACCAATTAACCTATTTTTTCTTGCACTATTTGTTTAGCTAGAACCTCTAAAATTGTCTCTACTTTTAATGGTGATGGCAGGCATATACAAATGGTTTCAACCTAGCAGTAATTAGTATATTTGCCTTTGATTTTAATAAACATGTTTGTCTTAGTTAACATTTTTTCTTCTATTATTATTTTATTTGGAATTAAAAAAAATTTTTATATATTTATTTGGCAGAGTGACAGTGGGAGAGGGAACACAAGCAGGGGGAGTGGGAGAGGGAAAAGCAGGCTTCCCACTGAGCAGGGAGCCTGATGTGGTGCTCAATCTCAGGACCCTGGGATCATGACCTGAGCTGAAGGCAGACACTTAATGACTGAGCCACCCAGGTGCCCCACTTGGAATTTTTAATAGGAATGATTGCTAAATTGTATTAAATGCCTTGTTACATTTCTTGACATAGCCACATGATTTTTTTTTTACCTTTATGTAAATGTTCTCATCTTGAATAACTTTCCGTTTTTGGAACAAGACCTCTTTTATCACCATATATGTATGCGTGTGTGTGTGTGTGTAATCACTATTATATAAAAATCATAATATATAAATCACTTTATAAATCATGTGTATATATGTATAATTATATATGTATAAATAAATTGGTTTCAATTTTCTATCAACTTGCCATAAATTAAATATAATCATAAAAATTAAGTAAAAAGTGGGGCGCCTGGGTGGCTCAGTGGGTTAAGCCATTGCCTTCAGCTGAGGTCACGATCTTGGGGTCCTGGGATCGAGCCCCGCATTGGGCTCTCTGCTCAGTGGGGAGCCTGCTTCCTTCTCTCTCTCTCTGCCTGTCTCTCTGCCTGCTTGTGATCTCTCTCTGTCAAATAAATAAGTAAAATCTTTTTAAAAAAATTAAGTAAAAAGAAAGCAGAAGTATGAATTAAGTTCTATTTGTATACCATTGTCTTTGGAGGCTATACAGTGCAGTGGTGAGGGCACAGACTTAAATACTAGCTCCACTACCTAGTGTGCCCGGATGAGAAGCTACATTTCCCAGCCACACTTGCAGGTGGAGGTGGCCAATGAATTGTAAACAGAAGTCTGTGTGGGTCTTTGAGAAAGCCTGCCCTTTCATATTTCTGTTCCTTACCTTTCTTCCCCCTTCCTTCTATCTAGACACTGGGTGTAATGGCTGGAGGTCCAGCAGCCATCTTGTGACCTTAGGGGTGAATGTTACACGCTGCCAGTGGTGGTGAAGGAAGGTGGAAGGAAGCTGGTGCTGGTGACATCTTGGAGCCAGCCGTAGCCTCCATAGGCCCAGACTGCTTGTACATGAGACGAAATGTACTTCTGCCTTATTTAAGCCACTGTCATTTCTTTTCTCAGCTGAGAGAAGTAACAAAACAGCCAGCTCACCTTACTGCAAGAATAGAAGAGGGCTTGTGGAAACTTGTAGGCAGAAAGCCGCCACACCCAGCCCCTCGCTGCAGAGGAGTCCTGTGCCTGTGCTATCCAACCACATAGCCCACATGAGAATGAATGAAGCCTCAGTCTGCTGCTCTGGGAACCCCCAGGCTGCCCAAGACACCTGCTCATCTTTACACCATACACCCCAAACCTAGCCTTCTTGGGACCAAAAAGCCACAGATGTCCTCAAATCCACCAAGACCCAGCTCCTCTGTGCTCCTGTCCCTGCTTTCTAGCCCCTCAGCAGACCAGGGGTCAATCTGCAAGTTGGGTCTCATTTCAAAGATGTTGCTGCCTCCACTGGGGGCACAATTAGCCAGAGTCGGAGGCCTGGCCCTGAGGACACTTGACCATTTGCAGCCAGAGCTGCTGGGCTCATGAAGCTCGACATATATCAGAACAGGGCCTGTTTCGTGTGTGCCCCTCAGATTTCCTAAGTCTAGTGTTTGGTGTTCAGAACCACTGGGCAGACACTTTTTCCCCAACGCCTGAGGGTCTGGGGCTTCTGTATCCTTTTCCAACCCCAGATGCCTCCCAGACACTGTTGGCTGGGAGTTTGTCCCAATCTACACTCTAGTGAGACACCACCCCCTTTGCATGCGGACACTGACTCTCACCAAAGAGGTGTTTTCTCCCCTGCCTGGTATTCTCCAACAGCACGGGCCTGCCCTCCATTTCTAGAAAGAGATTCTTTTCCATCCAACTTCCTGCACACCACACTTCCCACCATGGCTCACGTTTGCCTCTCCATTTGGGAGGGCGGAATACTCTCAGGAATCTTTGGAAGGCGCATGGCATAAAATTATGTCACACTGATTTAAATAGAAAAAGTGATGCTGTGGATCGATACCTGTAAAGTCCAGAAGTGGACCTCAGGTGAGGCTTACTCTAGCCTCACAGATGGCATCACAAAGAACCCCAAACTTCTATCTCTGCTCTTCCTTCCATGGTGATCACATCCTTCAGACTCTTCTCTCGTGTTAACGACACAGCTATGCCAGTTCTAAACACCTATTCTTCCCCCACAGAGGTCTCTTCTAGAGGTCCCACAATAAAGAGGAAGGATTGTACTCCAGGAAATCTCAGCCAATAGCTCACATTGCAATTGCCCTGGTAACTCAGTGAAATAGTCTTAATAGCAGCTTCTTTGGGGTGAAAGTTGTCGCGCTTTCCTTCGCTGACCTTGCAAACAGAGAAGAGCCAGGGATCTGGGCTCAGCTGCTGTCACCACTCCAGACTCCAGGTGTCCACTCCTGTTCCCTGGCCTCAGGCTACAAAGGTGGGAAGGCCTTGGGGACATGGAGGTCCATGGCATGGGTGGGTAGGACCGACACTGGAGGGGTGAGTTTCCCACTCATGAGCCTCCCCTGAAGTCTCCAGATGGTGGCCAAATTGGCCCAAAGAGCCCTGGGCCAGGAGAGGAGGATGCGGAAGGCACTGTGAAGGGTGTACTTATGGGCCCCATGGCCATGGACATGGAGGGCATTCCAAGTAGGCCTTGAAGGAGGGATGAGGGATAAAGTTCTGCACAGAGGGTACAACCTGAAAAGGAGGGATGCAGGGACAGGGACAAGCAGCAGGGACAAGGCTGCTGGGCCCATCCAAGGGCCACATATGAAGCAAAAGATAGGGTTGCAGAGGAGAAGTGCTCAGGAAAAGCCTCGGGGCACGACCCCAGCTCCAGTGGACACATCTGGATCTTTCTCCACGTCAGGAGACTGTGTGCTGACCATGTGGCTCTTCCATCTTTCTCCTCCCCAGTGGCCTGTCTCTCCCCCATCCTACCCCCCCACCCCTGGCAGCCATCGTTCCCACTGCCCTGCTTGGTCCTATACTCAGCTGTGCACCAGGAAAGTCGGGAAATCATTAGTGGAGAGCAGGCCCCTCCTGCTATCTGTACCCAGCTGGGAAAGCAAACAGAGCTAGAGGGTGGGAAGCATGAAAGAGTCCCCCTTCTCCGGCCAGGGTGAAGCCAGAGGGGAATGTTGGATGATGCGCAGATTTGAGGGATGTGGACTTCCTTGCCTAGGAGGGAAAGACCTGAGCCGGCCGCTGCAGGGGTGGGCAGTAGAACAGGCACTGACAAGGACACCCACAGTCACGTGACCACAGCTCTGTGCAGTAGGCATGGCCATCCTCCTCCTGCAGGGGAGGGCAAAGCCTCAGAGAGGTCAGGGGGCATCCCCGGGGTAACCTGGGAACGGATGGAGCTCCTCTGGCCATTTTGACGCCAAGGTACTTGGGAAAGTGACCCACTGAGAAGAAGTGGTGGAGAGGTCGGTAGGAGTGGGGTGCGGAGGGCTGGCTGGGTGGGGGCAGGGGTATGTCTCAGACCCTCTCACCACCCTGAGAAACAGAACTACTTGAACTTCCTTGCTGCCTGAGAAAGGCAAATGGTCTGGTTTCCAAACTGAGCTTGGGTGTAAGAAAGTACGCAGGAATGGGGCAGGAGAGAGGCTCTGATCTTGCTGCTAGAGCGACAGCCTGGGGCAGGTGCCTTTGTGCTCAGGACTTACAGAACTGCTAGCACCACCTGTGGTACTGTTAGCCCATTTTACAGATGGGAAGTTGGGAGTAGGAAACCAGGTCACGTGTGCAAGCGCACAAGATGGGGACTCCAGCAGCAGGCCCTGAGCCTCAGGCTCCCCAGTCCGTGGAATAAAGGCAGGGGAGCAGCACAGGTGCGTCCCCGCAGAGCCTCCTCTGAGAACCTGGCTGTGAGGACCCCAGCCTGCAGGGCGACAGAATGCATGCCTTTATAGGAAGTCGCACTCCCTTCCACCTCCCCAGCACACCCACGGTGCTTGCCGATTCCTCCTGCACATTCTTGTTATCATCTCATTCCCGTCCCTCAGAGACAGACTTTTCCCAGTGCCTTCCTGTTCAAGATCACGGCCCGGGATGCAGACTCACAGTTGAAAGGCGCAGGTGGGCGAACTTGGCTGAACAAAGTTTCTTTTCTTCCTCCAGAAGAAGGGTAAAGGCCAGCCCCTGGGCTCCTTACCAGTGCAGGGAAGGGTTTGGCCTAGCCAAATTCTCAACTGGGCGGGGCGGGGGGTGGGGAGGGTGGGGAGGGTGGGGGGCTGGGGTTGGTGGGGAGAGCACGGCATTCTCAGAGGCTGGCCTCCCTTTAGGGGCCTCACGCTTTCATAAAATGTAAATGCAGCACAGTTATTTTTAAAAGATTAAGTCCCCGCTTGGGTTACTTGGAAATTTGCCCGAGATGGAATATGGAGAAACCATTTGGAAGTATCTTCATGTCTAAATGGAATCTGCCCTTTTTTCCATTGTGAGAAAAAGAAAAGAGGCAAGACTCAGTCCTTGAGAATTCTTCCATCCATGGATGGAGAGCCTGTTACAGATAGACACAGGGAGAGGAACCATTAGACTTGGCAGATTCTGAAGTCCTGGGTTTAGGTCTCCATCCACTATCCATAGGGCTTGGTGGGGGGAGGCCCTGGGAACCCCTGTCCTCACTCCATCTTCCCTTCCATCCACACACGCTGTTCAGTCAACATGTTTATTGAACAGCTACTACACGTCAGATACTGTTCTAGAATCTGGGGCCACTGCAGGGGACAAAACAGACAAAAATCCCACCTTCCATGGAGCTGAAGTTCATGAGGGAGATGGACAAGGCACGCATACACAGGATGTCACCTGACAACAAGAGCTCCACTCTGAAGACACTCTGAGCCGGAAGAAGGGAGGGAGACCTCCTCAGGACTGAGCAGGGGCACTGCATCAGTAACCATCATGTCCAGGGGAAAGGTCCTTGAGAAAGTGACAGGAAAGCAAAGATCCGAAGAAGGGAGAGAGGAGACCGCAGGATTCTGAGGGAGGAGGGCACTGAGCAGAAAGAACAGAATGCTTCCAGAAACACTCAGGGAACTGGCCATTCTGTGTGGGGGCCATGAAGTGGTGGGGTGGGGAGTGGCAGAAAGTGAAGGGAGGGGGCTAAAAGCAGAGGAGGTATAGGGCCCCCTTGGAGCAGGTGTCCCCTCCAAAAAAGGCATGTCCCTCTCCCAGGACCTGTGAACGTGACCTTATTTGGAAAAACAGTCTTTGCTGACGTGATGAATTCAGGATCTCAAGGTAAGAACCACGGGGAGGAAGCACAGGAGACAGCCTGGGACCTGGGTCCAACCACCGAGGGACTCCTGGGAATGAATGGTCTAAACTGGCATGAGCTTCTCCCTTGGACAAGGGACAGGCCAGGAATGAGCCCAGTTTTATCGGTTTTGTTTTGTTGTGTTTTTTGGGGTTTTTTTTTTTTTTTTTTTTAGATTTTCAGGTATAGTGAAGTGTACCCATATTTAGTTACAGATTGATTTTGCTTGGCATGGTTTTTAAATCATGTGCACACGTGAGTCTGACTTGAATTTTTTAAGACACAGGCAGCATGCAAAGGAATGACCCCGTGGGCACTCTTGTATCCCCAAGTTACTGCGGCCCCACCGGCTTAGGTGGGGTGGGTCTCTGGCTCAGACCTGGTGTTGGGGGGAAGGGTTTCAGTAATGGAATGGGGGTGGGGCAGTGAGTCCCTGGGGAGGTTGGAGGTTCAGAAACTTGCCAGGTGCCCTTTGTAGGAGACCGGAATCCCCAGCCATGAACTCAGAAGTTCAAGGAATGAATGCCAGTGTGCCTCAAAGAGCCACTCCGTGCCCTGTTTTGTGTCCCAGGGGCCTAACCGACTAACCTGTAGGGTAAATCATAAGCCAACAGGACTTATGCCAAGCCAACTTGGGACTTCCCAGGGTCCCCTCCCTGCAGGGTCATCTAGGTCTACGCACATTCCTGGTTCCTGGTTGGTGGTCCCTCCACGAAGCCCCTTCCTCCCCAGGTTTCTGATGACCCCCAAAAGGCAGAAGGTGGTGGTAGACCCTGGTTCTCACCAACTGGGGCACTGTACCCTGTCCCTCATGGGTTTCTGACCCTCTCTCCTTTATTAATGTGCTTCAGCACACCTAACCTCGGAATGGTCTCTGGGCTCCTGTCGTGCAGCTATCTGAAGAACACACAGATCACCCCCTCACACACAGGCCAGGAGAAAAGGGGACACAGGATATCTGGCACACAGGGATGTTGTGATTCCTCAAATGAGAGCCAGTGGTGGTGTATCATAATCACGTGGGGTGGGGGATGCGGCAAGGCACTGGAGCATCAAGTGGTTGTGACACATAGTTGTTATAGCAACCACGGCCCAGGGAACAGTACGGAGTCATCTACCGACCAGTGCCGTTGCTGGTCAGAGACGAGATAAGCTCAGACATTTAGAAGCCTTTGCAGCATCTTGGTCCAGCTCCGACATCCATGTGTATGCAAGCGTGTGAGCGGTGTTCTTACTGCATGGGGCAGAAGGACCCGTCGGGGCATTGTCAGAGTCACACCATGCATCTCCATGCTGCAAGCGTGTCCTTGGCATGTGCAGCATGACCGTCTCCAGGTGTGAGGTGTTACAATTTTAGTCTTTGCTCCAACCCAAAGTATTTAAAATGTGGAATCCACTTCTTTCTTTGAAAGCTAATTTAAGTTCTCTAACCTATAGAATTAAATGTTGGGATGACTACTAATGAGGAACAGGAGATGCACATTTTAAATTTTTTAATTTAAATTCAATTTAGTTTGTATGTAGTGTATTATTGGTTTCAGAGGTAGAGTCTGGTGATTCATTAGTTGCAGATAATACCCAGTTCTCATCACATCACATGCCCTCCTTCATGTCCACCATCTAATTACCCCATGGATCCATCCCCCACCCACCTCCCTCCCAGCAGCCCTGTTTGTTTACTAGAGTTAAGAGTCTCTTATGGTGGGTGCCTGGGTGGCTCAGTGGGTTGAGCTGCTGCCTTTGGCTCAGGTCATGATCTCAGGGTTCTGGGATCCAGTCCCGCATCGGGCTCTCTGCTCAGCAGGGAACCTGCTTCCCTCTCTCTCTGTGCCTGCCTCTCTGTCTACTTGTGATCTCTCTTTGTAAAATAAACAAATAAAATCTTTAAAAAAAAAAAAAAAGAGTCTCTTATGGTTTGTCTCCCTCTCTGATTTCATCTTGTTTCATTTTCTCCTCCCTTCCCTGAGGTTCCTCTGTTTTGTTTCTTGAAAACAATCACTTGCTCCACTTCAGCCAAGACTTTAAAATGAGTATCTTGAGACTCATTTTGAAATTTCTACACCCATTTCTGTCAACATGCCTCTGCATGAGACTAGTTTCTCTACCATTAAAATTACTGAATTTAAAAGCCCTGGTCAATTCAATTTATCTAATAAATCAATAAGCAAGAAGCCAGTCCATTAAAAGTTTAAAAATGGGAATCATCATCGGGCTTCTTTTTATTTCTTTACAGTTGCAGAATGATGAAAAGTTATTACTGTAACTATGATTCTCTTTTTTAAAAAGTTTATTCATTTATTTATTCATTTGAGAGAGAAACCACAAGCAAGGGGAGGGGTACAGAGGGAGAAGACTCCCTGCTGAGCTGGGAGCCCAATGCAGGGCTCAATCTCATGACCTGGAGATAATGCTGAAGGCAGACGCTTAACCATCTGAGTCACCCAGGCGCCCTAGTGATTCTATTAATCATCTGTATATACTTTCAGTGAAACATACCACTTTTGTCATTTTAATGTTTTTTTCCCATGATGTTTGTTGTAATTATATTTCTTGAAAAGTAATTTTACGTGTATTGAGTCTAATACTTTGTCTTGTTCTTTTCATGTCTTTTTTTTTTTAAGATTTTATTTATTTATTTGATAGAGAGAGATCACAAGTAGGCAGAGAGGCAGGCAGAGAGAGAGAGAGGAAGAAGCAGACTCCCTGCTGAGCAGAGAGCCCAATGCGGGACTCGATCCCAGGACCCTGAGATCATGACCTGAGCCGAAGGCAGCGGCTTAACCCACTGAGCCACCCAGGCGCCCCTCATGTCTTTTTTAAAGCAAACCATTTTTAATGTATTTTACATAAGTACCAGTCTGCAGTGGATTATAAATGCCTTCGAACGCCCTTTCCCCACAGACGGTGTGAGAAGCACCATTAGAGAAAGCTTCCCTCCAGCCAGGGAGAAGTTTCGAGCTGAGAACAGCCATCTGGGAATGCAGGTGGAGGCTCCGGAGGCCTTGAAGATTCTTTTCATCTCCTGGGAAGCAGGGCAGATGTGGCGGAAGGCCACACCCAGGGAATGACTGTGTGGGGCCCAGAGCTGCAGTGACAGAGGTCCTATCTTGCTGGCGGTGACACACAGTGAGGGCATGGGGAGAGGGGGCTCCTGACACATAAAACACAGACATCAGAAAGACACAAATGAGGCAGAACTCTGAATCCCCAAATGCGCCTAAACCTCTCTTGATACCAGAGGCGTCCCAACCTGGGAAGTAGACCCCTGGGCACAAAAGCCACTTTTGGACTGTGCCTGGGTGTACCTGTCTCCCCCAGGACCATGAGGTCTAGTCACCGGCCACCACAACCGTTCAGAGAGGTGCATGGCCCAAGGTTGGAGGGGAGAGCCCTACTGAGACATGTTCCTGCCAGAGGGCAGGAGGGAAACCATAGGAAACTCCCAGACCTCCACATCTACAAATTTTCTAAGGGTCCAGAGATCTCAGCTCCAAAGTAGAGGGAAGTTGCTACACCTTATGCCACCTGCCAGGAAAAAGAGAAGCAAAACCATTGGATTTTGGAGCCAATGTATAGCACATTTGAGTTCCTATTCCAACCCACTTCCTGATAACCAGGGTCCTGGAGGAAAGCCATGCCCTCTTCTGCCAACACGAATCTCCACTTGAAAACATGTTCCTAACTTAACAGCTGGGCCCTGGGAGAGCACACACACCTTGACCTTAGGGTAGAAATTTGTACTGCCTGACCCGAAAGGTGCATTAGGAACTGGGCAGTGTCTGCACCAACAAATCACAAAGTTGTATGTGCAGAACAGCCTTCCATCTTAAATGGAAATGGTAAGCACGCAGGTCTGGAAGGCACAGAGGACAGGATGAACAGGAGGCTAGCTCCCGCTACACCTGATCCCACTGCTTCACTACCTCTGCCCCAGCCACGGCGGGGTCCTTGGGAGATCTGCCTCATGACTAGTTAACAGAGTTCAAGGCCCTGCTCCATGAGTGGGTTCCATAGTAAGCTAGCGCCAGTGCAGGAAGTGACTGGTAGCCCCCCCACATTCCCCTCCCCCTGCTGTCAGAGAAAGAACATGGCGGACGGAAATCTTCCCCATGGGAAGAACTTCAGGGGACTCACCTGGTTATCCACTCCCTGCAGAAGGAAGTATGGCAGAGGCACACTCAGACTCCTGGGCATTGGCTAAAGAGATGGCTGGCTGGAAAGAGCTCGAAGAGAAAAGGATTGGAAATTTGTGGGCCAAGTGGTCTGGGTTCTTTGAGACAGGCACAGAGTGTGATGACATGTGCGTCCCCTGTGAACACCTACCCAAGGACTTCCACAGTGGAGGCCACGCTCAGTAATCAAACGGACAATTAACCCACCTGTGGCTGTCAGCCAGCATCCCTTCCATCTCTCCCATGCTTCTTTGAAGGGCTATGTAATGGGGCCGTGGTGAAGGGGATGGAGGTTGTGCATGGGCTCAACAGCACAGACTTTGCTCTCCCGAGGCTGGGCTGGCCACTGTCCCTCTTGAGTGGCCAACCTGCTCAGCAGCAGGAGCCAGTGCCAAGCCCCCAGGATGACACTTTCCTTGGGGGGGATCGGCCGGCCATTTCTTGGCCAGTCCATTACATTGGACCCCTGCCATCATGGAAGAATTGCTCTGTCCTCCCTGGAATGATGCACTCTCCAAATACATCTTTGCCTTCCCTGCCTGTGGAGCTTCCAGCAGCACTGCCATTGATAGACTCAGAGATCACCGTATCTACTGTATCCCACACAACATGGCCTCCAACCAATGGATACATTTTACACCAAAGGTAGGCCAGTGGGCTCCCCCATGCCCCATCACCAAGAAGCAGCTGGCTTGTAGAAGTGGTGGCTTCATTAGAGACCCTCTGGGGACAATACCTTTTGAGGCTGGAGTGTTGGCCTACAAAATGTGTGTATATCACACCAATGAACAGATACGGTACCATCTTCCCCACATGCAGAATTCATGGGCCTGAGCACCAGCAGTAGAAATGGGAATGTTCCCCTTTAACCATTTCACTGACATCATCCTAAAGAAGCCTTGCATTCCCTTTCAGTCACCTTAGATCCTGTGGGAGCTTACAGGTCCCAGCATTCAGGAAGGAATACAATTATGGCTTCTACTACCAGAAGGTGAGAGTGCCCCCTGCCACGTGGGCTCTCCATTCATAGAATCAACAGGCAGATAGAAGGGGTCACGTACTGGGGAGGGAATGGACCCCATTACGAGAAAGAAACTGGATTGTTGTCGGCAGAGGGAGCGAGAAAGACTGTGTGAACCGAGGATGTTCCCTAGGGTGCCTCCTCCTATCTCTGGCTAGTACTAGTCCATGGAAAGCATATAACCAATAAAGATGGGTTCACTAAGAAAGGACTCAGATTCTGTAGGAGTAAAGATTGGGAAAGAATCGCCAGATAAAGAATGCTACCTGTAAAGGAACTGGCAGAGGGTAAGGGGAATGCAGAATGGAAGAAGGAACCCCAATTGTCAACACAGATCTCCTGACCAGCACAAAGCAAGACAATCAGATTTTTCTCCACTGTCCCAGCACACACTCGTTTTCCTGTTTTCACACATGAAAAACACTGGTGGTAGTAAGCATTTTAGGTCTCAGCAGGACCAACCGAGGAACAAAATTCGCCCGTAATAATGCTATAGCTGAGGGGCTAGGCAATTATGGTCTATGGACCCCCGTTTTTGTAAACAAGCTTTTATTGGGGCAGAGCCACACTCATTGTTTATATATCATCTGTGGCTATTACAGCAAAGTCAAATTACAATAAGAACAGGATGGCTCACAGACCTTAAATATTCACTACCTGATTCTTTATAGAAAAAGTTGGGTGGATGGGGATGTGGGTAAAGAAGAATCCAGTTGCACTGTTGGTGGGAATGGGAATTGGTGCAGCCCTTACTGAAAACACTATGGAGCTTCCTCAAAAGATCAAAAATAGAACTACCATATGATCCAACAATTCCACTTTTGAGTAATTATCCAAGGGAAATGAAAACACTGGCTCTAAATGATACATGTACCCCCATGTTCACTGCAGCATTATTTACAAGATACAGAAACAACCAATGTGTCCATCAGTGGGTGAATGGATAACAATTTGGTATATATACACAATGGAATAGTATTCAGCTCTAATAAAAAAGGAAATCTTGCCACTTGCAACAACATGGGTGGATGTTGAGGGCATTATGCTAAGCAAAACAAGTGAGACAGAGAAAGACAAATACTGTATGAGTTCACCATATATGGAAACTAAAACAAAAAAACCAAACTCATAGACACAGAGCACAGGTGGATGATTGCCAGAGGGGTGACAGAAAGGCCAGAGGTGGGGGTGAGGTGGGAGAAATGGGCAAAGAGGGTCAAAATGTATAAACTTCCAGTTATAAAAGCAATATTCTGACCATAGTTAATGATAACTGTATTGCATATGTGACATTTGCTAAGAGAGTAGATCTTAAAAGTTTTCATCACAGGAAAAAAAATTGTAACAACACCTGGTGACATATGTTAACTGGATTTGTTGCAAACATTATTATGCAATATAGATATATATATTAAATATCATTATATTATACACCTGAAATGTATATAATGTTATATGTCAATTATATCTCAACTAAGAAAAGAAAGAAAAAGTTGGCCAGTCCCTCTATTATTATTGGAAATTATTGGGCCCCCTGTGCATACACAAAGTTTTCCTTGAGTGAATGGATTCTGGGGGCAAAAAGGGGTGGGATGTTTGAGGCAGCTTCCATTTGTCCCTGCAGACTCACTCTCTACCCACCTCCATCCTTATCCTGTATCTATTGGGGCCACTTCAAGGGCTCTCCATTCCTCTGACTTCCAGCAATGGGAGGCGTTTAGCAAAAGATTGGAGGCAGAGAAGAGAGGAGTATAGGGGTCAGCCTGCCACAGCCAAAGGTCATAGCTCCTCTTGGACGACCTTCACTACATGGCCCTTCCAGTCTCAGAGTTCCAGAAGCTTCTCCCTTCTCTTAACCCTGCCAGGCCCAGTCACAGTAATGGGTCCCTGCTGTAATTAGCAGCAGAGTCCTGCCTGCTGTTTCCCTCCACCCCAACCACGCCTTCACAAAGGATCCTTTTACAAAAATCTTCTCAAACTACCCAATTTGAAGGCAGGAACTCTGACAAAATATAACTCAGCTTTTTTTTTTTTTTTTTTTTAATGTAACAACTTAATTTGAATCCACAAAGCTTGGGTTCAATTTTAGTAGATTTCTAGTAATCTCTATTAATTCAAGCTTTCACATTCACTTGCATCACAGACACCTATCCCTGCCTTCTCTGGGGCTGTGTGGAAATAGAAAGATCCTATAATTGACTTGTGGGGCAGATCGTCGACACTTGTTGTCTCAGCATCATTATTAATAGTGCCGCCTTCATCCCAGAGCCCCAGTTTAGGTAACAAGTGCTTTGGTAACTGTATAGAAGGTTCTGGGTCTGCCTAGGGCACTATTATTCTTTGTCCAGACTCTCCAGCTGGCATCAGCCACCCTCTGCCTTATCTAGTGTGGTCCTGAGATTTCAATCCTTGTGGTTGCCATTGACATCCTCCTCTTCCTTCCTGACAGCAGAGCCTTCCCTGTTCTCTTTCTCTCAGTTTCTTCTACCTCCTGTTCTAGGCACTTGGGGCTTATCAGTGAACAAAACAGGAAGTGGGGGAGAAAAGGCCCTTCCTGTAAGGAGTTTTCTTCTTTCTGGTATTCCAAATGATGTTTTCAAGGCTATGAACTTTCCTCTGAATACTGCTTTGTATGTACTCCCCAGGTTTTCTTGTGGATGTTCCTAAACAGCTTCAGTTCTAATCCCTCTTCTGCTCTAGGATTCTTTAGAAGGATTTTGTTTTTTATTTTCAAGATTTTTTTTTTTTTTTTACTATCCTTTTGTTGTACTGGTATTCCATGTGTGTTCCCGACACCTTCTCTTATTTAGTCCTTATAAGAGCTAGGGGTCCCATTCATATTTCACATATGCAAAAAAAGAAGTCAGTGAGTGGCCCAAAAAGGGCCAGCAGTTAAGGAGTAGAGTAAGAATAGAGTGGGGATTCAACCTTAACCCACAGGCTGCCAGAAGCATGCTCTCCCCCACCCTGAGAGGAGCAGGCTTTCCGTAGAAAGGGCCTGCTGGGCAGCTGTTCTCAGCCATGTAAATGTAAATCCTGAGCTTTACATCTTTTCAGTGGTGACAGCAGAGGGAGGAGGCTGTTCACCTGGGGATGTGCAGTCTCTCTTTCAGGCTGAGAAGCTACTCTCAGATCCCAGCAGCAGCCCAGGGCCTGCTAGGCCCTCTCTCCACTGCAGCAGAGGGAGAAAGATCCAAACAGGGACTATCTGTGGCCTTGCTCTGTCAGCCCTGTTGTCCCAAAGGCAAGGGGGGAGGGTGACCAAAGCCAAGGAGCACTGGGCAAGTGCTGGGTGTCAGGCAAGCAAGCAGGACCACTAGGTGGACACTTTCAGCAGTGGCAGTGAGGAGAGGAGCTTTTTCTGGGGAGTGACATGAGCCAGTCCTGTGTGGCAATCTGGGACTCAGGGAAGGCTTCCGGGCTGAGGGAAGAGCAAGGGCCTGGAAGAGGGGACAAGTGACTTCTTGTGCTCACCAGAGAATGGAGCTCATACCTCTGAACATGGCCCCCAAAGTCTTTCACATTGTCACCTGGCCTCCTACTTGCTCTTTTTTTGATACACACACACACCTGCCTGGAAAATGCTGAGTCCCTCAGGGGGCATCCTGAAGCAACAAGGGCCATGTGTATGTTTGGGGGTTAAGGTAGCCTGTGCTAACCCTGGGAGGTCGCCCCACCTGAAGGTCCCAGCCACCACCCACCCCCCCCCCGGATGAAAGTATGATGCACAGGGCCTCTCTGGACCCTCTCTCCATCTGGCCAATGGGCAGATGGGCCCAGAAGGCCCCAGAATCCCCAAAGCTGGAGTCTGACTCACTCTGCAAACAAGTAACACACAGCTCATTTTCTTCATCTGCAGGATGACAAGATGATCTCGAAAAATCCTGTTATGCTGGGAGGGGTGACAGAAAGGCCATCTGGGCAACACCCGTCCCTAAGGCCAGTGATCATTCACTTCCCAGCTGTGTTTTTAGGAGAAAATAATTAAGGGTCTGAATGCTGCCAACAGGGTGTCTTTGCGGCTGTCCCTGGCAGTGACCCCACAGCAGAATGTCCCCCCCACCCTGATTAAGCTCCCTTGACCGGGTTGGAACCCCACCTCCCAGTCCTTGCCATGGCCACTTTACCTCAGCTAACGGGCCCTCAGCAGTCCCTCTATGTGGATAAACACTGCCCCTCCCTGGGCTATGGTTCTCAGACCCTCTGTGGCCTCCCCTGCCTCCCCCATCTCTGCTGTCCTCTGAGCACCTGGCCTGTGTTTTGTGGTTTACAGAGCGCATCCTGCTCTGTTCTCCTAGCTGCCTGGGAGCTAGGCTTTTTCAGTCCCATTTCACAGATAAGTCTTCTAGAGGTGAAAAGGCTCACAGGGTCACAGGCCAGCGCGGGGGGGCTGGGGGTGCACCACCAGGACTTGGATTCCTCTGTATCTCCATTTCCCCTGCACTTCTTTCATATTTGGGTCTTCAGCTCTAATACCTGCATCCAGGGCAATCCCTCCCTGAGCTCCAGTCTCACATCTGTGGGGTGGGTTTGGGAGGGGGCCTGTGTCCATAGGCAGCTCAGATCCAACAGGGCCCAATCAGTCAGCCCCAACCCCTCAGCCTGCTGCCATCTTGGATCCAAAGACCAGCAAATGGCTCTCCCCTTGCCCTCAGAGCTGGATACTGGAGGCCATGCCGTGGCTCCCTTCCTCCCCACTGCCCCACACTCATAGTCCCAGCCTCTGCCCATGCAACCTCCCAGAGCTCCCCACTGTTGCCAGGCCTGCACCCAAGCCCACCCAACCAGCTTCCTCCTGCCTCAGGCATCTTTTCAGTGAAAAGCCCTCCCGGTCACCTCTGTTTGAGGACAATCACAGAACTCGGGTTCTGGCTGGGTGGGCTCCCCACATGCTTCTCTTCAGCTCGATCCCTGTCCTACCCATCCGCAATGGACAGCCCATTACCCATGCCTTTAGTCCAGTAACAGCCCCTCAGGCTTTACTTGGGGCTGTCACCCTCATCCCCATGGGAGCTGTGTAACTCAGACCTATGATGACATATACAGTGTTTAGCTCAGGGATGCATGAATCCCTCCCAAGACTTTTGCTGGAAATCTCCGGGGAAGGAATTCCCACTGGAGCTGCTGAGTCAGTAAGACATAAGCCTCGGGCTTCCAGGGGCCAGCAGGGAAAGGGAAGCAGACCTGAAGCCAAAGCAGAGCTAAGAGATGGAGCACAGGATCAGAGCACCTGGATCCAGCCATACCTGAACCTACCCCTGAAATCTGGAGTTACATGATAAAGTCATGTAAAAGTCCCTTTTTTACTTCCACCTGTTAAAAATTTTTTTTCCTCTCCCAGTTACACACCATCAGATCAGTTCTAGGAAAAGTGGGCGGCTGCCTCCACTTGTTCCCTTTAAGCTGTTGTTCTTTGCAGCAGGGTGAAGATTCACATCTGCTTCCCAGCTTCACCATGAGCTGTCGACAGCAGAGATGGAACCTGACTCATCACCAGCCCTTGGTGCCAACACCAGACTGGTGCATGGCTGGCCAAGGAAGTGCCCGAGGGGTAAAGGAGTTCTATTGCCTGGTGGGAGAGGGGTCCATGCAGGAGGTTTTCTGAGCAGAGCCCCATCTTTGTCTTTGGTGTTGCTGCCTTCCCTCTTGATCCTGTCAGGGAAGAGACAAGATTGCTACCATCTGGGGAAAGAAGAGAAATGAGAAAGGAAGGTTCTCACTGCTTCTGCATCCTTTCTCAGTCTGAGCCCACCTAGGACCCTCAGACACCCAGTGAATGGTCTTGGACCACCCAGTGTCTTCTCTTTTTCCCATCTGCAGACCCTCCTTTCACCTCTCACTCCAGATGGTTCCAGGGTGAACCCCTGTCTTCAGCTCCCAGGACTGGTCCCTCTGACGGGAGAAGTGAGCTCACTGCTCTACTCTCCCTGGGATGGTTCACTGTATAGATGTGGCCACCAGACAGGCATCTGCTGAGCCCCAAGACTACTGGGAGGTGGGATGAGTTGGGCACAGCACCGTGAGGATGCTGTTTTAGTCCCTGGGTCTGCTTTTGGGAACAGAATATTTCCTTTCTTTTCTTGTTGAAGTTGATGTCTTATAGCTCAGGTGCCATAAAAAAATAAATAAATAAATAACCAGGTGATTCAAACAAGAGACATTTATTCCTTTATTTTTTAAAAATTTATTTGACAGAGAGAGGCGGCAAGAAAGGGAACACAAGCAGGAGGAGTGGGAGAAGGAGAAGCAGGCTTCCCACTGAGCAGGGAAACTGATGTAGGGCTTGATCCCAGGACCCTGGGATCATGACCTGAGCCAAAGACAGACCCTTAATGACTGAGCCACCCAGGCGCCCCAAGAGACATTTGTTTCTTAAATCTGTGGAGGCTTCAAATCTGTGGAGGCTTCAGTTCTGCAGGTTCTCAGTGAGGGTCCTCTTTCTGGCAGATAGAGCCTTCTTGCTGTGTCTTCACATGGCCTTCCCTCAGCACCGTGTGTGGAGAGAGAGAAATCTCTGTTCCTCTTCTCCTAAGGACACAAATCCCAACAACAGTGTCCCACCCCCATGGCCTCATCTAAATGTAACCACTTCCCAGAGACCTCACCTCCAAATACCATGATACTGGGAGTCAGGGTTTTGACACATGAATTTTGAGGGGATGAAAACATTCAGTCAAACAGTCAGTTCGAGGTGCATTCCCGTTCCCTGAACCAAGCAAAGGTCCAAGGCCAGAACCATGCCCTCCAGGCCAGCCTTGTGGCTATAAGGTCAGGTTCAGGGGACAGAAGGCAGAAGGTGGGTCCGGTCAGAGTCGTGTGCCCAGTGGAGATCTTGGAAGTCCCATCCCAATGGGGCCATTGAAGTCCCCATCACAGGATTTCAGGGACATCTTTGACGGCCAGCGAGAGAGCACAGTGTCCCGTCCAGAATGATCTTCATTAGCCAGCTGTGAAAGGTTCCTCACGTACACAGACGGGCAGCATCCCTAGAACTGGCAGTCACCACGACATGCCTATGTGTTTAGGGTTGGTGGGACTCGAGACAGAGTAAGCATATCCCCTCCTGGAAAGGTTCTGTGCTTGCTCATTATCAGAATTCCTGCCATGACTCCAGCCATGCACACGGACATGCCAGGCTGGAGGGCCAAGAGTCTGGACGTTGGCCTGTTTTCAGCTTTTTTTGCTCTCTAACATCTGCAGACCTGCAAGAAGATCCAAAACGAGATTGGTCAGCTTCATGACTTGGGACAATTTGCATCCCTAGAGGACACAGAGTGCCTTGTTCTCTCTGCCCTGGCTTCCCTGCCAAGGAGGGAGCCAGCCAGGAGGGCTACGCCAAGAGGCCAGCCCTGCATGGGCCCCCACAGCCCTTGGCCTCATGGGGCTGGCTGGGACCTGAGTCCTAGGCCTGCCACCCGTCACTTTGCAGGCGGGACAGGAGGCCCTCCCTGTTCTTCCTGGGCTGGGGTGGGCCGTTCTTCTTCCCAGGAGCATGAATGCCCTTTGGACAAGAAGCCTTTCCTTCCAGGCTTGGAGGCTCTTGATTTCTTTTTTTAGGGAAAGATGATGATCGAACTGGGGCGCCTGGGTGGCTCAGTCAGTTAAGTGTCTGCCTTCAGCTCAGGTCACGATCTCAGATAGCTGGGATAGAGCCCCGCATTGGGCTTCTTGCTCCTTGTGTGTCCCTCTGTCCCTCCCACTGCTAGTGCACTCTCGCTCTCTCTGACAAATAAATAAACAAAAATCTTAAAAAAAAAAAAAAAAAAGAAAGAAAGGAAGGGAGAAAGAAAGAAAGAAAATAACCTTGAACAGATTGTGGTGGGGGTTGTACAACTCTGAGAAGAGACTTAAAACCATTGACTTGTGCTCAGCAAATGGCTGAATTCTATGGTATTTCACCGAAGCTGTTATCTATGAAACCAAATGCAATGAAGCATACACAAGATGGCATCTTTGTAGCCCTTTTTTTCTACCAAATAACATACCTTCTACACACCCCCTGCTTCCCACTCTCCACCCCAATCCCCCACCCCCAGAGTCTCAGAGTTGCACAACATTTCCTAGAGGGTATGTTTCACACTTCCTGACATCAGGCCCCTGTTGATACATATCGCCACATTTCTCTCTGGAAGGATGTACTCAGACACTAGGTGCTTTCTCAGACACTAGATAGGATAGCCTGCTCTCCTCCATCTTCTGGAAGAGAAGAATGCTTTGCTCAAACATTGTGCTTTGCACAACATTTCCTAGAGGGTATGTTTCACACTTTGCTCAAACATTGTGCTTTGCACAACATTTCCTAGAGGGTATGTTTCACACTTCCTGACATCAGGCCCCTGTTGATACATATCGCCACATTTCTCTCTGGAAGGATGTACTCAG
>NC_081568.1:147830744-147970829 GCF_022355385.1 Mustela nigripes | reverse complement strand
CACTAGGTGCTTTCTCAGACACTAGATAGGATAGCCTGCTCTCCTCCATCTTCTGGAAGAGAAGAATGCTTTGCTCAAAGCCATATACGCCAAGGCTGCAGAGAGCCAGAGTGCAAACCTGACCAGCCCAGCTCCAGGCCAGAGACCTGCTCTCTGGTCTCCACACCTCCTGTCTGCTCTAGGCCCTGGGGCTGCTGCTTTACCAGTGGCACGTGGCCCACACACAGCCTCCTGCCAGCTAGGAGCCCTGCCTGGTGTAAAAACATTTGCTAATATCAGACCATCACCCGTGGGGGAGGGAGGTTGTGTGTGTTTTCACGGATTCTAAATTTAAAAAGTCTTAGAGACATACCAGCCAAAGGCAATGGGTAAATGCTGTTGGTATCCCAACTTAAACCCACAAGCCAAAAAGTAAAAATAAAAAACAAACCAACAAGCTATAAAAAGACATTTTGAGACAATCAAGGAATGTTGAATATACCCCAATGCCTATCAATATTAAAGATGAGGTGAGTGTCAGATAACATTAACATGTTACTATTCATTTTGTTTGGTGTGATACTGGTATTACAGTCTTAAGGGCCTTAAATGTCATGTTATTAAAGAATCAAATCAGATCAGGACTTACTCCAAAACAAAAGCTGGAGAGATAGTTGAGACAAAATCAGTTACACGTGAATAACTAATTGTTGACTCTGGGTGATGAGTAGGTAGGGGTTCACGAGACTATTTCCGAAATTTTTCAAAACAAAAGTGTGTGTGTGTGTGTGTGTGTGTGTGTGTGTGCTTACATACTTGCCAAGAGCACAAAGATTTGGGCTCTTGGGAGGCTCAGCTGGTTAAGCAACTGCCTTTGGCTCAGGTCACCATCCTAAAATCCCAGGATCAAGTCCCGCATCAGGCTCCCTGCTCAGCAGGGAGTCTGCTTCTCCCTCAGACCCTCCCCCTTCTCATGACTTCTCTCTCACTCTCAAAAAAAATAAATAAAATCTTAAAAAAAAAAAAAAAGAGCACAAAGATATTTCTAAGGAAGTTGAAAACAGCACTCTGGTTGCCATAGACAAGAAGAGAAAGATGGTTTTTGTAGACAGGTCCGATTATTCCCAAAGATGTGGAAGACCCTCATGGGCCCGCAGAATGGGGAAGCTCCATCAGCTGTGAGACTCCCCACCTCCCCATGCTCCATGGAAAGTCAAAGTTATGGTAGTGATCAGCTCCTGAGTCACAGAAACTGGTGGTAGCTCTACCCACCTCCCAGGAGAAGGTCACGAAGATCAGTGCTTGGAGGACCTGGTCTCAGGAAGGAACCACCTCCACAGCCCACTGGACAGGAAGGTAATAACCGCTAACTCAGTGACTGGGCAGGGGCTGGGGAGGATAGGGGAGGGCAAATAATGCATCAGTCCCTGAGGGCAAGGGTCAACCTCACCAGGTAAGCCAGGGTGGGGGGGCCACCCCAACAAGGACAGAATGCTGGAGAAGTTCAGGCATGCATGCCTTCAGGCAGGGCTGGATCTTTCCTCTGCTTTATCTACACTCTTGAACTCTTCCCATTGGGGTGAAGCTGGCCAAACAACACCCCAGTCCTATATCCTAATTCCTTAGTGACTTCCCTGGAAAGTTAGCTCCCTTTTCCCCGATGGGACCTGCAGTGCTCCTCTGGGATGATACTCACTGGTTCTCATCCATCTGAGTTAGGTCCCTCGGCCAGCCCAGACCCAACCCCCGCATTCTGAGGGTGGTGCCCTCATTGCGTAGGCCTGGGCCAGACACCGTGACAGCAGCTAGAAAGGAAGCCAGCCACATGGGACCCAGAAGGTTGAGAGGAGAGAAGGGGTGATCCCACAGAGGAATCTAAGGTGTCGTCCCCAGAGGAGAGGAGAACAGGCCCAAATGTCCCTTCTGCCCATTGGTCACCCCACACATTGTGGCTGCCCACGTGCCTAGTGAACACCCAGGCAGACCCCCCCCCGAAGCCTCCCTTCTGCCCCAGCAGGGTCCAGAAGGTTCTCAACAAACATGGAGACCAGGCTGTGCAGGAGGCAAAAATGGGTTCGGGTTTGCTCTGGGGCCCAGATCCCTTGCTCTGGGATGGACCCTTGTGTGGGGTGTCCTCCACTGCCCTATCTGCATGGGCTATCCTGAAGCACCCCCCCCCCCACGCACCCTGTCTGATGCAGAGGGATGCCAGAAGAGTCTCTAACTCTCACCCTCTGTCCCTGCCCTAGGCTCCAAGAATCATAACCCAAGGCCACTGTTAGCCCGGATGACTCAGAGGGGACGTGGGCCACCACCCTCGGAGAGCCCCCCCCCCCAAAACCAGAATCTGCAGGACAGGAGCAGTGGTATGGAATAGTCCACTCAGCTACCTACAGAGCCCTTCCTGATCTCATCTTGGCGACAGGATGGGGAGGGGGGAGCAAGAACGCAGTATCAGAATCCCCGCTGAAATCCATGGCAGCCAGAGGGACCAGTGGCCCAGTCTGTCCAGGACCAAGGGGTTGCTGGGGAGGTGGGAACCTCCTCAGTCCTAAACCCAGGGCGGTCCCAGGGAAAGTCAGACAGCTAGTCACCTTGGGTCACCCCTCAGACGGGATGACAGAGCATTTCCAGAAGGCAGTGTAGTAGAAGGTTAAGGCCATGAGCTGGGCGGCGCCAGTTTAGGGGGTGGGGGCTCATACCATGCATCACCACTCAGAGACCTGAAGGGCAGGATCCGGGCAGGATCCAGACAGGGTGGTGCGGGAGAGGCCACTAGACCAAACCTGAGGCCTCAGGGGGCAGATTTCCACAATGACTGCGTCCACACCCTCTCCAGACCAACCAGAAGCCAGAGGGCCCGAGACCCCCCAGGAAGGCCAGTCTCCCAGGGCACAGAGCCAGGGGAGGGGTAAAGAGTGGATCTGGTGCCTCTTTTTGTCCCAGAGGAGATGCGTGCCTGAAATAATACACTGCTTACCATCACCAGCCCCTGCGTCTTGGTCAGAAAGGCCCAGGGCACCCTGCTGCTCTCCACTCACCAATGTCCAACAGCCAGCGCATACAATCCCAGAGTTCTGCTCAACCACGTGGACCCCCACCCCCTCCTGGCTGGGCAGAGTCCAGCTTTTCCTGGGTGCAATGGCCCCAGAAGTGGATTGACAGCATTGGCATTCCTGGGCCAGATCCGGGCTTCACAGCATGGTTTGAAATTTTCTTTCTTTCTTTCTTTTCTTCCTTTTTTTTTTTTTTTTTTAAAGATTTATTTATTTGAAAGAGAGAGCGAGAAAGAGAGCACAGGCAGGGGGTTAAAGGGAGAGGGAGAAGCAGGCTCTCCACGGAGCTGAGCGGGGTGCCCCATGCAGGGCTCAATGCCAGGACCCTGGAATCATGACCTGAGCCGAAGGCAGATGCTTAACCAACTGAGCCACCCAGGTGCCCCGATTTGAAATTCTTTCTAATCAGAAATCAAACTCTGGCTTTAAAGCAGTATTTGTGGCACAACTATATTATTTTTTAAATAATAACTATCAGGGGCACCTGGGTGGCTCAGTAGGTTGAGCATCAGACTCGGTTTTGGCTCAGGTCCTGATCTCAGGGTCATGGGATCGAGCCCTATGTTGGGCTCCACGCTCAGCAGGGAGCCTGCTTGAGACTCCTCTCCCTCTGCCTTTGCCCCTCCCACTCATTTGCGCTCTCTATCTCTCTCTAAAATAAATAAATAAATCCTTAAAAAAAATATTGACTACCAATGCAAAGAATAATGTTTGGGAGCGTTGTAAAAAGCTGACATGATTAACCCTTAAAAATGTTTTTATTTTTCATTTCCTAAAATGAAAATGTATCTCTTCCAGGAAAAAAGGACCAGGGGGCAACAGGAAGATCAGGAGGCACAGATGACTACCCCCCGGGGTCCTCTGGGGGGCCCAGCCCAGCTGGGGTAAGTGGAGAATGACAGGAGGACCCCAATGGCTATGGATCCCACAGCCCTCCCCACACCCCAGTGGAGAAATGTTACAGAAAAAAGCAGCTGAACAGGCCTGTGGCAGGAGGAGAACAGGCACATTCTGTGTCTACCAGGAGAGTTGTGGGACTTTAGTGGACAGCATGGGAGGCGGCAGTAGCTCTCCGGGTTGTATGGGAGAAACAAGTCAATGAACAAATCCCCCAACTTAGAAGTTAACTTAATGTCTGAAAAAAAAACAGTGTGGGGTGAAGGAGCCATGCTGGGGGCAGCTCTCTGCCATCCGAGCACAGGGTCCTACTCTGTGGGCCAGAGGGGTCAAGGTCACTCCTGGAAAGTGGGGCCAGAGCCATCTGCGGTGATCATCCAGGCCCCGGAGACTTCGGGCTCCAGCCACTCAGGCTCACTCTCCCAGGAGCACAGGTATGGGGCCAGACTGGGAGAGGGCGTCTATGCGTGTTCTTCCATCCTCCTTCCTCTGACAGGGGCTAAGCCTGGACCTCCTGATCCTGACCAGCCCCCTACTTCAGAGCTGGGTGACTTTGGGCAGATCACTTTATTTTACCAAATCCCTGGGGCCTCCTGGGTTGCACCAGGAGAGGTCCCTGTTAAGGCCGAGGGTAGGCAGGGGCTCTAACCAGCAGCACCTTATAGGCTGGGGGCACCAGCTGCCTAACTGCTCCCCTGAACTTCAGATCACAGCTCCTGAAGGTGGAAGGAGTCAGGACTCTATTCCGTTGCAATTGACAGAAGTCACTTCAGAGTGCCTCAAGGGAAGCTGGGAATTCCAGGGATAAATTCTGGCTTTGGGCCCAGCTAAATCCAGGGGCTCCAGAAAATGTACATCTTCCTCCATTCTAGAGATCTGTTTTGCTCTGGATTGCACTTTCAGACATCCCTTCCCTTCCCCACCCCACCCCAAAGTTGACAAGAGGGTCCCCAGCATCACCCGCCTGCCCTCCAACCAGCTGTGCCACAAGACAGGGAAGAAGCTTATATTTTCTGATTTCTCCATGTCCCGGAACAGGTTGTCAAGAGCCCAGCATGGGCCATATGCTGCTCCCTGAACTAATGCCAAGGCCAGGGGGACCACATGGCTAGGTGGCTAGGCCCAGGCCACATGACCAGTCCCCAGAGCAGGGGGGATAATGTTAACCACAGTGGAGAGCTGTGAATCCCCAAGGAGGCTGGGAGGCAGATCTGGACCCTAGTAGGACCCCAGGGATCCTGGCATCTTGGGCTTGGGAGAGGGACTGATGAACTCATGCTGGTCTGGGGTGGAACTCTTGTCCTCAGGAGCAGGACCTTTGCACATGCCTGAACCTCCCTTCTCAAGCCTGCTTGCTTCCTCTGGCCACCTGCCCTGGCTCTGCACTTACCTGCACCAATTCCAGACCCAGCCCAGCCCCAGGCAGAGCCTGGCACCCTCCCCATCAACCCACCCTGCCCACCGCCCTGTAATGCCAACCCCACCTGGAATTTTCTTGCTCTCTGTGTGAGGCTACATTAGTGTATCCCTCCTACCACTCCATAAGTTGCAGGCAGGTGCCCAGGCTGGATTACTCTCACTCATCATGAAGTCCCCTTAAGCATCAGGACAGGCATGAAGCCACTGCTCAGGAATGAATGAATGAATGTACCACCCTGCACAGGGAAGGGTGAGAGGCAGACACAGCTGCTCCAGAGCCGGCTCCACTATTTCCCCACAGAATGACTCAACCAAACCCCTTCCTTACTGTCGCTGATCCTCAGTATTCTCAGAGGCCAAATGGGGAAAACAAGGACCTGCAGAACCATGGTGAAGCTAGAGGGAGATTACATCGGGGGGAAATGCCCCAGACAAGACGCAGAAAGCCTCGTTTTGTTCTCTAACACGACTGGGGAGGATCTGTTTAGAATTTCAAGATTTTTTTTTTTTTTTAAGTAAAATAAAAAACACCAGATGGCTTCAAAGTACGCAAATGTTGGGCCAGTTCTCGTGACCTTCCTCGGGAGACCGAGGCCCGGAGAGCAGAAGGGAGGGGAGAACACGGCCAGTAACCAGGGCGGAGGAACGCGGGTCCCAGTGACTCACCGGGGGGCCGGGTTCGGGCTCCAGGATCGTGGGCGGGCGAAGAAGCCCCTGGCTGGCGCGGGCCAGTGCGCTGAGGACAGACGGGCCAGCGAGGCTCAGGGCGGGGGCGGCTCCCCGGGTCGCCCCATTTTGCACTCACGGCCTGGGGAATCCCCGCCTTCCAGTTCCATCTCTCCAGTAAATCCTGGGTTCGACTTTTGCCACTGCCAGAATTTGCCACTTCTGGCCGCCCCGTTAGGGCAAAGCCCCTTTCCACCTCGAAAGGCCCCAGTTTTTCATCTATCCGGGGGGCTCTAGAGTTCCCTCTTCACAGGGAGGAGGGCCAGGCTTGAAAGCCTCCCGTGCGCCCTGGGAGGAGCCCTGCACCGAGAGGGGCGCACAGGGGAGGCGCAGGGCGTGTGACGTTGTGCTCTGTGCCTTACACAGACTGTCTTAATCCTCACCAGGACCCGGTAGTGAGGGTCCACTGTTATCCCATTTTACAGACGGGGAAACTGAAGCACAGAGCGACTCAGTCCCCCGCCCAAGGGCCCACGCCTAGATCGTGTTGAGTCTGGATCTGATCTCAGATCGTCTGCCGCCCCCAGTCTACGTCCAGGACCCGAGGCCCGCGCGCCGGGGGAGCCGGTAACCGCCCCTCACCCGGTTCCCTGCCTCCCGGGGGCCCAGTTCCCGTCGTTGTCACGACAACCGGGGACCAATGGGGAGCAGGCAGGCGGGAGGAGGCCCCGCCCCGGCCCCGCCTCTGGCGGAGGGCTCCACGCTAAAAGGGCCGGAGGCTGGGCGGCGGGAGCGGAGGCCCGCGGAGTGCCAGGCGCGCACGGAATTCCGAGTGTCCAGAACGTGCAGTCTCCGAGCCGCGAAGGGCACGAGCAGCAGCCACGATGTGCGGTGAGTGTGGTGGGCGCGCCTTCCGCGCTCCCCAGCCTCTCGGCGCCTGGAGCCGAGAACGGGGCGCCGGGGACACGGAGGTGGTGCGGGACGGGGACATCGATCTGCCCCCGTCCTAGAACTAGGGGCTATCACCGTCCGGGCCTGTCCCCTCCTGTCCCCGGTCCCCGAGTGGCTGTTCCTGGGAGGTGTGGGAGAGGAGACTGTCCACCCTCGGTCCGGGACTTGGTCAGGACGACCCGGCCCAGCCCCCTCCAGAGGAGCCAGAACTGGTCCTGTCCCGGGCCTGGACCTTCACAATACAGAAGTGTTCATACCCCCCATCCCATGTCCAGTACGGAAAGCGCCCCCAAGTCGCCCACAAAGGCGGCCACGCGCAAGCTCACGCATCCTGGGCGCGGAGTGCCTAGCCCGGCTTTCACCCTACCGCCCCCTCCGAGGAGAGCCGGCCCCAGCTGCACCCTCCGGGCAGCCCGCGGGACTCGCCCCAGTGGCGTCGGGAGCAGCCCTCGTGCCCTCGGGAAGGGCCTATGCGTTCTCCTCGCGTCCCAAAATGAACCTCTGTCCCTGGAAGGGTTGATTCCGTGTTGCCGCCTCTTGGCTGAAAGGGCTCTCGGCGAGGCTTGGGGAAGAGGCAGCCTCGAGCGAAGCTGGGAGAGGGAATCCAGGATGAGGAGCAGGGCTGGGCTCGGGCGTCCTGAACACCGTGGCGACACGGTGCTGTCCCGGGAGACGGCTGGGCGGCTGGGCGGTGGGGAGGGCGGCTGCCGCCCTTCGCGCACATCTGCAATTCCTTACTCTCCTGGCTGGGCCGCCTCCGCTGGCTGGGGAGAGGGCCGGCGGGGAACTTCTGCTGGGACAAAAGGTCACTGTGCCTTTTTTTTTTTTTTTTTTTTTTTTTTTTTTAGCTTGAGTAGGATTCAGTTACCCATTCCAGCCTCCTGTGGCTGGAGGACCTGGTGGAACTTTTGAAGCCATGAAAGGCCTCTGTCTGAGTTCGCCTAGGGCTGTGGGGTGGGATGTGCCAGCGGTCAGCCCTGGGCCAAGATCTATACAGGCCTTGTTTCTGAGGCCAGTCGCTCCTGAAAGTGAAAACGAACGTCTTACCAAGGATCCGCAGCTGGCTTTGGGATGCAGCCTCCCCCAGCCCAAGCAGGCATCAATTTAAATTCTTGAACCTTCTGCAAAAATCTCAGGGCGCCTGTGGGTGTTTCTGGGCAGAGAGAGGAGGTAAAGGTGGAGGTTTTGCCAGAGCCCTTTGGGTTCTAAACCCCTCCGTGCGGCATTCAAGGCCCTTGATGGGAGGTCTTAGAGCCAGACTGGTGGACTAAGACCTTTGCTCTGGGAGGGTCTGCCCCTCTGGCCCTGGTACCCTCCCTCCTTCCTCTTCTCAGATGCCCTCCTGTGCCCCACCTCCACCAGCACCCCAGCCTTCTTTCCTGCTTCCTACCTGCATCCAGCTTTCTCTGCAGTGCTTTGAGCCTAGTGGAGAGAGATGGACTCAAACTCTCCTGATCTGGGGTTTTGTTCTGCTTTCTTAAGGGACAGCACATGTTTTGTCCCCTAAGGAAATGATGAGCTTTGGGCTGTAACTACCTAGCCCCCCACACCTCCAAGCAGATCCCACCCTGCACACCCCGGTGAAGGCAGGGAGCCATGTGCAACTCCCACATGGGAAAGTTGTTTCCTTTTCAAGTAGCCAGGAGAAAGTCTCAGCTGGGTGCTAAGATGTCTTTTACAGCTCTCTTACACTTGCCAGGCACTCCTTGCAAGGAGGACATTGTCCCGAGCTCAGACCTCAACAGCAGCAGCTGGCTAGAATTAAACACGTTATTCTGGTATTTGTTTTTTGTTTTTCCCCCAGATGATGGCTTGTACATGTATGGCAAGTGATACTGGTTTTCTTTTCATGGCTGTGTCTTTTTGTAGTGCATTTATTTAGGCTTTCAGAAACTTCGTCACTTTTCTAGAAAAATACTAAGGAAATGGTTGCATACTGGGTGCAAGGATAGGGTGGAAATTGCAAAGATGCTCCTGGAATGAGCTACTTGTCGCTTTCCGTGCAGGAACACTGAGGCGTGAAGAGGTCTGTGCCCACCTCTGTCCAGGAGGGGTTGTTTTAGGCCTTCTTTCTGGGCTGGTGTTCGCCCCACTGTGATCTGCCACTTGGAAGCCTCCTCAGAGATGGAGTCTCCAGGGCTGAGGTCTGACATGGGCCAACGGTTGCTAAGAATGACCAGTCTCCCCCTCATCTTCCCCGGGTCTCCTACAGAAAGCCGGACCCAGTCCTAGCTGAACCTCTGCACACTAAGCAGTTGATGCTCAGAGTTCCAAGCACACTGAGGGCACAGCAGAGGGACACAGACCCTCAGAGGTGATTTTGTTGACATCTGAGAGTTGCTGGTATTTTGCTGACTTTCCTTCTCTCCTTCCTTCTTCACTCATTCAGTAGTGACTGACCGCTTCTGGAGAGGTCCTGTGTTTGTCAGAACCTGGGGCCTCTGGGGCATGATCCTGCCCTCAGAGAAGGGTCCAGAAGTCAGAGAGGGGGTGCAGAGGTGGTCACCAAGCAGGGGTGGGATAACCCATTAGGTAAACGCTGTCAGACGGGGAGAACCCTGGGACCTGTGCCAGACAGTGGGTGCCCGTCCTTCTGTGTGGTACCCAGGGCTCAAACTATTTCTTACAGCCACCAAATGACATAATCAGGAGATTTTACATTAGGAGGTGGGATTTTCAGCTTCTCTTGAAAGAAAAAAAAAAAAAAGAAGAAGAAGAAGAAGGTGAGCACTGCTGAGTGTATCCATCTGCAGAGTGCACCGTGGCCCCTGGGATGATGGGTGCAGGCTTCCCGGGTTCTCCTGCTCAGGTCCCTTACTCACTGACATTACAGGATGGCCTGTGTGCAGTTTGAGCTTGAGACCCCAGCATCGCCGAGGCGGGGAGCCCTGACTTTGCCAGGAACGGGGCCACAAGAGCCTGGCCTCAAGTACGAGCTCCAGAGAGAGAAGTGAAAGCAGGAGGGCCAGGGAGGGACAGGTGCGTCCAGCTAAAGACACAGGCTGTCTTAAGAGCACGGTAGCAGGGACTGCGCATGCGTGGACACTGGGCAAGGAGGCTTGCACTTCTGGTCCATGAATTCTTCAGGATTCCCTATCCTTTACGACTTACTGCATTGAGTCATCTTTGAGGCGGGGGGTGAAGCTGGCTCTGGAGAAGGAACAGATTCTTGGTTCTTAGTAGAAGCGAAAACCCTCACTTTGAATGCATTGCCTTTTGTCTTAGTTGGTGTAGTAGTGGCCGCCAGCAAGATATTACCACAAAGTTGCTGGTATAAAACAACGTGAATTTATTTTCTCACAGTTTTGAAGAGCAGAAGTCCAAAAGTCAGTTTGACAGAGCCGAGATCAAAGTGTCAGAAGGGGCCTAGATGCCCTTTCTTTCTCCTGGATGCCCTACAGAAGAATCTGTTCCTTGTTGCTTTCAGCTTGTGACGGCTGCCAGGATTCCTTGGCTGTGTGTCTCCTTATTTCGTTATGTGCCTCTGTGGTCCCATCGCCTTCCCCCATTCCATGTCAGATCTTCCTCTGCCTCCCTTTTATAAGACTTGTGATTGCATCTAGGGCTCACCTGGATAATCCAGGAGAATCTCCCATCTCCAGATTTTTCACTTAACTGCATCTGTAAAGACCTTCTTCCATATACATATTTTTACAGAATCTAGGGTTAGGACCTGATGTCTTTGAGGGCCATTATGTACCCTGCTATAGTTGGGCTCTGGCTTTTAGGTGTCTTCCCCAAGAATCGCCCAGTGTTGCTAATCCCAGACATCAGGATATGGCCAAAAGGATGTTGAGTTGAGGGCCATTGGTATCCCCTCTGTGCCCTATGTGCACACCCAAGTCCCCAGGTCCCAGGACTTGCAGACTGGACCCACCACAGTCAGAAGGTGAGTGTAGGCATCAGTTAAAGACTCTCTCTTCACCAGCATGCACCACAAACCCAGTTCGACCAAATAGTTTTCACAGCTTTTCTAGAAGTCAGGTCTTGTGTCATATAAATACAGCACTCACTCCATCTTGCCCTCCCTCCATGTCTTCTAAGTCTTCCCACTCATCTCTTCCCTGCAAGAAGCAGACATGGTTTTATCCCTCAGAATCAAGGGGGGCTGGGATACACACACACACGGTCTATTCACTTGCATGGCAGTCTTCACAAAAGCTTGTCATGTGCTTAGGGGGCCTGTCTCTCATTTTAGACTTCCAGGGAGATTACATGACATGGGAGAAAACTCACCCTTTTGCCCCAAACTTCTTCCTGCACAGGGAACCCCATCATATTTGACACCCCTTTCCTCCCTACAATGGTCCAGTTCATGGATGGATGCCACAGAAGGGACTAAGCTGGAGTTGATGGGACATAGACTCTGGGGTCAGGTCACTTGCCTTGCTACCTCTCCAAGCTATAAGAACCTTACAAAACAGAACCCCTGCTTGGGGATGTGCAGATAAATGTTTGACAAGCGGCTCGCGATGGCTAATTTCAGGTCGTCAGTGTGAGTGTGAGGTCCCTAAGCAAGGAGTTGAGAAGAGATGAATGCGGTTGGCTCTCGGGAGCTCAGATCCTGCCAGCAGGACTCCCCTGGGCATTCAGACAGAGGGCTTCGCAGAAACCAGCTGGAAAGGGGCTCAGCACTGGAAGTGATCCCCCCATGTCCCCCTCCTCCTGCCCATCATCACACCACTCCTCCCTCAGTCTTATTCATCAGGGGTTTCCCAAGTTCACAAGAACCTTCTGGAAATTTTGTGACGTAACACAAGTAGGCAGTACTTTTAAATTGAAAGATTGTTTTTATATTTCTTGAAATTTGCTTATAAAGGAAGATGGATTCGAGGCAACAAACACCCTAAAGAGAAACTTCTGGGAGATTATCTGATGTGAAAATAAAGAATTTTCATCTGATCATCTGATCATTTTTTATAGCCAAATTTTGGCAGCTTAAACAAGACTTACACTTCATTTAAAGTATTTTTTAGTACACTTTGGAGTATATGTTGCTTCTCCCTTTGCTCTTCATGAAATCCTAAAATGACAGGGACACCAAGAACTTTTTTTTATTAAAAATAGAAATGCCAACACGTTTACTGCAGGAAGCTGAGTCTCCTGTTATCACAGGGATTCCTGTGGTGGGGTAACTTTAACCCATGGAGTCCCAGTGAGACCAGAGGCAGGGAGAGGCTGTCCTGACCCTGAGCCTAGAGGACAGGGGAAGAGATAAAATTCACAAATAAATATTTATTTATTTTATTTTATTTTATTTTTTTAAAGATTTTATTTATTTATCTGACAGAGAGAAACCACAAGTACACTGAGAGGCAGGCAGAGAGAGAGAGAAGGAAGCAGGCTCCCTGCTGAGCAGAGAGCCCGATGCGGGACTCGATTCCAGGACCCTGAGATCATGACCTGAGCCGAAGGCAGCGGCTCAACCCACTGAGCCACCCAGGCGCCCCTCTTTTTTTTTTTTTTTATAATTTTATTTATTTGTTTGACAGATTATAAGTAGGCAGAGAGACAGGCAGATAGAGAGAGAGGAGGAAGCAGGCTCCCTGCTGAGCAGGGAGCCCGATGCGGGGCTCGATCCTAGGACCCTGGGACCATGACCTGAGCCGAAGGTAGAGGCTTTAACCCACTGAGCCACCCAGGTGCCCCTGATCCCCATATCTTTACTGTGAGAACCTTGGCGTGGGATCTCTGCCTTTGCTCTCACTTCTGTGAGGAGGTGGCCACAATTGTCCCCATTTCATCAAGATGGTGTTGCCCAGAGAGGCCACAGCTCAGTGGGCTCCCCGACCTGGGGCCTCACTCAAGAGAGTAGGCCTGTCCTATTTCCTAGCACACCACATACGCACACCCAACCCTCAAACACTTTCTCACACTCATACATGCTCACGCTCACACTCATAATCGCATGTACTCAACACTCAAACTCACACATATCCAATGCTCAAACACATTCACACTCCTACACATCCCCACACCACACGTACTCATATGTATTGATGCACACCAACATGCTCACTCACACACGCCCCTGACACTCAGACACACACACATAGACACACGCTCACAAACACACACACACACACACGGGAATTTTCTGAGACAGAAGTTCAACTGGCATGCACATCTTTTGTCTGGGTGGGGAGTGACCCTACTTGAAAATTGGACTAGAGTCTAATTTGACCTAGGCTCGAGGGCTAAGGAGGTCAGCTCCTTCAATGCTGAGAAGCATGGGATGGTGGTGGAAGGATCACCCTTGGTCTGGGGAAGGGGTGGTCCCAGTCTTGCTGTCTGGTGATGTGGACCCAGGGGCTGAGTCCTCACCCCAGTGGGGCGCAGGCTGGATCTCTGCCCAGGACTGTCTCCCCCCACCCCCCATTCACAGTGAGGACAGGGCTTTCATTGTGAAGCTGATGCTCGGAGGGAGGGACAGATTTTCCAAAACTACAGCCACATTTTCAGAATACAGACCCCAGCCTGCCCACTGTGAATTTGACCTCTTCCCCTGTCCTCTAGGCCTCAGGCAGCCCCTGCTCCCCTCCCCACCACCCCAGGCATTCCAGGGGTTAGAAAGATTCCAGGAGTTCACTGCTCCTAGTTCTGGCCCTGTGTCCGGGGATTATCTGTCACTTGGAGGTTGAGCGTCCCTTGTGTGTGTGGAAGGACCTTGTCTTGGTGCCTTTGGTCCTGAGTCACCTGTACAATCACTCAAGCCCTTTTGCAGAGGGAGTGCTAGAATCCCCCAGATCCTCAAGATGAGCCAGGCAGAAAGGGCCACAGTCCCCTTTCAAAGGGCTAGTCTCCATCCTGCATCCCATCTGGAGCCTTTTCTGGAGTTTATCTCGACTTTTCTCCCTCTAGACATTTTGCTCCCTCACTTCCCCCTCAGATTTAAGAGTAGGGCCCTGAAAAGCTCTTTGGAAACTCTGGATGCCGGGGTGGGGTGTGGGCATGGGACATGTGCTGAGCTGGGCTGGTTAGGCCACAACAGTCTCTGTCCCAAGGCAAGACATTTCTGGGATTTCACCAACCTGCCTGTGCAAGGGAGGGAGGGATATGAGGAGCAGGGGGGCAGACTTGCTGTCATTGCCACGGCCTGGATGGGCAGATAAAGTGGAGTCGGAATCAGCAATGTCTGGTGGGGGCCTAGAGGAGCTTCCTGATGTCACCATGACCCTGGGCCCTATGGTGGGGGGAGGGCAGTCAGAGGTCTTCCCATCAGGGATGAGGTGGGCATCTGTCTATAGATGTAAGCTGTCTCTCTCTATGTGAGGTATTTCTCACTCCTTGGGGTAGGATTGTAAGGCAGAGTTTACACTGATTTTGGTGGGGAGGCAACAGGGAGATGCCCTACAATCTCTCACATAGACCCACTGTGTCTTACTCAGATCTTTGGCCTTGGAGCCAGACAGGGGCCCTGTCTGTTCGCAGGAACGGCAGCCTTGGCCCCAGACCCGGGGAGGATCTGACGAGATAAGGTTCTGAAAGAACTGGCTTCCTGGGTGCCACGTGCACCTGCTGCTTGGTGTCTCCCAAACCCCATGAGCGGGAGGACCCTTGGGGGACCTTGGGCCCATCCTTTTACATGCTGGAAGGGGAGCTCAGATAGGGCTTTCTCCTTCTTGTGGCCCCTGGTTCTTCTGGGTGAGTGGGGTCCTGGAGCCATAGAGAAGTCAGGGAAGTCAGACTGCCCTCAATAACAATCCCATGTCTACCAATGTCTAACATGTGCGGCAGCACATGCTAAGGTAGTGTATATGGGCACGTGGCAAAATATTGTGACCATACAAAGTGCACATGTGCAGTAGAAAGGGAGTTTCTGCCCTGTATCCAATACCCTCTTCCGAGGCAACCACTGCACCCTCATCCCACCCCAGGGTCTTGGATGGCCTTCCAGAAATACTGTCTGTGTCTCCCCACCCCTCCCTGCATAATTTAGGCATGTTCTTCAAGCTGCTTTTTCCCCTTGACACATCTTGGAGCTTGCTTTCCAAGAGAACGCAGAGCCTCACCTTGTTCTCTGTGGAAGAGTGGTCCCACGGTGGTCCCGCCATGTGGCTGTGCTGCTGTCACTTACCTGGTCCCTGCCAAGCCTCAGGCTGTCCCCCATCTTCAAGGACGGCAAACAGCACTGAGCTGAGCTACCGTCCTCGTGCACACACACACTCCCCTCTGCAGGGATAGTGGTTGGATCCATGCCTAGCAACTGCTCTGGTCCACAGATGTGTACATTTTTAATTCTGAAAGCTTGTCCAATTGCCTCCCAGAAGGGGTGCGCAAATTTAAGCTCTCGCTGGATCGTCGAACTGTTTGAACTGATCTCATAGGTAAAAAATGGAGTCTCGGGGGTAGCTTTTGTTACCGATGGTAGGGATTCCAGGAGGGAATTCTGATGTGAATGATGAGAGAAAGGCCCGGGAGAGCAGTTTTGCTCCATTTCTTTATTTTTCTAAAATAGTAAGATCCTGGTGTCGATGCTGAGGTTTTGTTCCCACCCCCCTTCATCTCTAGAGAGTACAGGGGAAAGCCTGCCAAGAGAGAGCTGGAGAGGAGAGGGATGCCGCTTAGTTAATGAAAGAGCTTTCTTGAATAGATGTCCGCATGCAGGAGATTTTATGCTGAAATTAGATTCATGCTTTCTTGCGCAAAGACCTTGAAAACCACTCCTTGGCAGCCCCCCTCACCACAGGGTTCTCCCAAACTGTGCAAGAGTGGCTGGGAGCCTCCTGGCTGGGTGCGGACACAGCTGGTGGGCCTGAGGACAAGGACACTTTAACCAGCACCCCGACCTCCCCACCAAGAAGACTGCTGTCAGGATCTGAGAGCCAGAGGCACCTCCAGCAGCATCCAGGCCTGACAGAAGGATTTCATAAGTGCACTTTGGCCCAGAGGAAGGGGACTCACAGGGGAGAATCAGAAACAGCGCCTTGGAGCACTCTCATGAAAGCATTTCAGATTGCAAACCTCTCCTGAGTTGGTATCTGGCCTTTGAGTCATCTGCAGTGTCGGCTCCCCTGTGTGAGGTGCAGCTGTAATTCTAGAAGGATTCCTGGGATGCCAGGGAAGACTCCAAAAATGACCTGTGAGGGGCTCCCCCCTTCACGCAGTGATCTCTCATGCCTACATGGCATTTAGGGTGCCCGGAATTCACCTGAGTCCTCCCGGGGAACTTTCTGATATTTTTGCAGAATAATTAACGTTATGAAAATTTCACCCGAACATTAGATTGTAGTGGTGGTCCGTCGACTCTGAGAACACAGGGTTGACCTTGAACGATGGGGGTGGTAGGGGTGCCAGCACCCTATGCCACTGAAAATTCATGTGTAACTCTGATTCCCCAAAACTTAGCTACCATCAAGTGGAAGCCTTACCCAGAAGCATTAATACATAGACTGTGTGTTAATGGACCATGTACTATATCTCATATTAAGTAAGCTAGAGAAAAGCCAATGTTATTTTAAAAATCGTAAGGAAGAGGAGTGCCTGGGTGGCTCAGTCTGTTGGGTGGCTACCTTCAGCTCTGGTCATGATCCCAGGGGTCCTGGGATCAAGCTCCTCATTGGGCTCCCTGCTCAGCGGGGAGCCCGCTTCTCCCTCTCCCTCTGCCTGCTGCCCCCTTCCCACTTGTGTTCTCTTTCTGTGTCAAATAAATAAACAAATCTTAAAAAAAAAGGAAGGAGGAATAAAAGAAAGAGAGAAAGGAAGGGAGGAAATAAGGAAGAGAAATATATTTACAGTATAGTACTGTAGTTATTAAAAAAAAGAAAAAAGGTGGTCCTGGGCAGTTCAATCCCGTGTTCTTTAAGGGCCAACTGTCCTGAAAACCATTGAATTATACACTTTAAATGGGGAAGTATTACAGTATGGGACTTAGAGCCCAATAGAGCTGCTCAAAATTGTTTAATGTTTCCATTAGAAGGTAGATATTGTTTTTTTTGTTTGTTTGTTTTGGTGGGGTTTTTTTAGTGAGTATGGTGACAAAAATATGTCCTCTGCCCAGACGTGTTGAGGTCCGAAGGGCAGGGTATGTAGTGTGAGCTCCTGTGTGACACAGACGCTCAGCTCCTTCACCCAAGAGGGGCGAGGGGGGTATGCCTAAATTGCACATAAGACCTCAGACTCAGCGACTCTCACCTGACCTCGAGTCAGCCAGGAACACAAAAATAGCTGACTGCCAAAATTATCCTCAGCTGGGTTAAAAAGAAAGCATCTGTCCCGGGTCAGAAAGCACAGGGTGCATGTTTTTATATAGAGATTCTGCACTTTCATACTTGAGTGCAAATATAGCCCATGTAAAGTAACACATACAGGACATAAACATGCAAAATATCATTTTTAGCAGTGTTTAGTTTTATTGCCTTGCTTTTGACTACTTCTAGAATGAATTCTAGCCAGTTTAACATTTGTCTGCTGTGACCATGATCACATCCCTTTAAGTGATGTCGAATCACTCATTCAGAAACATTGGATGGGCTTGAATCTAATCTTTTTCATGACTGGAGATTTTACAGGAGGTTTTGTGTATAATTGGGCTCAGCCTTCAGTTTCCCTTAGGAAGGTTGTCCTTTCTGAGGGTCCTCTCTGGCATTCGCCCCCTCCCAGTTTTATTGAGATAGATTAGATGTGTATCATCGCATACGTTTCAGGTGTACCAAGTGATTTGGTTTATGTGTGTTTGTGAAGCAATTGCTGCAGTAAGATTAGTAAACATCGGGGGTGGGTGGGAGGGATGGGATGGCTGGGTGACGGACATTGGGGACAGTGAGGGACAGTGTGTTGCAGAGAGCTGTGTATTGTGTAAGACTAATGAATCACAGACCTGCACCCCTGAAACAAATAATACATTGTATGTCAATTTAAAAAAATAAAATAAAACAAATCCCCATGGGGGGAAATAAAGATTAGTGAACATCCATCCCCTCATATAGTTAACACTTTTTCCTTGTGAGGAGGACTTTAAAGAGCTACTCTTTTAGCAACTTTCAGATATACAATAGAGCATTATTAACTGAAGTCACCACACCATCCATTACATCTCCTGGACTTACTTACCTTATAACTGGAAGTTTGTATGTTTTGACCATCTTTACCAGGGTCCCCCATCTCCTGCTCCATGCCGCCTCCCCCTACCCCAGCTTCTGCCAACCACCAATCTGATCTCTGTATCTATGAGTTTGAGATTTTTTTAGACTCCTCATATGAGATGATACAGTATTGATCTTGCTCTGTCTGACTTACTTCGCTTAGCCTAATGCCCTCCAGTTCCATCCGCGTTGCTGCAAATGGCAGGATTTCCTTCTTTTTTTGCAGCCGAGGAATAGTCCATTGTAAATATATACCATAATTTTTCGATCTATTCATCTATGGTTGGACACTTCACTTGTTTCCATGCCTTGGCTATGGCAAATAATGGTGCAGTCAACGTGAGGGTGCAGATACCTGGCAAAGTTTTAATCTTGGTTAGACCTTTGTGTCATCCCGAGAAAATTTAAAATTAAAGTTAAATTAGGGAAATAGGCCTTTTCATCTCATTCATCCCTGAGGCAACACTTCCCAGTGGTTAGGGCATTTTAAGTCCTGAGGTCAAGTCACAGCCTCCCGGGCTCCTGGTCCAGAAAGGGACTGATGGGAGCTTTGATTGACATCCGTGTGGGAATGCTTGGCAGAGTGCCTGGCACGTAGTGAGTCCTCAGTAAGATGAGTTACTATGAATATTCCTGAAGGCCAGAATTCTTCACGATCTATACTCTTGCTTCCCTGAATAAAGTAGATTTACAGTCACTCTACTCCACATACGTTTATTGAACAAGGACGGTTTGCCAAGACATAGTGAGAAGTATAAAGATAGATGTGCCAGCCTGTGTTCTTACCGGGGGATGAAGGTATTCCAAGATGCGCGGGCACAGGGGTGGCCCAGAGCAGGGAGCACTCCCGGTGGGGGCCTGGGAGGGATGAGCCAGTCCTGGGAGGTGGTGGGAGCTGAGCTTTGAGGAGGTTAGATTCCCCTCAATGGGGCAGGGTGGACAAAAGGAAAGAGGGATGCCAGGATAAGGAGCTTGCAGGGTGGGACAGAGACAGACCAGGGGTCCATAGTCTCAGGGCAAAGGAGTTTGGGGAGAACACCAACAGGGCGACTGTTCCTCCCTTTTTGGGAAAATAGTATTTTGAAATACAAATACAGAAATACAGCCACATAAAGTCTTCTGGGCATGCAGATCTATCTTGAAGATAGGGATTCCCTGCAGGCCAACAGGTGGTTTTATTTTTGCTACTGTAAAAGCAACATTTATTGATGCTAAAGCTCCAGGCTACAGGGGCAAGTGGGAAAAAGGTGTTGAGGTCTCAGTCCCTGTTTCACCTGCTGTAGGAGGACTCTTCCCAGTTCTGTTCTGTGCAGATCAAGAGGTCCACATAGACGAGGACTCCAGACGTTCCCAAGTGGCCAGGAGGTTTTGCTGATCTTTGCTGTTATATATATTTTTAAAGATTTTGTTTATTTATTTGTGAGAGAAGGAGAGAGAGTGAGAGCACACAAGCAGAGGGAACAGCAGAAGGAAAAAGAGAAGCAGGTTCATCGTGGATCAGGGAGCCTGATACGGGACTCGATCCAGGACCCTGAGATCATGACCTGAGCCTAAAGCAGGCACTTAACCTACTGAGCCACCCAGGCACCCCTGATCTTTGCTATTCTAAATGAAAGCCGTGTCACAAAGTACAGCTATAGGAGAAATTCTCTGCGGGGGAACTGTCAGGCCAAGGTGTCTGATGTGTTCTTTACATGCCTCCTGAGACTTCTTGTCATGGGCTGGGCTGTGAGCCAGGTGCGTCCCGAAGCAGGCGGGGAGCATGGCTCTTGGATATGTCAGGGGAAGGCCACGCGTGCAACCAGGAAGCTGTCAGGCCATGCCACCGTGCCTGGGTCCCCAGAGCTGTTTTTTTACCCAAACACTGACCAGCTGATTGATAGACGTGTGGTTTTCCTCTCTTTTCACAGGAATCTTCGCATACATGAACTACAGAGTGCCCCGGACGAGGAAGGAGATTTTCGAGACCCTCATTAAGGGCCTGCAGAGGCTTGAGTACAGAGGCTACGACTCCGCGGGTAGGTCCTACAGGCTGTTACGGTGTACACAGCGCATTTGTTTATTTAACTCAAAAACTAGAGAAAAGTAGAAAGAAGAAATAACAGTGAAAAAAAAAAGAAAGAAAACTCCACCCAAAGCCCTCCCGTCAATATCTTTGCGTCCCTGTCTTGGTCACTGCTGGGCCTATGTTAGGTTAGGGTGGTCTGGGGGCGGGTGGCAGGGGTTGTCGTGCATAGGTATTTTTTGTTTTTACCTGATTATTGTTATAGAATTATAATTTGATGTCCTGTTTTCATCTCTCTACTGCATTGTCTATTATCCCAAACTCTTCCAGTGGTCTTTTTTTCTTTTTTTAAAATTAAAACATAAGGTATTATTTGTCCCAGGGGTACAGGTCTATGAATCGTCAGGCTTACACACTTCACAGCACTCACCATAGCACATACCCTCCCCAGTGTCCATTACCCCACCACCCTCTCCCTGCCCCCGCAGCAACCCTCAGTTTGTTTTGTGAGGTTAAGCGTCTCTTATGGTTTGTCTCCCCTCCCAATCCCATCTTGTTTCATTTTTTCCTTCCTGCCTCTCAAATTCCTCATATCAGTGAGATCATATGATAGTTGTCTTTCTCTGATTGACTTTATTTTGCTCAGCATAATACCCTCTAGTTCCATTCACTTGTTGCAAATGACAAGATTTCATTTCTTTTGATGGCTGCATAGTATTCCATTGTGTATATATACCACATCTTCTTTATCCGTTCACCTGTTGATGGACATCTAGGTTCGGCTATTGTGGACATTGTTGCTATAAAGATTGGATCGCCTGATGGTCTTTCTCAGTGGCTGCACACTTCTGTGAGGGTAGTTAGTCTGCTTCCCATTTTCAAGTAAGCAGCCTGGGGAAAAAGGGAGAGCCAGATCATTTTATGCTTCTGTTCATTCTTAATGGAAAGTGAGTCAAACGAAGGATTGTAGGAATGCTGTTGCAAGGGGGACACCAGCCAAAGCACAGGGCCCAGTGCACAGCATGATGAAGGCCCTCCGGTGAGCCCACTGCCTTCTGTGGTGGCCCTGGAAGGGCCTCCCTCACAGGCAGCCCTCCGGGGCTGCACCCTGATTAGACCCGCGCTAGGTTTCCACAGCCTCTTCTTTGCAAGTCGACATCCTCAACACTGTCTAGTTTTCTTCCAGGCTACCCGCCTGGCAAACAAGAAATGATAAGTCCACAGAGCTCTGCAGCCCTCTCCTAGGGTCGTACTCTGTAATGAGGTGTGGGAGACACAACTTCAATGCCAATACCAAAAAAAAAAAAAAAAGAAAGAAAGAAATTGTGTGTGTACCACAGGTGTGGCCATCGATGGACATAATAACGAAGTCAAAGAACGATATATCCAGCTGGTCAAGAAAAGAGGGAATGTCAAGGCGCTTGATGAGGAACTTTATAGTAAGTGGACCACAGGCCCGGTCAGAGCGATAAAGGCCTTATGGGTCAGTTAAAAACCTTTTATGCCAGCAATACCCAAGACTAAAAATAGGAGCTCATCCAAGTGCAGGTAAACAGAAGGGGGATTCAGCCCACATGGTAAAACTGTGTTTCTCAGGGTGTGGGATGGGTTGTTTTTTGTTTTTTTTTTAGGAGGTGGGGCATGAGCATATTAAAAAAAATTCAGCACTTACATATTTATTTTCATTTTTCTGGCAGATGATACTGCTATTTCCTTGATCATGGCGATCCTTTTTATTTTTTCCCAAGAAGCTCATTTTGGTTAGTGAGTTAGGTTACTGGTAAGGACTGAGTAAACCGCAGCAGGGATCTGGCAGAAATCCCCAGAGTGGGGCCCTCGAAGTGGAAGGTGGGACGTAGCTTTCTATGTAGTTGAGGCCCGTGCATATAATGACGTCGCCTCCCCCTAACTACGGTATTGTGTCAACGCCTTCTTTCCCTTGATCTAGAACAAGACAGCATGGACTTAAAGGTGGAGTTTGAGACCCACTTCGGCATTGCCCACACGCGCTGGGCCACCCATGGAGTCCCCAACGCTGTCAACAGCCATCCACAACGCTCAGACAAAGGCAATGGTATGTAACATGGCCTTACCCGCCCCCCCTCCGCCCCAGTCCAGAAGGTTCTGCCTGGCCCTTGATCCAACCCCATTCCCAGCTGGCTTGCTTCTCTCCCAGCCCTGTCTTCCCTGAGGAACCCATCCCCAGGGGGTGGCAGCCAGCCCCAGACAGGAAGCAAACTCAGCCTCGCTCCTGGGTGGTGCTGACCTCCCCAGGAAAACAGTGGCACTTCCAGGGGCTGCTGCTGGCTCCCAGCCTGAGTGGGACTTGGCAGCAGAGGAGTCGAAGAGTCTGGGCACTGTTCTTCAACAAGGGACTGCGGTGTTCCGGAGGGCTAGGAGCCCTCAGGGAGGAGTGGGTTTCCTTCCCTCCTGAAGAGAGAGGTTTGAGCCAGGGCTGTGGTGGTGCTGATTCTGGTTCATGTCGGAGGTGCCCACTCCAGTCTGGGGCCCTGTGGTGACACCTTGATTGCCACAGGCTTGAGATCTGACAAGCAGCCCAGGAGCTCCCTCCAAACACCAGAGCACTCCATGTGGCTCGCTGCAGGGTTTTAGGCCCGAGAATGATCATACCTGGAAGTCGAGACTTCTGGCATCCCTTGAAAAACTAGAAGGTATGGTACCTGGGCTCGGGGTACCTTAGAGTTCCACTGACAAGCAGCGATCCGCGGTCACAAAGCGGGGACGTGGAAACTGCTCAGGACCGTCCCAAGGATACCGGGCCCTGTCTGGCGGGCTGCCGGCTCCTCAGTTCTCCCAGCCATCCCCTTGGGGCAGCCCCAGCTCATGGATCCACATCCTATGCCTGGGCCCCCCTGGAAAGTTCTGCATGCCATCATTCTTAATGCTCCCCAGTCCCTCTCATGGGGGATGTCCTGGTAGGTCTGGAAATCCCAGTGGGTCTCTTTTCTAGGTTAGACCTGGTCAAGCCAGAAGCCCCCACTGACCCACACCTGGGCACGATGGGGGAGGGTATCCAGCAGAGAGAATGCTCTCTGGTGTCAGCTGGGACCCCCACCTGAAGACATCTCCTGGCATCATGCAAGTCCTCACCAAACCCCATATTAGAGTAGAAATCAGAGACGTCAGAGTCTTTGAGGCTCTGAGTGCTAATGGATAGGCACTTAGCTACGCACATGGCAAGCCTCACTGCCGTTCATTGTCATAGAGTTTGGGGCACAGGAGAGACTCTGACGCCTCCCAACTCAGTGTCCTTTACCCCTGGGAACAGTGGCTCATCCTGCCCAATTTGGAAGGCTGTGCCCCAAGTGCCCTGCTCGGCAGAACAGCTGGGGTCGTGGGTAGTGAGTTTTTGCTAGGGATTGACCCTTGAATCTAGTCCATGCCCTGAACCATCCCTGTGCTGGGGCAGGTGCCCTACATTCAGGAAGCAGACAGCAGACAGCAGACCCCATGGTCATGAGGATCTAGAATGTGCATCCACCAAATCCCAAGCCAGATACAAGAGGCTGATCCCCAGACCATGTATGCTGAGATGTCACCCCAGGTGATAAGGTGAACCCCCACTTCAGTGTAGACGATGACTCTGTGTCCCCCTGAAGCAGGGAGGCTCCAAGCAGATCCCGCCCCCCACACCCAAACTGGAAAATGCCTGCCCTGGCTCAGGATGAGTAATTGCAAACGACATGAGAAATAAGCAAAGATTTGTAGAATTTTTTTTAGCAACTCATCAGGGATGACTGAAAAGCATATTTTGAAGAAAAGCTTATAGCTAGCAACAGCATTATACAAGAAAATTACAGAGTTCTCACAAAGAAAACACAGATTCTGGGAAACAAACTACCAATGAGAAGTTGAGACAATCGACTGAAATGAAAAAAATGGGACAGAGTTCGGAAAGTAGACTGAAGACACCGTGTTGGAGTCAGTAGGAAAAATAAGAAGTGGTTGGATACGGACACAGTTAATAGAGATCCAACAGGTGCATTATGGGTGTCCCCAAGAAGAGAACAGAACAAATAAAGTAAAAAACAAAACAAAACAAAAGAAAAACAAAAACATAAGGCTGTAATAGAATTCAGCTGTACCTAGTGCATTTGCCAAAATGGCTTTTCTATCCGAGTCCTCCCAGTTTTTGTGTGAACTCCCCAAAGTAAACAATAGACTGTAAAGGAAAAAAAAAATAAAAAGTAGGGAGGAAATGATAAAAATAATGAAAAAGAGTAAAGGACTATACTGTACTGAAAAAAAAAAAAAACCTGAAGACCCAAAGTTTCACTGAAGGATAGTAAATCTTAAGATCAATAAAGGGTCTTCCTCTCATCTGGGCTCAGGATGAATGGGGGTTACTTACCCAGAAACAAAAAAATCTCAGGCTGGTTTTAGACCTTCAAGTTACTCGACAGCCTTTGGTTGAGAAAATGCAGTGGTGACTAAGCAGATGTATCCCTCACTTTGCCAGCGTTGACCAGGGGGTCCCCATGCAGGGAGTAGCTGGACATGAGCAGGGTTTGCTGCTGGTGCTTAGGGAGGTGGGAGAAGCCACAACAGGCAGATCCCGCAGAGAGAAGTGCTCATGGCCACACAGGAATGTGGGTGAGCCCAAGGATGCCAGATTTTTCCTCCCGTGAGAAATCAGGATTTATAATTTAATTTAATTTTAAGATATTATTTATCTGAGAGTGGGAGAGAGAGGATGAGTGGGGGAGCAGCAGGGGGAGAGAGAGAAGCAGACTCCCCACTGAGCAGGAAGCCCGAAGCAGGGCTTGATCCCGGGACTCCAGGATCATGATCTGAGCTGAAGGCAGACACTGAACCCACTGAGTCACCTGCGTTCCCCTAGAGTTTTTAAAAAACAGGTTTTATTTCTTCGGTAGCAAGAGAGAGCCTGAATGCATGGTGGGAAGGGGCAGGGGGAGATGCAGACTCCTTGCTGAGCAGGGAGCCTGATGGGGCCTTGATCCCAGGATCCTGGGATCATGACCTGAGCCGAAGGCAGATACTTAACCCAATGAGCCACCCAAGTGCCCTGAGAAAAATCAGGATTTTTAAGTGAAAGTTCAAAATTTTTAAACTTAAATCTTTTTACAATGCAGTGTGGGTCAAACAAAGCACGCATGTGGACTGCCAACTTGTGGCCTCATTGAGCCTAAAGCAGGTTGGGACTGCCTGGGCTAGTTTCTAGATTCCGAAGACTTCATCCTGCCCCATTTTACCTAAATACCAAAGTGTGTTTGAGGATGCTGTAGGCTACAGGTCAGAGCCCTGTGCGAGGTCAGGCAGGTATGTGCTCTTTACCCAAAGAGAACTGTGCATTTCCTCGGGGTTGAACTGAGGTGGTGGTAGATGGTAGTCATCAGCTCTCATCAGCCTCAGTGATGTTTGCTACACAGCGGACCTGGTGGTAGCTGAGCTGCCGAGTTTCAAGCTGTCAGACCACTGTCCTCATTTCTGGCTTGAATGTCACTTTCTCATAGCATTTCTGTCTTTGCCATACTTCTCTTCCAGAATTCGTAGTCATCCATAACGGGATCATCACAAATTACAAAGACCTGAGGAAGTTTCTGGTAAGATCCTTCCCCTGGGTTGACGTGGAAGTTAAGTGGTCTTCCCTGAGAACTTTCCAACCATCTCGTTTCCCGCTGGAAACAGAGGCGGGAGCTGAGTGAGACCCGCTCTCAGTCACATGTGAGCGTTGGATAAATGTCGTCCCGGCTTGGCCGAGCTCCCCATGTCTTGCTGGAGAAGATAACTGGGCCTTTGCACGTACCTCCAGTGTATTGCAGATTCCCATAAGCCAAAGAACACGAACTTCTTATTAATGTGTCTGCACTTTCATAAAGTGTTGACATAACACATCAACTCATACACCAAATGGAATGTGGGGTGGGAAAACAGACGGCGAGTGTTTAACGTATGAAGAGGTTGTGGTGTGGGCTGGGATGTGGGTGGATTTGACTCAACATCTCTGATCATTTGGCCTACTGTTTTTTTGCAATGTCCAGATTAAGGGCAGAGACAGGCTTCTGAGGCAGGATGATCTCAGGGAATAACTGGAATGACTCAGCTGTGCTGAGCTCTGTGCTTCTGGCAGACATTTCCGATCCCCGTTTTCCTTGTTCTTATCTGAAGTCGCTGCCAGGGTGGGTCATAAGGGAGGAGAGGGAGCGGCGTTACTCAATGCCGGTTCTCTGACACTCTGTCCCACGAAATATTCCAGGAAAGCAAAGGGTACGAGTTTGAGTCAGAAACAGATACCGAGACCATCGCCAAGCTAATTAAGTATGTGTTTGACAACAGAGAAACTGAGGACATTACATTTTCAACACTGGTCGAAAGAGTCATTCAGCAGTTGGTGAGTTAAGAGAACCAGACCTATTCTGGTATGCTTGACGTAAGAAGCTAAAAAAGCACAGGGGCGCTTGGATGGCTCTCTGGGTCAAGCATCTGCCTTCATTCGGCTCAGGTCATGATCCCTGAGTCCTGGGATTGAGTCCTGTACCCGGCTCCCTGCTCCTCTCCCACTGCCTGCCACGCTCCCTGCTTATGCTCTGTCTCTGTCTCTGTCTCTCTAATAAATAAATAAAATCTTAAAAAAAAAAAAAAGCTTAAATTTAAAAAAAAAAGTTAAGGTACAGAGGGCTTTGGTTCCTCAGCATGGTACCTGCTGTTTTCCCTTTCTCCTCCTGCCATCATGCTGCACGAACTGTCCTGCCCTCAGCCCCCTGAGGGAGTGACCCCAGGACCCACGCAGCAGGAGGAGTGGCCCTTGTCTGGGGCAGTGGGCCAGACTGGTGGGTCCAGAGCGTGTCGTTCCTCACTCTAGTTTGCTGTGTTCACAGGAAGGGGCCTTTGCGTTGGTTTTCAAGAGCATCCACTACCCGGGAGAAGCCGTTGCCACCAGGTGAGGCTCAACAGAGTGACATTTCAAGAATAAATAAATAACGTGCAGTTGCTTAGCTTGCTGCCCAGGGGAGAAGTGGGGCGTTTGACAAACCGGAAGGCAGTCTCTAAGGGACAGCTGTGGCTTGGGTATCCCCACCAGATCTGTGGTCACAGCTTCTGATTATTACAAGAGAAACCAGAAAGTTGGATTTTTATTTGGAAGCTCTAGATTTTCAGAAGTTGACAACAAATTTAAAGTAAAAGTAAAATTGTATGTAGCAAGGGGCAGATCCATGTTCCAGACCAGTACTCGAGGTTCTCTTTAGAAGATGTATGCAGTGTGGGGCACCTGGGTGGCTCAGTGAGTTAAGCCTCTGCCTTCAGATTGGGTCATGATCTCAGTGTCCTAGGATCGAGCCCCACATCAGGCTCTCTGCTCAGTGGGAAGCCTGCTTCCCCCTCTCTCCGCCTGCCTCTCTGCCTACTTGTGATCTCTGTTAATAAATAAATAAAACCTTAAAAAAAAAAAAAGAAAGAAAGAAAAAAGAAAATGTATGCAATGGGGTGCCTGTGAGGTTAAGAGTCTGCCTTCGGCTCATGTCATGATCCCAGGGTCCTGGAATCGAGTCCCACCCTGCTGCTCCCCCTGCTTGTGCTCTGTCTCTCTCAGTCTGGCAAATAAATAAATAAAATCTTAAACACACACACACACCAAGAAAATGTAAGCAAAATTATGAGCATGAAACTAGGAACAAAGGAACATTAATTGTTGCCGAGGCCTTGAAAGCCCTGAGCTAGAGGTTCATCATCTTCACAGCATGGGTGTTGTAGAAATCAGCCAACAGGGCCTGGGTCAGCCCTTGTGGCCCCCTGTTAGGGCCCAAGGACCCCAGCACTGTGTGCATTCATTCAAGTGAGGGTGTGAGTGTTGTCCTGTTTTTTATATTCAGATGAGTTAATTATCCACCAGACCATCAGTCTGACCATCCATCCACACATCTATCTGTCCATCTGCATATCCCTCCCTCCATCCATCCAACTAATATTCTTTGAGCATTTACTCTACACTGGGTTCTGGGGACCTAGTGACACCCAATCTGGTCCTGCCCTTAAGGACTGGACATCTGTGCAAAAGAACAGTAGGGCAGAATGTCTTGGTGCTCTATGTTGGGGATTGTGGGGGACAATGCCATGAGGGCAGGTGTCAGCCTAGGGGAGTCCGGCAGAAGGAGCCAGATGAGCGAAAAAGCAAGGGTCCCGGAGTAAGCTCAGTGCTGCAGGGATCTGTAGGCAGGCCAGGAAGTTGGGAGGTGGGGGGCAGTGGTGGTACTTTCTGCTGTTCCATTGTGTAATTGCAGACACCTGCTGTGTGCCAGGCATGGGAGACAGCCTGGAGCAAGGTCACGAGCACAGTGCCCCTTGAACTTCAAGGGCTGGCGAGGAGTGAGGATATTGACAGAGGCCCAGCTCTGCAGTGCCCCAGGTGCACTGGGGGCGGCAGGCTTCACTCTGAAGGTTCCAAGAAGACATCAGGAATGCCCCAGTGGCCCTGGGAGATGCCCAGTGACGAGACAAGACTGTCTCACACTGACTCCTAGGCCGGAAGTGATGTGAAAGTACCATGATTCAGTTTCTTTCTAGGCTAGGACCTAATGGACAGCAGTTACCTCCTTCAGTCGTAGAATTGTAAGAGATGCCTGGATCCCTATCAAATTTAGAAATCTGGTGTTATCCTGGTATTGCCATTTTAAATGAACGGAGAAGGTGGCAGTGTGAAGAACGTATGTTTCTAAATTGGCTTCAGCTAGTGGCTCTGTAACCCCCAGAACAATCTTTGGGATGTCTTGGGAGCATTCTTGGTGGCAAGGCTGGGAGAAACCACAGAGCTCAATCTACGACATAAAATCTGGGAGAGACTTTTGCCAAGAAAATTAGATAACCACAGTATCTTCTCATTGTCAGTATTATAAAGGCTGTTTAAGCTGGATCCCCATTAGACCCAGAATCGTGTCTCCTCTTTGCTTTAGATTTGTTTATTTATTTATTAGAGAGAGAGTGTGTGCATGCGCGTGCAGGAGTGGGGGGAGGGGCAGAGAGAGAGAGGGAGAGACTCCCAAGCAGACTCAATGCTGAGCGCAGAGCCCATGTGCGGCTCAGTCTCAGGACCCCTAGATCATGACCTGAGCCAGAACCCAGAGTCAGATGCTTAATCCACTATGCCACCCAAGCGCCCCTATCTCTTTATATTTTATATTTTTTAAAGGTACATTATATCTTTAGATATAATAAAAGATGGTCCAAAATACTCAAGGGGCTCACAGCACCTTCTTTAAAGCCACAGATCTTGTGCCCTCACTTGGAGAAGCCAGAGGGGGATTGGGAAAGGAAACCTGGGTGCTAGGTACTCACTCAGGTCAGCTGTAGGAATTCCCCAAGGCACTGTCCCCTTTGTGATGGAGTCCACCTTTCCGCAGGTCAGAGGTTTGAAACTGTGACACATGAAGTATCACTCAGGGCAGCAAGACCACCCCCTTGAAGGCATGTTCAGTGGCCCCCAAAGTTGGGCAGATCCAAAGCCAGTCATTATAATGCCCCCAAAGCTGGAGAACAACTGAGTCAGGCAAAAGCATTGGGAGAGGGGATAGGCAGGGAGTGGGGAGAGAATCTTGGGGCAGATCCTAGGCTATGGGGGATGCCACTTTTTAGAGATGGCAGCAAATAGAGGCCAGCTGGAGACACTGAATGCTCCTGCAGCTGCCCGGACCTACTAATGTCTCAGCCTCTGTGACCTAACCAGGTGTGGGTTCCCTGGACAGGTGGGTGGTACCATGGAAACCAGCTGGAATTCTCCTGCTGGCCTTTTGGTCCCGGCTCTAAGCCAGGGAGTATCTTCCAGGGGTGGAGGACTCTATCCTGTGGCATCTCAAGAGGACACTTGCCCCGGGGGCTGGGGGGCGGCTGGATGCAGGGAACCCTCCTCAGTGCTCAGATGCCATCTAGCCCTTCCCCAGGGTTGGGGGAAGGTAACAAGTCCCTTGACTGCCTCTTGTCTCTGCAGGAGAGGCAGCCCCCTGCTCATTGGAGTGCGGAGCAAATACAAACTCTCCACGGAACAGATCCCCATCTTGTATAGGACGCGTAAGTGTTTCGAGAAGGGCTTGAACAAGGCCACGGGGCTCCAGGGCAGGCAGCCCCCCACGGAGACAGCCCGTTTTCCCTCCACTGGGGCCAGCCTGCCCCCGGGGCTCCAGGCTGGAGAGGGTTTCCTGCCGCGGAGACTCAGCGCTGCTGTTTTTTGCAAAAGTTCTTTATCCTGGATATTTTCAAAGACACGCACAAGTCCGGGGAACGGCACGCGGCTGAAGCCTGTAGAGGCGTTCGCACTCTGGGGTGCGTGCTGACTTAGTTCAGTTTGGTTTGCAGCCGTTGAAATGCTCTTGCAGCGGTTCTGCGCTATTTGGGGATCATCAGCACGATTTGGCTGACGCAGCCAGAGCTAAAAATTGCAAACGTCTCCCACACATATTCAGAGGAGAAGCTGGAGCCTTGCTTCATGTTTTTCAAACAAAGCCGTCTAATGGGGCTTGCGATCCTTTCCGTCATCCGCCAGGCAATTTTGAGAATGTGAAGAACATCTGCAAAACGAGGATGAAGAGGCTGGACAGCTCGACCTGCCTTCATGCCGTTGGCGATAAGGCCGTGGAATTCTTCTTCGCTTCTGATGCAAGGTAGCTGAGCCGTGAGGCCTTTCTTCCCCGGGGCTGGCATAATCAAACGGGAAGGGTTAAATACCACCATTCCTAATGCAGCCCCTCATTTCAGCTGTTTTCTCAGGGCAAGGCGGGCAGGGAGGATGGCAGATTTCAGATCTCTGGGACCCTTCCTCTGAGCACGCTGGACTGAGCTCTCTCTGGCCCAGGCTGTCTGGATCATTCAAAGGCTGCTCCCTTTAGGGGAGACAGGTGTCCCACCTGCCTCTGCCCGCGTGTGACTGCTCATAAAAGACAGACCCAAGACTTATGGGTTTGGTCCCACTGATTTCAAAGTCTGTGTTGTCATTAAAACAGACAAAGCAAATAACTCTGAAATTTGAACAAGTCTGCTTCATACTCATTTCAGGGCAAAAAAATTTATACACACACATACACACATACTCAGAAAAGACCGAGACACTTTCCCGGTCGTTGAAGGAGAAAAGTGCCATAAACACCACGACTGCTTCCCTTCTCGTGCCTCCTACCTACCAGCCTCCTGGAGGGTCTTCCCACACCAGGGAGGAAGCATGGAGGACATCAGACGAGATCTCCCAGAACACACGGAGTCATAGGAACCTAGAGCCCTTGGCTGTCAAGTCTGGTTCTGTCCACAGCCAGCATTGTACTCCATACGGATGGGGAAAGGCAGCATTTCCCAAACTGTGTTCCTTAGAGCACCATTTCAGTGACAAGCTAACCCTCGTTCGGTGATTCTAAGACACACAATCGTCTTACAGATTTTTAGCATCTGTCCGTGGCATCTTGCAATTACAGCTTGCTGCAGTTTCGGTGTCTTGGAAGTATATCAGATAATTGTGGGCCCTAAGATTACTGTTAACCTTATATTCAAAGAAATATGCTAAATGTTTCTTAAAAAAGGAAAAGAAAAGAAAAGAAAAAAGGCATGAACGCCTGCAAAGGAGATGAAATAATTATGCGTAGGCAATAGAACCATATGCTTTTAAAATGCAACTTAAAGCCTGTTAGAACTAATCCTTAGAGGCTGGTCAGAGAATGGAGGTGTGGAAATCTGACCTCCCAGCAGTAAACTATCCTCTGCAAAGGGCAGTGGGACCATATCCACCCAATTTCCTTCTGTCCCTATTCACGTGAACTCTCAGCAAAACTTTCCTGAACAACAACAAAAAAAAGGCATCTATTTACCAGAACTGGAAAAGCTTTTTTTAATCCCTTAAAACGAATTTTAACAAAATTTATCCAGAATCCCTTTGGAGAAGACTATAAAAGTTCACCAGGAGAAACAAGAACAGATTTCAATAGAGAGAGTCCCCCCTACCTGGGTAAAAAGGCTAAATATTATTTTAAAAAGTTAATTGGCTTAAAAGTATTTGAATAATTAGAAACTATTTTTTTAAAAGATTTTTAAAATTTATTTGTCAGAGAGAGTGAGCACAGGCAGACAGAATGGCAGGCAGAGGCAAAAGCAGGCTCCCCGCTGAGCAAGGAGCCTGATGTGGGACTCAATCCCAGGACGCTGGGATCATGACCTCAGCCAAAGGCAGCTGCTTAACCAACTGAGCCACCCACACACGTGTCCCTAGAAACCATTTTTTAAAGACACTGACTCTCCTTAAATTAACCCGTAAATTTGATGCTAATGATTAAAATCCTCAGGATTCCTTTGTTTAGGTTTGGGGAACTTGACGAGGTGATTCTGCAGGGTGTGGTGCATAGACCAGAAAGCCAGCAGTTTGTTGTTGCAAAGTGAGAATGAGAGGGGTCGCCCTCCCAGATAGGAAGGCACCCGGTGGAGCCTTAGGGACAACACAGTACCCAGTGCTGGGGGCTGGGGGGGAGAGGCGGTACTTTGTCAGGATGATCTCATTAAGAGGCAGAAATGAGGATTCCATGTTGGGTCTATCTAGCTGCTGGGCCAACAGTCTTTTTTTTTCCCCTTAAATTTTATTATTGATGGATTGATTGATGGTTTATTCTTTTTTTTTTTATTTAATTTTATTTTTTTCAGTGTTCCAAGATTCGTTGTTTATGCACCACACCCAGTGTTCCATGTGATACATGCCCTCCTTAATACCCACCACCAGGCTCACCCAACCCTCCCACCCCTCCAAAACCCTCAAAAACAATTTAATCCCAATTACAGAAGATTTTGGCTACGTAATATACCATATATCCTAGATGGTTCTCTAGAGAAAAAAATGAGAAAAATAAACCAAAGGTGTTAATAATGTTATTGTGACATAATAAAAATGTCATTATTCTAATTAAGATCAATAATATCAATAGGGTGATGATTTAGAATTTCGTCATGAAGCATATAATAATAACAAAAATACAGATGAATTTGAGGCCAACATATTAACATAAAATATTATAAAGAACATATTATGGAAGAATACCCAAAATGTAAAAGAAAAATAGAAATATTAGTCTTTTCAAAATGCAAGAACTCTGTATCTATTAAGTAATATACATTTAAACAACATATTTCCCATGACACTTATATTTATAATACTAAGAAGTGTGGGTGAAATCTCCTAAACCTCCACGTTTGTAAAGAGGTTATGTATATCACCATATATCCACTTAGGAACGAGACTATTTAGAATTATGATTCCATTAAAATTAGTTACATGGGAAATGTTGGTGAAAATATGGGATACCAAGACATCCATGCTCTATGGTCTGAGCTCTATAGAAATATGCATTAACAAACCAGATAATTATGTGAACCATCATTTTTATCCTTTAGCAAATACATCCATTTCTTTTCTAATTTTTGCATTTTCCTTCATGAATTTTCTGTCATATATATTCTTTTTTAGTATGAGAATCATTAAAGAGAAATGTAAAGATCTCTTTGGCCTCCCAGTCATCCCGGGTCAATAGTGTTAATAAGGGATTATGCTACCATGCATTTCGTAAATAAAAACGATTCTTTTTCAACGTACTGCTGTCCATGCACACATCGATGCCTGTTTTAAACTCTGCATGGAGGGCAGGGCGATGTAACCAGTGTTTATCTCTTGGAGATGGGCTCAGGCCATCTTCTCCCTCTCACTCTGTGTTTTTGACTTTTTACACAATGGGTATATATTGTGTAAAGTGTTTTTCTCCGCGACAGTGGCCTTGTCTTTCTTCCCAATCATCTGTCTGGAGACACATCTCTCAGGGTCTTAGAACATGATCATTTCTCTCTTCAACTTTGCATCAGGAGTTACAAAGTTCATGCACGGGACATGTGTGGGTGTGGCACTGGGTAGGATGAGGGTTTTTTCCTTCCCAGAATCCTATAAGCACCACCTTTGTGCATTTTTTTTTTTAACACGGCTTGTGTCATTGATTACTTTTGCTTTTTCACCTACCAACTTTTCTAAGTCAGTTTATTTTCTGTTAAGATTTTATTTATTTATTTGACAAAGAGAGAGTGAGCCCAAGCAGGGGGAGTGCCAGAGGGAGAGAGAAAAGCAGGCTTCCCAATGAGCAAGGAGCCTGATGTGGGGCTCGATCCCAGGACCCCTGGGATCATGACCTGACTCAAAGGCAGACGCTTAACCAACTGAGCCACTCAGGTACCCCAAACTCAATTTATTTTTACAAAGAATCTTTGTATTGCCATTTTGCAAGATAAAAATCATTATTATTTTCCATGCAGACAAAACTTTTATAAAAGGAAGTACAGTGACCCCACATTTCATCGGTGGACATATTTTGTACTTTACTCTCAAACCACCCTTTTATCCTTAGAGGGTGTGTGTGTGTGTGTGTGTATGTATGCGCACACACGCTCATGCGCCTGTGTTAATAAACCGAGTCACTTGTCCTGATGACTTTCCCGCTATCAGGATTTTGCTGAGTGAAGTCCTGGTGGTGTCATTTCACATGTTCCCCTGCCCATCGTACTTCTGTGCTCTGGTGTTCACAGGTGTCTAGAAACTCGATCTCCTTCGGGTTTGACTTTTTTGGCGAAACTGCTTCCTAGGTGGTGGTGTGTCCTTTCATCTGGAGGCATATGTATATCATCATCTGTCTTTTTGTGCTGTTAAGATCAATTGAAGGGTTCAGATGTCAGACGGCGTCACCCATCCATTATAAAGCTGCTCTCTGCTTTTCACCTCTTGGTTTCAGCTGCCATTGACAGCCCTTGCCCAGAAAGATTAATAATTAGGAGTCCAGGGCACCTGGGTGGCTCAGTCACTTAATCGTCTGCCTTCAGCTCAGAACATTTTCTTGGGGTCCTTGGATTGAGCCCCATGTCAGGCTCCCTGCCCAGCAGAGACCCTGCTTCTTCTCCCTCTTCCTCTGTCACTCCCCCCTGTTCATGCACTCCTTCTCTCTCTCAAATAAATAAAATCTTTTTAAAAAATAAAAATAAAATAATTAGGAGTTCTCAAATTGACTCTTCTAATGCCATCATTCCTTCCTTACCAGCTATATTCCTTCTAGAAAGAGACACTTGCTTCCATAAACAGTGGCTTATTCTGAGAGCCAGATCATTTTGAAACTGCAAGATAAATGTTTCATTTTTTCCCATTCTGATTCAGAATAATGTGTTGGTTGCCAAGCAGTTCTTCAAAGGTGACACTGTCTGGATCTTGATTTGAAGAAAACAGTCCTAAAAGGACATCTATGAGATTACTGGGGAAATTTGAACAGACTGGATTTTTGATGAGATGAAGGAATAACTTACTGATTTTAGATGTGATCGCGGTATCTGAGTTAAAAAATGATCCTTCGCTTTTAGAGAAACAAGCTTCAGTGTTTACAGATGAAATGATAGGATGTGTGGGACGGGCTTCACAATTATTCTGGGTGAGGGAAGGAGGTATGATTTAAGGTTTACAGGATGATGTCCCTCTCCCTCCTAAAATGCCCTCCGATGCTCCTGATGTGGACCCACACTTGGGAGGCAGGGACTGCCATCTCCTCACGGTCGAGCGCAGACGCCATCTGTGACATTTCTCTTGCTCCAGCGCCATCATTGAACACACCAACCGCGTCATCTTCCTCGAGGATGACGACATCGCCGCTGTGGCTGATGGGAAACTCTCCATTCATCGGGTCAAGCGTTCGGCCAGTGACGACCCATCTCGAGCCATCCAGACCTTGCAGATGGAACTGCAGCAAATCATGAAAGGCAGGTGTCCTCTGAGGGTCTGTGTGCAGTGGCCTTGGGGAGGAGGGGTTGCTCCATGGGGGAGCTCCTGAGACTCTGCTCTTACCCTGAATGGGTATCAAAGCCCTCCTGCATGCTGCGGCCATTGGAGAGCTCCTGACTAGAGCCAGGCAGCAAGTCTCCCTGCTTGATCTGACCAGTCCGTCCACCACCTCTCTTTACCAACTCTCTGGGACACATTCCGACACCCAGATGTTATTTCTTCTGTGGGCCAGAGGGCTGCAGTAACAAGCATTACTTCCTCCTTCCAAGGAAAGCCTGTCTCCCCACACCCCCTTTTCCACTGGGCAGCCCGAGTAAACATTTAGGAATGTGAGTCAGACCTTCTTATCCTGCTGCTTAAAGCCCCCCAGTGGCATCTCACTGTTCTTAGTAGAAAATCCACACTTCCTGCCACAGCCACAATGCCCCACGCCCAGACTGGCCCCACCTCACTTTACCCTTTTCCCACTACACCCCACCCACCTCTCAGGCCACCTCAAGGTGACATCAGCCGGCCAACAGCTTGCTCACCTGGGGGTCATTACCCCTGACTGGCTCCTTCTAATTCTCTACCCTGAAACATCAGCCCCTCAGAGAGCCCTTCCCTGACCTTCCTCACTTGCCTTCTTTGCTTCTTGGTGCCCATCCTCAGCTGAAGGTGGCAGACAGAGCACATGGCCATGTGTGGCATCCCATGTGTGTGTATCCCAGAGAATGTTCCCACCCTGTCTGTGGACACCTCCAAAGCTTCAGGTGCAGCACTTGCCAGGGGCCTTAACCTGCTGTGGCCAGATCATCCCTTTGACGTCATCCACTTCTGTTCAGATCAGAGCCCTAGAAAAGCATGGGTGGCAGAAAGGCTTATCTTTTCTTTTCTTTCCTTTTTTTTAAGGTTTTATTTATTTATTTGAGAGGGAGGGAGAACATGAGCAAGGGAAGCTGGAGAGGGAGAAGCAGGCTAAGCAGGGAGCCTGATGTGGGGCTCAGTCCCAGGACCCCAGGATCACAGCTTGAGCCAAAGGCAGATGCTTAATAAACTGAGCCACCCTGGAGCTCCAGAAAACATTTCCCTTTAATAAAGAAGCTAGGAAAGTATTTGTTCAAAAGACAGTTGCCCGTTTCTCTGGGCTTACTTCATTTGTACATCCCTAAATAGGTTTGTTTTTGGAGGCAAGGCGTTTTCCTTTCCTCTGGCCTTGCTAAGGGAAGCCACACATTTGCTGCTTATAGCCCTTGCTCCTTCCAGCTGCACGGTCCAATATGTCAACTGATGGTAGTCATCTCATCTGACCTGCTTCCCTCTCTCTTGTCACTGTGAGCATTAGGGGCCACAGTCCCTGGGAGGCCCCTGAGAATCTACAGTGACCTCCACATCTCCAAGTAACTATTTAACGGCTTTGTACCCCAATTGCAAGTTAAGCAGTGGTCATGCAAGTTGCTTAAAACTGACCTGTTTTGCTGATGTCTATCTGACCAGGTAACTTCAGTGCATTTATGCAGAAGGAGATCTTCGAACAGCCAGAGTCTGTTTTCAACACTATGAGAGGCCGGGTGAATTTTGAGACCAACACAGGTAATCCTTCGTCTGTGCCCTGGGCCAGGGCGCCTCCCTGGTCGGTCAGCATTAATGGTCTGTGTGTGCCCCTCAGTGCTCCTGGGTGGCTTGAAGGACCACTTGAAGGAAATTCGGCGATGCCGCCGGCTGATTGTGATTGGCTGTGGAACCAGTTACCACGCGGCTGTGGCTGTAAGTGCCTGGTGCTGGGTCCTTGATGGTGCTGGGGAGGGAGTGGTGGCTGAGGACAAGATGCGTCTTAGATGCTACGGTGTCCGACCTTCCAAATCTGGTGCCCGTGAACCAGCATGAGAGTTGGCACAAGAGCCTATCTCCGGGCCATCCCTGGAATTCCCTTGCCTTCTGAACCCAGCCACTTCATAAACCATCCCCAGGAGCCCAGCTGCCTGTGTCTCTGTAGCATCTGTGACTGATTTTGGTCCCCATTCCTGTTGACTTCAGACACGGCAAGTTTTGGAGGAGCTGACAGAGCTCCCTGTGATGGTTGAACTTGCGAGCGATTTTCTGGACAGGAACACACCGGTGTTCAGGGATGACGTTTGCTTTTTCATCAGCCAGTCAGGTAAGGAAGATAGGTTTGGACTTAAGGGACCACTCACCTAAGTGCTTAGGTGTGTGCAGGGTGGATTTAGAGAGGAGAAAGTTCTTTCAAATTCTGCTGGTTTGAGAGTCACTTCAAGGACTATGTGCGTGCTTTGCAGTTCCCTTGCTTCCCGGCAGGGGGAGGCAGAGGAGAGAGAGGGAGAGAGAGAGAGCAAGCGAGCGAGCTCGAGTGCTCAGGTGTAGGGCTCACTACATCTTAGCCAGGCTGGGCAGAGAGTCAGGGAGGTGATTCATAGCCATATGCCTGGACTCTCCACAACCTTTAGAAGGATTTTAAAAAACATTTTAATTATGGAAAATTCCAAATCTCTGTAAAAGTGAAGTTTCACGTAAGGAGTCGCCCGTCCTTGGCAATGATTAGCTCAGCAGAGCTGTGCCATCCAGATCCATATGAACCTGTCCCCTCCACGGGGTTATTTTGAAGTCAATCCCAGACATCGCGTCGTTTCATAAATATCTCACGATGGATCTCTAAGTGGTAAAAGAAAAAAAAAAAACCCAAAGAACCAAAAACAAAACAAAACAACAACAAAAAAACACATAACCACGATGTCATTATCACCATGAACGTTAACAGCATTGCCCTAATAGCCTGCTTTTGAACTCTGCCCCCAATTTGAATTTTTAAGGCCCTTTCCATTTCAATGACAAACTCAGAATAACAAATATGGGCACACCCACCGTCTGGCTGCCAGGAGCTGCCCCATGACTTCAGATGCCAATGTTAGAGGCTCAGAATATTTCATGAATTGGGTGGGACCGGTCAGCCAAAGAGAAGAGGCGGATTTAATGGAAAAGCAACGCGTGTCTAAAGGATTTTGTTTCGTTTTGTTCTGCCCTTCTCATTAAATTAAAAACAAAAACAAAAAACCGCTGGGGAGTGGGGTTGATGAAGAGAGAGCCATCAGGCTCCCTGCGTCATAGCCCTGAGCCCTGGTGCTGAGGACGGGCAGTGCCCTAGACACATCTGAAGACAAAAAGGAGATGGGGACACACGGGTACAGCCGAAAAGCCGTAGCCATGTGGATGTCAATGGGTTTAATTTTATGATGACTGGATCATATTTCTTTTAGTTCGAGCTTTCAGGACTTAAAAATACAGGGTTCCTGGGCTGGCTTATTTGTGAACCTTTTTAAGTAGCTTTACTGTAAAGGTAATTTTGAATTCAAACTAGCAGGCTGCAAGAAGTGTTCTGCTTTAAAACAAGATCTATTTGAGGGGTGCCTGGTGGCTCAGCCATTAAGCGTCTGCCTTCAGCTCAGATCGTGATCTCAGGGTCCTGGGCTTGAGCCCTGCATCGGGCTCCCCACTCGGCAGGAAGCATGCTTCTCTCTTTCCCACTCCTCCTGCTTGTGTTCCCTCTGTGGCTGTCTCTCTGTCAAATAAATACATAAAATCTTAAAAAAAAAAAAACAAAAAAAAACAAGTTGTATTTGAGAAATGCCATCCCGGGGCATGTGTGCATTTTAAATGTTAAATCTCAGCACGTTCTGAATAAGGCAGCTTAAAGTCCTAGTAAGGACACTGGGAGCCAGGTGCACACGGGTTGGCTCGTCTGTCACCTGAGGGAACAAGGCAGTACTGGTTCCCTCCATCTCTGAGGACCTTATCCTCAAGGGGGACGATGACTCACATGGGGCTGCCATGGGAGTTCAGTGAAACCATGACCGACGAGAACGTGCTTGCCACATAAGGAGTAGCCAAATCTTGAATCCGAGAATCAACTGGAAAAATTGCCGAGTATGGATTTTCCTTTCTGAGAACGTGCCAGCTGTGCCAGGGCCCTGATCACGCATAAGAGTGAGAGTACATGAGTTGGGGGGCCGGGGGGCTTGAGCTGGCAGAGCCACGGTCCTGGGAACACATGGCTGAAAGGGGGGACTCATGTGGCAGGTGAGACTGCAGACACCCTCCTGGCATTGCGCTATTGTAAGGACCGCCGGGCCCTGACTGTGGGCGTTACCAACACAGTGGGTAGCTCCATCTCCCGAGAGACAGACTGCGGTGTCCATATCAACGCGGGGCCAGAGATCGGCGTGGCCAGTACCAAGGTCAGCACCTCCCACCTGTGCCCTGGGAGAGGGCCTCGGTCGGATGGGTGGTAGGGGGCCATGCTGTGTGGGGGTGGGGTGGGCTGTGATGTGCTTGTTCCCATGTGGTCCACAAGCACACGTTTACCCCTGCTCTGCCTAAGTCACCATTTTATCCACAGGCTTATACAAGTCAGTTCATCTCCCTGGTGATGTTCGGTTTGATGATGTCCGAAGACCGAATTTCACTGCAAAACAGAAGGCGAGAGATCATTTGTGGCTTACGGTCTTTACCTGGTATGTTCTAGAACTAAAGTTTCCTTATGACTGTCTCTCATTAACAGTGCTGTTAATCAGTTCTTCCTCCTGAAAACTTCCTGGTTACCACTAGATGCCTCCAGAAGCTCCCCCTGGGCTGAGATTAAAGTCCACACTGCCCCACCAGGCTTAAGAATCCTGCACACTGGGCCCCTGACACCTCTGACCTCCACTCTACTTCCTCCCTCCCTCCCTGGGATGCCTCCTGACATTCTTTTTTATTTTTCTTAAGATTTTATTTATTTATTTGACACAGAGAAAAAGATCACAAGTAGGCAGAGAGAGACGGGGGGAAACAGGCTAGCTGCTGAGCAGAGAGCCTGTTGCAGGGCTTGATCCCAGGACCCTAAGATCATGACCTGAGCCCAAGGCAGAGGCTTAACCCTCTGAGCCACCTGGGCACCCCACCTCATGACCTTCTGATGCTCAGCAGTGCCAAGGTCTTTCCACCACAGGGCCTTTGTACTGGCCCTGTCCTCTACAGAAACCCTCTTCCTCTGGCTCTCCACACAGCTGATGGCTTCTCATCATTTGAGTCTGAGTTGAGATGTCTCCCCCTGGGACCCTTCCTGGCCATGCTACCTAATCCCCTGTCCCAGCTACAAAATGTTATCCCATTGCTTTTCTTTAGAGCACATGGCATGATCTGAAATTACCTGTTCTCCCATGTACTAGCTTGTCTCCCACCTGATGTATCTGCCCTGCGAGTATACCACCCTATCCACCAGCATCACTGCTGGATGCCTGGTGTGCAGGCAGGACAGGTACTCAGCAAATATCTGAGAAGGAACAAAGGACCTTGAGTCTTTTCCTCTCCCAGGTTATTCCTTCAGTCTCACCCAACTCCCCTCGTTTGCTAGGTCCCATCTGTGGTAGTCTGTGATATCCTGTGTCTATGACCCAGAATCTCAGACTCTTTGGGGGAGAACATGGTTTCTGCAATCATTCACCACACAGGGATCAGGGCCCAGTAGAGTTTCCTGCCCCGTGTGCTATCTTGGGAGTGCCTTTCCTTCGGACACTTGTGCTCCAGGGATGCAGAAAGACCTAGTGTGTGTTCTTTGTGCAGCCCTGGGAGCGTGAAATGAAATAGACCTCACCCCTGGACAAGGAGAAGCCTAGACAATCTGGTTATGAGGCTGGGAGGCAGTTCCTCCCAGAGACAGGGAAGGACTGGGTCCTTCCTAGGAGCCAGGGGCAAATCCCAGAAAGGGCGGTGAAGGAAAATCACCATCTAACCTTACAAAGCCCAAAGATTTGAATCTGGCCAACTCAACAGGCTGAAAATATGGATGAGAAAATTCTTCGCTTTAAGCCAGATATGAATGGTGTAAAAACAGTACTCGACCCTGAGTACTGAAGTCAGCAGTTCCCAAGATGTGGTCTGCAGTCCTAGCGCTAGTCTCACCGTAAACACTATTTATAATAAAAATATTTATTATATTTATGTATATTATGTATGTTTATCATATTTATATTTATATAAATATAATATGTGTTTATTATATTTTATATTTGTAAGTTTATTGTATATATATTTTGTATATATTGTATATTTATTATATTTACGTTTGCCTTTTTTGCTGTGTGGACATTTGCAAAGGCAGTGGTGGCCACCGTTGGCACCGTAGCACACCCCGCCATGCACCAAGCTTGGCTTACAAAGATGTCCTTCACGATGCAGAAAAATGCATTAATCTTAGTAAATTGCAAAATTTTATATGTTCTCTTTGACAAAATGGGAAGTGTGCATAAAGCACCCTGGAGAGTGTGATGGTTGTTTCCAAGACAAGCACCCTGGGATTGTTAGAGTAGCAACTTGAGTATGTGACAGACGTTTTCTCAAAAAGGAGCAAAGTTCGCCTGACACTTCAAGAAGAAAAACTGACAGTATCTCTTGCCAGTGATAAACTTTAGGCTTTCTAGTGAAATTCAGTATCTGGGAAATCTTGTAGCTGGTGAGTGTGAACTTAACCCCTTCCTATCACTTAAAGGCATCTCTGATCAGGCCGTGGTGATTTGAACATATGTCATTTCTTAAAAAAAAAACATTTTATGATGAAATGTGTCCATTTTTAGAAAATTTGCATAATGTAGTGAACCTACATTTTCCAAATGGCCAATGTGTGATGTTACAAAAGTACACATGTGTAAAACCTCCCTTTAGATAAGTGCAAGATAGACCGATATTTTTAAAGTTTTTTTTTTATTTATTTGACAGAGAGAGAGAACCCAAGTAGGCAGAGAGGCAGGCAGAGAGAAAGGGAAGCAGGCACCCCCTGAGCAGAGAGCCCCATGTGGGGCTCGATCCCAGGACCCTGGGATTTAGATTTTTATTTATTTATTTATTTGACAGACAGAGATCACAAGTAGGCAGAGAGGCAAGTAGAGGCGGGGGTGGGGGGGAAGCAGGTTCCTCGCTGAGCAGAGAGCCGGATGTGGGGCTCGATACCAGGACCCTGAGACCATGACCTGAGCCGAAGGCAGAGGCTTAACCCACTGAGCCACCCAGGGGCCCTAGACTGATATTTTAATGTCACAATGTAGGAAATGTTTATGGATGTGATTTCAGAGTCTACATTGGCAACTACTCTTTTAAGAAATTACTGTTTCTTGGGGCACCTGGATGGCTCAGTGAGTAGAGCATGTGACTCATCTCAGTGACTCAAGTTCAAGCCCAAGTTGGGTGCAGAGATTACTTAAATAAATTAATTTAAAAGAAAAGACATTACCATTTCTTGAGTCTGATATAATATCAGAGAAACACATTCACGATTATCTGAAAAAGTAATGTAAATGTTTCTTCCTTCTCCAACTATAAAACTCTGTGAGGTTGAATTTTCTTCCTATACTTCAACCAAAAGAGCATATCACAACAGGTTGAATGAGGGAAAAGGTGTGAGGATCTAATGTCTTTATTACAGAGTCAGGCATTTAAAAAGATTTATAAAAATATAAACCAGTGGGGTGTCTGGGTGGCTCAGTGGGTTAAGCCTCTGCCTTTGGCTCAGGTCGTGATCTCAGGGTCCTGGGACCGAGCCCCGCATTGGGCTCTCTGCTCAGCAAGGAGCCTTCTTGCTTCTCTCTCTCTCTCTCTCCCTCTGCCTGCCTCTCTCTCTCTCTCTGTCAAATAAATAAATAAAATCTAAAAAAAAAAATTAAAAAAATATATAAACCAGCACCATTACTCTCACTAACTTTTAAAAGTGTATAATGGGGTTATTGTGATTTTTAAATGAATGAATAAAAATATCTTTAATTTTCTCAGTTTCTAATCTGGTAAGTACTGATAGAACCAACAGAAGCTGAGTGTCTTATGGATTCACAATCATTTTTAAGAGTGCAAAGAGGTCTTGAGACCAAAAAGATTGGGAAACTTTGGTCCAACCTACACTGGTGTTGTCCCTAGCAGGTGGACTGGGTGGGGGCATAGGACATTAATTGGGGGTGTCAGCCCTGAGCCTCAGTTGCCTCACCTATAAAATGGAGCTAGAAATAACGCCTTCCTGATCACCTTACAAGCTTAAGAAAGTATGAACATAAACAAAATCCTGGCTAATCACCAAGTTATTTCCCATAATCTACGTTTAAAATCCTTTGGAACTAATGTGAGGAAGCCAAGTGCATCAAGTGGTGGGAGTTCCTAAACTCTGTCTTACACGCCATGATTTTTCTGTGTGAATCGTGCTATGAAATCTGTATGACTGGCATCGCCTCTGCTGTATTTGTTGCGATTTAGGGCTGATCAAGGAAGTGCTGTCGCTGGATGAGAAGATTCACGACCTGGCCCTGGAGCTGTACACACAGAGGTCACTCCTGGTCATGGGTCGGGGCTATAACTATGCCACGTGCCTGGAAGGAGCTTTGGTGAGCCTCCCCTTCCCCATCACCGCCCACCAGCCCCTGCATGAGGGCTCTCTGCAGAGTATCCCTATTAGCCCTCAAACTTCCAAAGGGAGCTAGAGATCCTAACAGAATGAGCTTTGAAAACCAGCCTGCTTTTTTTTTTTTTTTTTTTTTTTTTTTTTTTTTTTTTTAATTGGTAACTGGGAGCCCAAGAGCTGATGGAGCTTGGGCAGGTGCCAGGATGGCGGGGCCACCGAGGGGTTGGGCGGTGCTGTCCAGGGGCTGAGTCTAGTCTCTGCTTGCTGCTCATGGATGGGAGTGCCCAACCAGAGTAGATGGGAGACAGCATCACTCGTGAGAGGGCACTCGGGACCCAAGCCAAGGGCACCATCCCTGGCCCAGCTTGGTTCCGCTCCTCTTCCTAGGGAGCAAGTCCCTGATACTTCCCCATCACCTGCATCTGAGAGTTTTACAAGCAGTAGGGGTGAGTGGGAGGCAAGGTGCATGAGCTGGAGTTGGTGCCAGTGGCAGTGAGCTCCAAATTCCACATGCTTCCTGGGCAGGCTCTGATCCCTGCCAAAGCAAGTAAAGGGCTGGGCATGCTGCTTCTGGGGTCAGTGGGGTGGGGAGGGGCACAATAGGAGCAAGACCTGGGTGGAGTCTACTTGCCTCTCCCCCATGCCTCTGTCGCCTGGTGCGGGATAAGGGGGTCTCAGCTGCTGTGCCCCAGTGTCCTGGTAAAAGATGCATATTCAGCTGTATCTCCGAGTCAGTCTTCACGGGAAGAAAGAAGCTTTTACTCCGCGGTTGGGGCACATCAATGGCCCTTCTGTGGTCTCCTGGGGACTGGCACTCCAGCTGTCTACAGCATTCCCATCCCCAGTGGAGCTATACTCCCAACAGTGCCCCCCACCACCAAAATAAATAGTTGTAGGGGAGTTGAGAAATGTTTCTTTTGACACTCACCCATTCAGTGACATAGGTTTAATGGTAACTGAATAGAAATGGATCTCCATAAACATCGGGGAAAATTCCAATAACAGTCCAGTGTGTGTGTGATTTTTCCTGGTGAGTAAGTTGAAAGAACGCTTTGGAAGTTATTAATGGTCTAGAATTGGGGGAAACAACCCATCAGATAATTGAAGGAAGGTATATCTAGACAGAATGCAATGTTGCCATTACAAATTGTGACTGTGGGGAGGCCATGGGGCCCGGACAGAGAGTGGAAGGGGAGAGCCAAATCAGCTCTTGAGCCAAATCTGACTTGTCTATCCAAGATGGCGGCTATGCTGGGGGTGGTCTGGGACATAGGCTGTGTGCTGGGCTCTGTGCATGCTGTGGCCCTAGGTCCCGAGGTGTTGGCCACTTCACCCATTCATCTGCCCTGCAGCCCTCAGCTCCCTGCCTTCTGGAGTCCTCCCTCCCCTAGCTCCCCTTCCTCTCCTCTGGCCATCTACTCCAGCCCCCCCCCCCCCCCACCTGCCCCATCTGCCCAGTGTCACACGGACCCCAACTTGTGTTTCCCCAGAAAATTAAGGAGATAACCTATATGCACTCGGAAGGCATCCTGGCTGGGGAGCTGAAGCACGGACCCCTGGCACTGATCGATAAGCAGATGCCCGTCATTATGGTCATCATGAAGGACCCTTGCTTTGCCAAATGCCAGAACGCCCTGCAGCAGGTCACAGCCCGCCAGGTGAAGGGTCTCAGATGGGCTGGGGTCCCTTCTCTCCTGTCCTCTTCCATACACGGATTATAAGCGGGCCTGATGCTAAGCAGGCTTGACTACACTACCCCTCATGAGTGGAACACACATTCAGAAATGACTGTCCAGCCTGTGGCCATGAGCACGACGGCTCCTCAGGGACACCTTGTGACCCAGATTGGCCCAAGCTGTCCCGGAGCCCCAGTATGGAGCTGCCTGGAGGCGGGGGATACAGAGCTCCCCAGGGATTCATTCTGGGAGGGCTTGTGAAGGTACAGGGAGGTAAAATATCCAACAATACCCTTCAGCCAGCTGCCACCATGCCTGGCTCAGCAGAAGTTATAAAACAAGTAGCCAGACAGAAGTTATAAAACACAAACCACTTTACTTCCTTGCTTAAAACCCTCCGGTGGCTTCCCATAAAACAAGAGCAACCAAAGCCTGCACCCCCTGGCCCCTTCCTTCTCTTTCGCCCTCATGCCAAGCTGATCTCTGCTTCCATGCCTTGGCGCTGGCTGTTCCTCCCCTGTGTCTTCTGATCATATTACCGTGTTTTGTTGCCTCTGCGGCGCTTATCTAGAATTCATCATTAGTTATTGATTGGCTGGTTTATGGTTTTTTCTCTACCCCTTGCCCTTGGCAAGGCACATGGAAGCCACTCAACAGGTGGGTGCTGAATGAATTCCACAGGCTGGCGATCACCCTACTAGGGAAGGGAGAGAAACTCACCCAACGGCTTCCAACACTCTGTCCTTTGAGCCAGCTGTGCGCATCACCTCCCCCGTAACTGCAACAAAAGCAAGAGATCACTGTGATCGTGGCCATGAGGTTGATCCCAGAAACGCGGCTGTAGGTGAGGGGTGATTCCTTCTGAGACCACTTGCGTGTTGTGATCCTACTTCTTGGCTGTAGGGTCGCCCGATTATCCTGTGCTCCAGAGACGACACTGAGAGTTCCAAGTTCGCGTACAAGACGATCGAACTGCCCCACACGGTCGACTGCCTCCAGGGTATCCTGAGTGTGATCCCGCTGCAGCTGCTGTCCTTTCATCTGGCTGTGCTCCGAGGCTACGATGTACGTCTGAAACTGCGCCGAGTGCCCCCCCCAGGGGAAAAAACATAACCCCGGAGTTCTGATTCCATTCTTAAGTGCTTTTTTGGTGTAAATATTCATAGGAGAAATTTTTTCATTTAAAACAACTTTCTTTTTAAAGTAACTTAGACCCCTTGAAAACAAGTTGCAAGGTTGTGAAGGTTATAGTAGCCTATTTATATATCACCCAGAGGGTCAAGGTTAATTAGCCAGTTCAATAATTTATTCCAGTCTTTGCCTTGTGCATGTGAATTTTTGAACATTTTTTGAGATTATATTGAGAATGACATTTTACATCTTCCCTTTAAATATATTTACAAGTATTTTCTTACGTCTTGCGCTTATTGAAGCAACATTTACAGTATTTCAAATATAATAACTTCCACAAGCAACATGTACAATATTCCAACAGTCTTGTGGCATGGATTGTAGCTATGACGACTTAGCCAGTCTTCTGTTATTTAAACTGTTGCTAATTTGGGGGGAAATGGCTATATAAATCACAACTGCAGTGAACATATTTGCACATGTATCTTTCTCCCACATGTAAGACTTGTCTTCAGTCTAGCAAATGATTCAACATTTTGAGACTCCTAACATGTATTGTCAATTTATGTTCCAGAAAAGAGCCCATTTACCATCCTACCAACAAAAGTGTAAGAGAGCATACAATTCACTGTGTAAAGAAACAGAAGTTTGATTACAATTTTATTTTGAGAAAATATCCAAGATGCTTTTAAAGATGCATAACCTTGCAAAAACAGCAACAACAATGTAACAGATATCTAATGGTATACAAATCCAGAACTGCCACTGGCTAACATTTTGTCATATTTAGTTCTTTTAAAAAAAATATTGTGAGCAAAAGAAGACATTGTAGATAAAAACTGAAGCTTGCTTTATCAACCAACCCAGTCAGATTTTCTTCCCAACCCCCACCATGGACTAATAAGTCTCGTGAATTGAATGTGTGATCCTTCCAAGAAAAGTGAATATTTGACAGGACACACTGAGCTCACTCGTTTTAATAGCACGAACCAGATCCTTTTAATAGTGGGAACGCAGCATGACATGAAGCAGGTGCCCACTATGTGTCTATTGAATGAACTCAACATTATGTAGTTGAGTGACGTTTCTGGAATAAGGAACTGCTTCTGAGACTTCCAAGATGCAGGTCTCCAGGAACGAGTTCATGGCCAAAGATGATCAGAACACCCATCTCCTTGTGTTCGGATACTTGGATGATGGGCTTTTGACATGGCACGTTGCTGAGCTCAATGGGGTCCTGAGCGGGTACTTTCTCTCGTTTTAGGTCGACTTCCCCAGAAATCTTGCCAAGTCTGTGACCGTGGAGTAGAGAACAAGAAAGAGCCTGAGGAGGCCGTTGCCACCTGTAGTGTGTGGTTCGAGCCCATCCCAGGGAAGCCCAAGTGGGAAGAACAGCGGGCATTCTGTGTGTTCCAAGTAGAGCCCAGTAGAGCTTGACAGCTGCCACGTGCCTTGTACCCCAAGTGCTTTGCTTACAGCAGATACTGTTTCTCTGTGTCCTGAACTTGCCAGAGGTTTATACATGGGAATCAGAGCAGACATTTCCACTACTGTGCAATAGAGACACAGCTCTCTTCAGAGTTAACTGTGAACCTTTTTTTTTAACCAACACTAGTTAGTTTTAAAAGACAAAATATTTATAATGATTGTATAGCTTTTAAGTTATTTTTCTAGTATGTGGCTTTCAGAAGCCAAGGTAACTCCCGGACCATGTACCCACCAGCCTCCTGGCACGGGGGCATTCATCTCAGATTTGAGCACAAGGCATTGCCCCTCTGGACTCCTTTCTCCTTTCCTGTCCTCTCTGGGCTGCCCCTGAATCCCGTCCCCTGACACCAGGGAAGCCTTCCCCCATCACCATCATCTTCCTGCGCCTCCTATAAAGCCCTTCAAAATTTCAATGTCCTTCCAATGGTTTGTTCGCCTATAAGTCCCTCCCAGCTCTCCAACTTCAGTTCAACCTGATTGTGGTTCTTTTTAAGCCCAGGCAGCCTTTTGGTCCCTGCTCCTACCTATAGTAAAACGCTTGAACTATCCCATGCAAGAGAGTAGTTTCAAGTGGGCGACCTTGCCCTCTATTTAAAAGCGTGCACAATCGAAATACTATGCAATTTTAAGACAATAAAGATAGTACAATTCTTTTTTGGCTTGTGGGTTTGGATTTCTGGTAATCTCATTCTTTTTTATGTACTCAGACGTTGAGGGGTCCTTAAAACAGGAAATCAGCAGGGTCCTATGGGAGTGAGCCCCATTTCTTGGTAGCCAATGGCATGGTGCCTGCACCTGTGATGGGCATCCTTTTAACGTGAACATGAGGATTAAAATCCTTTCCAGGGGCAACAAACTGTAGGATACTGGGGACTCTAGGTTGAGTCTGCTAAACGGCTGTTGGAGGGGGTTGGAGCACCTGATGCTGTTTAAGGTTGCCTGGAACCTGAAGGCAGCATGCGGGGGTGAAACTCTCAAGTCCACAATTTTTTTTTTTTTTTAAGATTTTATTTGAGAGAGAGGTGGGGGGAGAGCAGGGGAGAGAGAGAGAAGCAGGCTCCCTGTTGAGCAGGGAGCCAGACGCAGGGCTCAATCCCTGGACTCCGGGTTCATGACCTGAGGCGAAGGCAGATGTTTAAATGACTGAGCCACCCAGGCGACACATAAATCTGTACTTTTTATTTCCATCATCACCAATTTTATTAATACAGTCAGGCAGGAAGATAAGGAGCCAGGGATAAAGAGTTCTGAAGGCTTGTGGGGTTGGCATTTAGGCTCCGGAAGAAAGTGGCTATCCCAGATGGCTTGAAATGTGTCTTCATGACCATTAACTGGTGTGAGTGACTCTAGGACACCATCAGATCCTTGTAGTGCTCCCTAAAACTCACCCACCACCAGGTGCTCCCGGCAATGGCAGACACTGGCAGAGGTTTCTTGCTGCCCTTCCAGAACCCCACTTCTGAAGGGCTGGCAGGATCCCAGGAGCGCCATGGAGGCATCCTCTGAGCCCCATCCTCCCCCTCACCCCACAGAATTCACCAGGGTGTGAGTCAAGCCGGGAACCATGGCCTCATCCCTGACTCCCCTTCCTCCCTCACCCCCCACATCCCCCCTCTAAGACTGATCATTCTACAGCTTCAACGGACCTCTTTTCTTTACATCAAGTTTTTTAGTATAATTTACATACATCAAAGGTCACCCTTTTTTTAGATGCCCACTTCTGAAATTGGATAAATATACAGTGATATGCTCATCATTGTAATTAAAATATAGAGTATACCCTTCAACCCCCCAAATTCCCTCCTGGCCCCCACTGATCATCCCTCCCCCCCCCCCCCCCCCACCTTGATCTTTGGCAACCACTGAACTAATTTTGCCTTTTCCAGAATGTTCTATAAACAATCATAGAGGTTGTAGCCTTGTTGGCTTCTTCCACTTAGCATGAGGTTTTAGGGGCACTTTTACAGGCCGTGCATCTGTCAGGTAGTATTCCTCTGTAGGGATGCACCATAGTTTGCTTACCCAACGGGCTACATATGGGCTTCGGTTGTTTCTAATCTTTGACCATTTGGAATAAAGCTGCTATATTTATGTCCGGTTCTTTGTGTGGACACGTTTTTATATCTCTCAGATACATATCCGGGAACAGGGCTGCTGGCTGGTATGACAGAAGTATGTCTGAGGTTACCAGAAATTGCCAAACTGTTTTACAAAGTGGGCATGCCCACTCCACTTTCCCACCAGCCGCGGATGAGAGTTCCAATGGCTCCACGTGGTCAGCACCGATGTTCTCTTTTTTACTGCAGCCATCCTGGTGGCTGTGTAGTGGCAGCTGTGCCTCTTCATGTCCCTCAAGTCTTGAAACAGTTTCAAATCAGTTCCTTCTTCTTGACACCTGTCCCAGACCAGGCCTCAGCTTCTCTTAGAAGGGCCTTTGCAGTAGCTCCCTCACTGGTCTTGTGGACACAAGCCCCCCATCCCTGAAACTCTATGGGCTCTAGTGATCTTTCCAAAATAAATACCTAAGCACATCGTTCACTTCCTTTCTTAACACCCCTCAGCAGCCACCTTTTCCCTCCACAGACGGGACCCCTACGCCGTAATGCCCCAAGGGCCAGCAGGTAAGGGCTAATAAAGTCATGGCCAGAGATGTGTTGTAAGGAGTGGCAGGGACTCTGGTGAGCTAGGGACCTCCCTTCAAGGGGCAGCTGCCACTCAGTTCCAGCCAGCTACTGCCTTCTGCGAATGCAGGTCCCATGGTGGCAGAGCTGCTAACCAAGAGAAACCAGCAATTGAGATTTTTCAAGTGAAAGCTCCCAATTTTCAAATGTTGGCAACCAAGCCAATTCAAAGACAAACAAAACTGGGTTAAACAAGGCATACTGGTGAATTGAAGCGAGCCCATGGATCTCCAGTCTATAGTGCCCGTCCAGCTCAAGGCCCTACTAACCCACCAGTCCACCTCTCCCATCTCCAGCAAGACCAGGTGACCTTGGATTTCCTGAACACAGCATGCAGGTGCTTACTTCTGAATCTTTGGGTCCTAGTGCCCTTTCCTCCTAAACCACATTCCTGCTAGCTTTCCAGCCTCAGTTGGGGATTCCGCCTATCCAGGAGGACTACCTCAACTCTTTCTCCACACCCAACAGGCTAGGTCAGCTGCCAGTCCTGCTCATGTGTGCCACACCCTCCCCACCACTCATCTCACGTGGCCTCCGCCAAAATAATGTACATTTTTCCAAGCATGGACTAGACCCTTCCCACCTCAACACCTCAGCTCTGTGTCCATAAATGTTCTCTGTATTTCATAAACCAAAAAAAGGGGAATTTAAGAGGATGGACCCACGAGTGCCCCTTAGTGAAATGAGAGCTCTAACAGCCAGGCTTTACTAGCCTCCCATAATCCTTGATGATGGCAATTTTTGGCTCCCTGTTTTCTCTTGTGCACCTGGGGCAGGTGGTCAGCGAGGCTGATGTAAGGACCAAGGTGGGGCCCCCTTAATTCAGATCACACTCAGGAGCTACAATTTCAAGCAAGGATGGGCCACAGTCTATTTCAGAAAACTCCCTCTGGTGGCCAAGGTAGGGGGTGGCCTAAGGGAGGACCCCATGGAAGGATCGGGTCTTCGATGATACTCCTCTTCTGAGGCCTTGGTGCCCTCAGCCTGGCCCTGCGTCGCAGGCCTGCCATCCTCCCCAAATTCTGCCACTACCCTCCATGCCCCCAAGCCCCTTGGCCTCCGCCCCGCAGAGCCCTGCTTCTTCCTCCCAATTTGTCCCCTGCCCTGATGACCCAGAAGGCTCTGGCGTTCTGCGCAGGCCGCTCCTCCTCCACAATCCCTCTTTCTACCGGTCCCCAAAGCGTGCACCTCCCCCCACCTATCCACGGACCTCTGATCCTTTTTCAGTGTGTCCAGTCTTCCTGCCTCACTCTCCGCTCTGCTTGTTCAAACGCAAATCTCGCAACAGGCAATGCCCCGGCCTCTCCCGTCATTTCACACGACCCAGGGCCGCTGGAAGCCGAGCGAGGGGCCACAGGGTTGCAGGAGTTGGCTAAAAAGAAGGTAAGTGTCAGGGCACCCCAGGCCCTAGGGGGACCTCGGCACTGCGCTCCTTTCCTCCCCATTTTCGACCTTGCCTTTCTCTGAGTCAGAGGTTTGACCCCCGCCCTGAGTACACCAGCCCGTCCCCTCCTGCATACCGTCACGGACACGCGGGGAACCCAGTCTGCACGCGGCCAGCTCCTTGTTCTCCGCTCCCCGACTCTAGTCGCTCAGAGAAGGCCGCAGAGTCCACGACCCCTGCCTCTCCTCCCCACTCCTCACCGCCTGGGCCTCCACGTCCTCCCGGGCGCCACCCCGCGCCGGGCTCCTGGGCGCCGGCCGCCAAGGCCCCGGCCTCCCCTCGTGCTCGCCCTGAGCTCTCCCTCAAACGGCCGGCTCCGTTCCCCGACAGGCCGCCTCTCCGCGGCCACCCTGCACCTGCCGCCCGGAGCGCCCGGCTCTTGGTCCGCCTGTCGGCCTTCTCCGCCGCCTCCCGGCTCCCGGCTCCCGCGTGCCCGGTGGTGGGGATGGCTGACTCCGCGCGCTGTCGGACCCGAAGGGCGCCCGGCACAGGCTGGAACAGCTGCGCGGCCGCCGCCCGCCGAGCGCTGCCGAGCCGCTCCGAGCCCCGCACGGAGACTCCGACTCCGCCCTTCTCCCCGCCCACGCCGCCCGTCACGACCCTCCCCCCCGGCGCGATTGGCCGCGCCTGCCCGGCTCTCCGCGCGCTGATTGGTGAGCGCGCGGGTCGGTCAGGCTCGGCGCCGCGGCGGCGGCGGCGGCGGCGGAGGAGAAGGGAGCCGGACCGGAAGGGTCGAAGCGCCCCGGCGCCCCTCACACCCACTGCGGCGGCGGCGGCGGCGGCGGGGCGGAGCGGGGCGGGGCGGCTGGCCGGCCGAGCCCCCGGCAGCGGAGCCGCGAGCGGCCAGTGCGCAGCGCCGCCAGTCCGCCCGCTCGCCTTCTACCCCTGGCGCGGCGGCTGGGAGGCGAGGTGAGCCCAGCGGGCGGGCGGGAGAGGCCTGGCAGGGGCTGCTCGAGCGGGCCCCGCGGGGAAGGAGCGGCAGGAGGGCCGCGCGGCCGCAGTGGGCAGGACTGGGGGTCGCGGGGCCGGGGGCTGCGGAGCGGGCCGGGCTCTGTGGGAGCGCAGGCGGCCCTGGCCGCCGCCCCTGCCCTCCCGGCTGCCGCAGTCGCCCCCTCCCGCCCGGCTGTCAGCAGCTAGGGGCTGCGGGCCCGCTCCCTGGCCTGGCTCTGGCAGACGTGCGGCGGGGTCTGTGGACGCCATCCCTCCGGACGGAGGGGCGCGCAGTGGCATACCCGCGCGGGGATGCTAAGGACCCGGAGTCTGGTTCCCGCGACCTTGGCCAAGGCACTGACCCTCGGGGTTCCAATGCTTTCCCCTAGGGAAGGTGGGGAAATGTCTCCCGTTCTGGAAAGGGTTGTTGTCCGGCTGTGTCAGTGTGTGTGAAAGCGTCTGGGCGGGAGCCCGGGCTCGTCTGCGGGAAATTGGGCGGGATTCCGCCCCATGCTTGTGTGATTTGGGTAGGAACCCTGTCCGCTTCCGCCCAGAGACCCCCATTCCCGCGCTGCTCCAGTGCCTCGTCATTGCACATTCAGTGCCTAGCAGTGCCAGAGCGGGCCCTGCCCACCTCCCCTACCACTCCCACCATCCAGAACTCTGCCCTCCAGTCCCACCCATCCTCTGCCCTGCCTTGACGGCTCAGCCCTATTTACCTCAGGACCTTTGCACTTCCGTTTCCAACGCTTGGAGCTGTCTCCGGTATCTTTGCACAACTGGCTCCTTCTGGTCTGATGTCTCATTTTCCAGGAGGCCTTCCTTGACCGTTCTCTTTCTCCCCTTCGTCATTCTATCTCATTATTTTGTTTAGTTTTCTTCCTAGCGTTGCCTCTGGGTTGAAATGACTGTGTCTGTCTGTTGATTTTGTTTCCCTACTAGGATGTAGCTTTTTGAAAACAGGTAGTTGTCTGATTTGTCCCCTGCGTTGTCCCCAGTGCTTAGAAGGCACACAGTGAGAATTCAGTGATACCAATCCAATGAACGAATGAATGACCCTGCCTACTGTTGCTTCTGCTTTGTCAGTTTACTTACTGACTTGACTAACTCGTGAAATATGTAAGCAGATGGAAGCTTGTTCTCGTTTTGCACAACATCTTAATGTCCTTGACCCCTTTATTTGGTAACTGTCAGAACAAGCTGTGATGTGAAATTTTACATTTTTGTGATATTTTAGCTCTAATTTCCTTCCACACGTTCGGGAGGTGGTTACCAAACTCTGCATTATCTAGGTCAGGCTTTCTGCTCAGCCCTGGGGACACAAAGGCAATAGCAACAGGGTCCCTTCCTCCAGAAAGCCCAGCAGAGGCGGCAGATACATGGACAGGTTAGTGCCAGGACAGTGTGATGGAGTGTAGTGGAGGGGCTCCTCTGTGGAAATGTGGAGGAAGTGACAGGTGTACTAGAGTTGGGCCCTGAAAAGAAATTCGCCAGGCAGGGAGAGGCACAGCATGGGGGGAAAGGGCAGGGCGGAGGAAGGACATTAGGCCAGTCTGGGCTCAGGAGTTAGCCTGCAGGATGGTGAGGACACTGGAAAACCAGACCTCACCCCACAATCTTAAGAAAGAAGTCGGAACTCTACCTTGTATTCCTGTGCTCCTGATTCTCAAGTGTTGGCAGTATCTAATTTTAAAAAATTTTTCAATGCTCTGAGCCATGCAAAATCCATTTAGCTTGGTTGCAAGACTGTTGGCTCTCCAGGGCAGGGTGTGTAGGAGGGCAGAGCGGGAAAGGTAGCCCAAGGCCAGGGGAGTGGGGCCCTGTTTGTTTATTCGGGTACTCTCACTTAATTGTCACTGGTGACCCCCTGAGTAGCAGCTGTGAAACCCATTTCTGCAGAGGTGGACAAGGAGGCTCACAGAGTTCCAGCAGTGAGCTTCACAGCATGCAGCTTGGAAAGTGAAATTTGAACCCAGGCCTCTCCCCAGGAAAGCATCCTTTCCTGGGTTCCTCAGCTCTCACTGTTCTCTTTTGGCTTTTAATTTGTTCTGAAAGAACAACATCCAATCTAGGTGTTTGCCTCCATTTAATCCTCCCCCTCTTCTTTTTTTTCCCAAAAGGATCCTGCAGGGTTAAAGATAATCCTATTTTGGCATAGTCTTCTCTGGAGAGCGTTGATATTCCTGAGGATTTCATGTTTGTGATGCCAGGATTAAAATGTGTTTGAAATAAGTGTTGGAGGGCATATTCAATTTGTCTATTTAAAATAAAATGTTCTTAATTTTCTGGATAAAGAAAAGTGCCAGATGAAGCAATTAACAGCGAGTGAAGCAGTTGTTTTCGTGATGCATGAGGTAAAACAGAAACCACATTTTCTTAACACTTGATTTGGCAGTCAGGGCAGCTATTTATGGTTTAAATATGTAGCTAGACTTCTCCTCGGATTAAGATGACTTTTTTTGTTACATCATTTTCTTGAAAATAATTAAGTTTGTACTTGGCCTTTTGTGATTGCGTCAACTAGTTTCAAGGTCAGTCTTTATTTTAACTGTTTATTATGAGAACTTTCAAACACAGACCAAAATTAGATGATAGTAGCCCGCTTCCATAGTTGTCAACTCCCGGCCCATCTTCTTTCACCAGCACCCTCCATACTATTTTCAAGAGAAAACTAAATGTCATGTCATTTCATCCATGAATGTTTCAGTATATATCTTTAAAAGATAAGGACTCTTTCGAACTTAGAATCACAGTAATGCCTTTATATACTCAAATAACCAGTCAATGTTCACATTTCCAGTTGCCCCATAAGTTTTATGGTTCTTTAACAGTTTGTTCATTAGAATCAGGATCTAGATGAGGTCCATCTATTGTGATTGGTTGGTACATCTCTTAAGTTTCTTTTAACCTGTAGATTCCCCCTCTATTTCTTTTTGTTTGTTCATTTTCCTGGGAGTTGATTTGTTGAAGCAGTTGCATTTCTGTAGCATTTCCATGGTTGCGTTTTATGGACTGCATTTCTGCAATGTAATTTATCATGTTTCTCTGTATTTCCTGAAAATTCGTAGTCGAATCTAGATGTGGCTTGTTCAGGTTTAGGATGTCCCAGGTGGGGTGCTCTCTTTGATCTAGAGGCAGATGCTCAGTGCCTAGACCCATTGATTCATTAAGGGTTGTACCATTTGAGAGGAAAGTTTATATATATTTTGCACAACAAAGGCTCATTGTTTCAGATTTTTATATTGGCCTTTGAGTTGCCACTTAAAATATTTTTAATGGATGCCTCAAATCCTCTTTGGTAAATGCTGGGGTATAAATTAATAGAAAATAATGAGCAAGAGTAATCACCATTTTAACATAGGACTTTTTTATAGTTAAAGAAGTTTACTTCTTTACTATTTGAAGGTGAAATTCAACAAATTTGATTTTATTTAATGTATTTGAGATTTTTTATGTGTTTGTTTGTTTTTTTGGATTTTGGTCCCATAAACTATTTCACCACCACCCCTGCCCTCAGCTAATATTACTTCACAAAGATTACACACTCTAAAACTTTTCAGAGATAGTAAAACTGGATTCCAAGGATACATGGATAACAAATGAGATAGTTCTCTTTTTCTTATAAATGAGCCATTAATATTAACTGCCTTTATGTTAAATGAGTTCTTGCCTATTCTGAAGTTGTAATTTGAAGTGTTTCTATAAATGAATTTTTTTGGCTATGAGGAGAAAGAACGGTGTGAACACCTTTTAATGTATGCCAGAAGTTTCTCTTTCCATAGGCTGGGATAGGAAAAACTTGGGGATTTATTTAAAAAAACAATTTTATCCTCCCTCCCCCACAATGATGCTAAGAATGATTGAGAAAGAATGAACGCTTTTAAAAGAACTTTCTTTAAAAAAACACTATATATGTGTGTGTATGTATTTGTATTTGTATAGATCTGTAAGTGATTTAATTCATTAGACTATTTAAGTATTGTGTAGCTCAACCAATGCTGCTATTAGTTTGATTTTAACATATCTGGGCTGAGGGTGCAGCCCAAGTAATAAATCCACCAGCTCTGATTCTGGAATCAAAATCTGTTTCACCAATTCCTAACTAGACTCTCAGAAACACAGCACCTCTTAGGAAGCAGGTGTCTTCAGCAAATGTCCTGAGATGTCCCCTGCCATGCACAACCTCTGCACAACCCAGTAATGACCATGTCATCAGCTTTCCCCCTTAGCAGATTTTAGTTCACATTTTCAGAATGCAGACTTTGGGGAGGGGGAGCAGTAAACAGAATGGATGTGGTAATCTTGTCCTAATGTCAGTTGACTTTGAGACCTTGCCCTGTGCTGGGTTCTGTGCTCACTGTTCTCTGAGGTTGATTCAATGCTCATCCCTGTTTTATAGATGAGTGTAGTCCAGGATCATCTGGCCAAGTGGCAGGCCTGTTACCCTCTGACCCCAGAGTCCCAATCTTTTTTTTTAAATAGGTATCTTTATTGTGCTATTACATGTTATAGTTTAGTATCTAAAGAGAAAATCTAGAAATCCTATTCCAGATAGCTATTTTGACAATTCTTATAAGAAATATTTATTCTAAATCTTAAGTCTGTATACTATAATTTAGAAGAGTAGAAAACACATACAGTAATATGTGTTTTTTTCTTTTTACTTTTTTGCCCCCTTCCCATTTCTCCTACACCTAACCCTACCTCTAGCAACCACCAATCTATTCTCTTTATAAGGTTGGTCTTTTTCATTTTTTTTTTTTTAAAGATCCTTCATATAAGAGAGATCATACAATATTTGTCTTTTTTTCTTTTTTTTAAAGATTTTATTTATTTGAGAGAGAGCACGAACAGGGGAAGGGCCAGAAGGAGGTGAAGCCAACTTCTCACTGAGCAGGTTGCTGAACATGGGCTTGATCCCAGGACCGTGGAATCATGACCCCAGCTGAAGGCAGGCATTTAACCGACTGAGCTGCCTAGGTGCCCCAGTATTTGTCTTTCTCTGTCTGACTTCTTTCACTTAGCATAATACCCTTGAGTTCTGTTCATATTGTCATAAATGGCACATTTCCTTCTTTTATATAATATTTAATGGGTATATAAACCACATTTTCTTTATCCACTCACCCACTAATGGACACTAGGTTGTTTCCATATCTTGGCTGTTGTAAATAATGCTGCAGTGAACGTGTCTTTGTTAGTGTCTTTGTTTTCTTTGGATAAATATCCAGAAGTGGAATTGCTGGATCAAATGGTCATTCTATTTTTTAATGTTTTGAGGAGCTTCTGAACTATTTTCCATAGGAGCTGCCCCAGTTTATATTCCCCCCAACAGAGACAAGGGTTTCATTTTCTCCACATCCTTTCCAGCACTTGTCATTTCTTGTCTTTTTGATATTATCCATTCTCGTGGGCCTGAGGTGATCTTGCACTGTGGTTTTGATTTACATTTCCCTAATGATTAACGCTTTTGAGCATCTTTTTATGTACCTGCTGGCCATCTCTTTGTCTTCTTTGGAAAACTGTTCAGATCTTCTGCCCATTCTTTAAGGCAGATTATTTGTGGGGTTCTGTGTGTGTGTGTGTGTGTGTGTGTGTGTGTTTGAGATTTTAGAGAGAGAGCATGCGTAAGCAAGGGTGGGAGGGAGGAGTGGAGAGAGAGGGAAAGCATGGGAGAGGGAAGGAATCTTAAGCAGACTCCTGACTGAGTGTGGAGCCCCATGCAGGGCTTGATCTCATGACCCAGAGATTAGGACTTGAGCCAAAACCAAGAGTTGGACATTCAGTGCACTGAATCAACCGGATGCCTCAGATTGTTTTGTGTTTTCTGCCATTGATCTGTTTGGGTTTCTTCTATATTTTGGGTATTAACCCCTTATCTGGGGTTATATGATTCACAGTATTTTACCCATTCTGTAGGTTGCCTTTTATTTTGCTGATGGTTTTCTTTGCTGTGCAGAAGCTTTCTAGTTTGATATAGTTCCACTTGTTTATATTTGTCTTTGTTGCTCCTGCTTTTGGTGCCAGTTTAAAAAAATCATTGTCAAGACCGCTGTCTGGGAGCTTACTGCCCGTTTTTCCTGCTAGGTATTTTATGGTGGCGCGCAAGTCTTTAATCCGCCTTAACGTTAATTTTTGTGTGTAGTGTCAGAGTGTTTGAGTTTCATTCTTCTGCATGTGGCTGCCTGGTTTTCCCAGCACCATTTATGGAAGAGACTGTCCTTTCCCTGTTGCATATTATCAGCTCCTTTTGTCATAAATTAATCAACCATGTATGTGTGGACTTTTCGTTCCAGTGAACTGTTCCATTGATACATGTGTCTGTTTTTATGCCCATACCATACTGTCTTAATTACTATAGCTTTGTAATACTTAATTACTATAGCTTGGAAATCAGGGAGCATGATGCCTCCAGCTTTGTTCTTCTTTCTTAAAATTGCTCTGGCTATTCAGTTCCATACAAATTTTAGGATTATTTGTTCTAGTTCTGCAGAAAGTGCCACTGGAATTTTGATAGGAATTGTACTGAAGCTCTAAATTGCTTAGGGAGTATGGACATTTTAACAATATTGGTTTTTCCAGTCCGTGAACACAGAATATCTTTCATTTATTGGTGTCTTTCATTTTTTCCATTAATGTCTTCAAGTTTTCTGTATAGAGGTCTGTCACCTCCTTGTTTAAAGTTATTCTATTCTTTCTGATGCAGCTGTGAAAGCATCATTTAATTTCTCTTTCTGAGAGTTCACCAGCACATAGAGACGCAAAAGATGTTTGTGTGTTGAGTGTGTATCCTGCATCTTGACAGAATTTGTTCTGTTCTAACAGTTTTTTGGTGGAGTCTACCCAGGAACCTGCCCTCTGACTCCAGAGCACCGATGCTAACCACAGCACCCTATTGCCCCACCACGTTTCTTATCCCACTTAGCTTTGCCTTTAACAGACATTTACTGGGCACCCAGGATGAAATTAGTAGAGGATTAGGAAGTGAGGCAGACACATTTTCTACCCTGAAGGAGCTCACGGAGCAGAAGTGGAGATAGATGTGCAGTGCAATAGAAGAGGAACATAGGTTGCGGTGCCAAACATGGGGGCATGCCCAGCACCTTTGGAAAAGAGAGGCTGCAGAGGACAGTGTGGGAGAGAAGCAGGCGCGTGCACTAGACTCTGAAGGAGGATGAAGGTTGGCCAGGAGGACAGAATGGGGAGGGAAGTCACTGCAGGCTGATGAAACAGCTCAGGAAGAGGCCCGCAGGTACACGGGAGCCGGGGCATCAGCCCGCATATCCAGTGGTTCCCTGTTGCCTGAGAGTGGGCCACGGGCCCTGTTAGCTCCTCTGCTGCACTAGGGATTGGAATGTACTTTCCAGGCAGTCAGTTACCATCAAAGGAATGTAAGCCAGAGAGCAGTATGACCACTGCACATGTTCAGCAAATCTCTCTTTCTCTCTCTGTCTCTCTCTCTCTCCCTCTCTTAACTCCTTATTTTGAAATCCAGGTTCATAAGAAGTTGTAAAAATAGTACAGAGTTCCCGTACATCCTCCACCCAGTTTTCCCCGTTGGCTGCATGTTTACATAACTGCAGCACAAGACCAACGCCAGGAACGTGGCACTGGTAGTGTGTGCACACAGTTCTGGGGCATTCTGTCACACACAGAGGTCAGTATAAACATCCCCACCACAGTAAAGATACGGAACGGTTTCCTCATCCAAGAGATCTCCCCTGTGCTACCCCCCTACAGACACACACACACACACACACGTCCCCACCATTCATAACCCTGGCAACCACTAATCTGGTGTACAACTCTGTAATTCTGTCATTTCAAGAATGTTGTGTGAATGGAATTATACTGTGTGGCCCTTTGGAGATGGGCTTTTTCCCTTAAGGATAATGCCCTTAAGATCACCCAGGTTGCTGAGGGTATCAGTGGTTGGTTCATTTCTCTTGCTGACTGTGTTGTCTTGTGTTCCGTAGAATGGATGGACAGCACTTTGCTTAACCATTCACCCACTCAAGGACACCTGGGTGGTTTTCAGTGTTGAAATGTGGGTGTTAGTGTTTTAAAATGTTAAAATGTAGGTGCTATGAAATCTGTGTACAGTTTTTTTCTTTTAAGATTTTATTTATTTGTTTGAGAGGGAGAGAGCATGACCAGATGGGGGGCAGAGGGAGAGGGAGAAGCAGGCTCTCTGCTGAGCAGGGAGCCCGATGCAGGACTCGATCCCAGGACCCTAGGATCATGACCTGAGCTGAAGGCAGATGCCTAAGCAACTGAGCCACCCAGGCGCCCCATGTAGTTTTTTATGCAGGCAGATATCCCTTTCTAAATGGCATGTGTACAGTGGTTTGGAGGTAGCAGGAATGGAGGCAGGGAAGGCACTTGGGTGGTTGCCATGGTGAGGGAGAACTGAGAATGCCCTAATAGGAGCGCAGGGAGTTGGGGCCTGGGAGGGGCAAAGGACAGGCCCTGGTACCTGCAGGGACCTGTGGAGAGGAGACCTCAATGGACCCTTCCTTCAGGGATGCTGTGATCACCAAACATGAGTGTCGTCCTTTATCATAATTTGTAGTATGGTTTAAGAACTGACGTCCAGAATGATGACTCTGAGATGCTGCCAGGCTCCTGATTATCAAAGAAGGTGAAGTTGTTGCACTTGCTGTTTTGGATAGGAATTAAAGGAGGAAAAAATAGTTTGGTTGAAAACTTCAATAGCAAGTATTGAACCAAGAGGGCGATTGTGAAAATCTGCTTTTAACTGCAGCAGTTGGTTATTTTAGATCTTGCCTGTTGTGGGTATCCTGAACCATTTGTGTGGTTGAAGGTTGGCCTGAGTGTGAGGGCAACTGACTCGTCATCATCAGAAGAAAGTGTCTTGGTGGAGTGAAGCCAGCAGGATGCGACGTAAAGGGCTGTGTTTTTTCCTGGCCTGATCCTGACCAGCCCTTGGTCACTGCACTTTACTTTCTAAATACAGTGAGAAAGATAGTAATTAGAACAGGGTATTGGGAAGGATAGGAATAGTGTCATCAGACACACCTAAATTGAGACCCGGGCCGTGCCACTGTCCAGCTAGGGATCTGGGCTGCTTTCTCACTGTCTCCTAGCTCCTGCCCTCATCTGCAGAGTAGGGGCAGTGCTGCTCCCCCAGTGGTTGCAGAGAGGGGCAGAGGGCAGGGGGTTGTTTATAACCTGCAGTTCACAGCCTGGCCCACTCTCCTGCCTGTGGCCTCAGCTGCCCCAAACCTACCCTACATTTAGGTCTCACCTTTCCATTTAAAAGGGTTTAATTTGTTTGTTCGTTTTAATGTGAAATATGTGCATGACTAAAAAAAAAAAGCAAAAAAAACACAGAAAGTTACAGTGGGAAGAGTAAGTCTCATTTCCCCCTTCATTTCTGCACTTGCTCACATATTGTGTATGTGCGAGCGCATGCACGGGACCCTTCCCACAGACTGGCGTTTACTACGTACATTCTTCAACTTTTTTGCCTTAAGGTGTCTTGGACATCATTCCTTTTCAGTACACAAAGTCCCTGCATTATTTTTAATCACTTTATTGTGCTTTCATGCCATAATTTAGTCACTCATTCCAAGTATACCTTTGAGGTTATTTCTCCTTTTTTTTTTTTTTTTTTTTTTTTTTGCCAGTTACAGGAAGTGCCACAAACATTCTTGAACAAGTATTTTTGAGCTTTCATACATACATTTTTGTCCAATACATGTATAGAACAGTAGTTTCCAGGTTAGGAGTCACATGCCTTTAAATTTTTCAATAGATAGTATGTCTTCTCCTCGCCAAAAGTGTTTCACCAACTTACAGTGCTTGCAAGCACGATGGAGAAGGCCTGTTCCTGCAACCCTGGGTTGATACCGTGAGCAGACTTGCATTCGTCTTAACTCCTCTTGGAAACCTTCCTTGACAGCCATGTCTCACTCGCACACGCTCTCTGCTTATTCACTAGCTGCCCCTCAACATACCACTGTGCTGGGCCCCTGCCCTTAGGCCCACTTCTACCCCTAGGATACTTACTAGGTGGTGTGATGATCATGTTCTTCGCCATTCGAGGAAAGGGACAGTCTGGATAGTGCCCTCTTAATAACCATTACCTTGTCCTTGGTGTACAGGAGGCCCTCATGAAGTGTGGGGAGGTCTCAGCGAATGGTAGCTGATGTCCCCATAGGACTCAGACATTAGTATCTTATTTACAGTAGTTGAATTGCATGTATCTAGAGGAATACTAGTGAATTTTTTAAAAGCATTTCTTATTCTAGGCTCTAAACAAGTTAGGAATGTTCCTCCTACCCCACATTTATCTGTAGAGTGGGTCGGTTTTACTCCAGAATTCCTAGAGGGGATTCTGCAAGAGTCCTCAGTCTTAGACCAGTAGGGATTTTAGATGAGAGCATTTTGTTCAACAAGGATTCATTGAAGTAGCGTGGTGAAGGGAGAAGGGCATGGACATGAACCAGATGCCTTTAGCAAAGGCTGGGCCAACTCCGTCCCTTGAGCTGTCTGCCCAGTACGCACAGGTCTGAAGAACCCAGGGAGCAGGATGTGTCCTGCGTGTCCACCAAGGAGCAGAGTGTGTCCCTTGTGTCACCAAGGAGCTTTTTCAGTGGATCATGGTAGACACTGGACACTTCCTTAAATTTCTCAATGTGTGAGAGTGAAGACAGACCCTTCCTGCTTTAGAGGTGCTCCCTGGCTGGGGAAGGGAGACAGAGGCAGACCTGCTGAAACCGAGTGACTGTGTAGAAGCAGCGTAGGCGGGGACTAGGTCCTACTGTGGGAGTCCAGGGGAGGAACCAGTGCCCACCAGCAAGGGAAGTGAAGGCAATGACTGCACCTTCAGTGTGTTGATAATGTGGTTGTATGAAGAACTCATACACTTCCCAATTTGTAAACTGTCTTCTAAAACCCAGGTGATGTCCATTTTGTTGAAATAGAATCTCAACAGAGTTGATTTCATTAACAACTAAATTACTGGCTGTCTCCTGCTCACGGAGCCCAAGGTTGACAGAGAAGGTGGCTCTGACAACTTCTCTCTTATGTGCATGTGGGGTTTTTTTGTTTTGTTTTTGTCTACTAAGTGCAACATCCTTTAATTTAAAACTTATTTTAAATCTTGAGATGAAAATCTATCCATCCTCAAACCTGATGATGTAATGTTCTCCCCAAATCCACAAAAGCTAACCCAAGAGTGTGGCAGGCAGAACACAGGTCCCAGCAGCTATAGCAGAGGAGAGAGAGCTCAGGATTGCTCAGCGAGGGTGGAGGAGTACGTTTGCGCCAGTCTCCGAGCCGGCAGGTGGGCCACGGTGCGTGGCGTCTCCATGCTGCAAGATCATTCAGGACTCCGGCTGGTGGGCGGCTCTGCCCTCTCCAGCACTTGACTTACATGTCTGGGTTGATGACAGCTGTTCCCCCAGCCAGCAGCAACAGAGAAAGATATGTTGGACAGCAGGCAGCTTTCTTTAAGATGGAAGAAAGAAAAGAAAAATTCTGTTGCTCTGCTCACCCGTCAGGTGCCAAAAGCTGGTCATCTGGCCACACCTGGCTGCCAGGAACACAGCCAGATGTCATGACTAGTTGGGTGGCCATCTGTCCAGCTGGAACAGGGAGGCTTCTGTCCTAGAATGAAGGATGGAGGAGGGGTCCTGGAGATCTGCAGCAGCTTGTGGCTGTCCTGCTGCTCATCACTCTGGCACTGCGGTTTACCTGTCTGAAGCCAGACTCGATGACCGCTTGTGCGCCCGGCTTCCCTCCAGCGGCTTCACCTGCTTTCCCTTCTTCTCCAGGTCGTGTACATGCTTCCTCCAAGACGTGCATTCACTTCTCATCCACACCAGCCACAACCCTGTCCTGTTTTTCCAGGTCTCCCTGTCTTCAGTCCTGCCCACTCCAAACCATCCCTCTCTCAGCTTCTCAAATGACCACTCTGAAAAGCAGGTCAGGACCCATGTCTCTCTGCCTCGATGGCTCCGTGGCCCAGAGGCCTGGAGCCCAGATGGCTCAGCCACTGCCCTGAGAATTGGTATTTAAAAAAAAAAAAAAAAAAAGCTGGGAAACAGGAGTGAAGGAGTGGTCAGCTGGAGAAACTATTCACTCGATTTAAATTCTTTTTTTAGGCCTGTTATCAATCAGCTTATTTCCATATTTAATGGAAATTCCAGGCATCACTGTATCAAAATACAAATTATCACTCCATTGACTCAGTGGGTCGCCATCAAATATTAGATGGTAGAGCAAACAGGAAATTGCTGGAGCTGGGCAATAAAATTTTAAGTTCCCAGTTTTTAAAACTGTATAGGACGTTTACCTCTAGGATTCACTTGATGGCTTTTTAATTTTTTTTTTTTTAAGATTTTTTTATTTATTTCTTTGACAGAGAGAGATCACAAGTAGTCGGAGAGGCAGGCAGAGAGAGAGAGAGGGAAGCAGGCTCCCTGCTGAGCATAGAGCCCGATGCGGGACTCGATCCCAGGACCCCGAGATCATGACCTGAGCCGAAGGCAGCAGCTTAACCCACTGAGCCACCCAGGCGCCCCTTAATTTTTTTTTTTAATAAAAGGGCAAAATAAATAGCTTGCTGACTTTTAAATAAAAGTCTTCAGATAAAGCCAGGGAACCCTGTCCGTGTAGCTGCCTGCTAATCATACAGGCTCCTGCGGGGTAGGGATCTTGATCTGTTGCCTAACCCACCAAAAGGCCGCTTTGAGACTGCCAGTTTGGACTAATGTATCACGAATAAATGTCAGAGCATCCAGGTCATTGACTGCAGGTTACCACATTTCTCCATCTAGAGCGTGTGGGTATTGAGCCTGCAAGGAATGTGGGGTTTGGGGAACACGGGCCAGTTCCAGGACACGCACGGGCACACACAGCCATGGCACCAGGGCCCAGCACCCCGTTGTTCTATAACTTCCCCCATTTGCAGTCACTTTGGCCCAGGACTGGCTCTGTGCTTCATCACTTCACCTGAACTTGTGGACTCAGCCCTTTTGCAGTGTTTATAGGAATCGTAGACAGGATCCCTTTGAAACCTCTCCCGAGTACCTTCATCCCTGAGCCAGCCCGGCATATGCTGGTCCCACAGGAGGCAAGCTGAGGAGAGTCACACGGTGACATAATCTTGTCCTGGCTGGCTAACTGTACAGATACAAGAAAGGCTGTTATTTCCTAGACTACTCCCTTAAAACATGGTCATGCCGGGCCTTAGCATTCTGTCCTTCCATGGAAGGCTCAGTACCTCTGCAGCGTTGTTGCATTTTTGGTTTTGGGGGGGCGATTGGGGTTTTTTGTTTTGTTTTGTTTGCATGTTGTTGAAGTTCTTGGTGCAACTGAGTTTATCCACTTACAGCCCCCTTGTCTCAGACGCCATTAAATTCGCAACACTCTTGGGGCGTCTGGGTGGCTCAGTGGGTTAAGCCTCTGCCCTTGGCTCAGGTCGTTATCCCAGGGTCCTGGGATCAAGCCCTGCATTGGACTCTGTACAGCAGGAAGCCTGCTTGCTCCTCTCTCTCTGCCTGCCTCTCTGCCTACTTGTGATATCTTTCTCTCTGTCAAATAAGTAAATAAAATCTTTTGAAAATTTTGCATGTGTGAGCTGCACACATGTAATCTAAGAATACATGTTCATTCTGTTTTTCTTTCAAGGAACCCGACAACCGTACCAACTTCTTGGAATATTCTATGATACTACATCATGAGTGACAGTAAATGTGATAGTCAGTTTTACAGTGTGCAAGTGGCAGACTCAACCTTCACGGTCCTCAAACGTTACCAGCAGTTGAAGCCAATCGGCTCCGGAGCCCAAGGAATTGTTTGGTAAGTAGGGTTTCTTTCAATAGCGTGGACCCAGTTTTTATTGTACTAAGAACTAAATTGTCAGAACTTAGAAACACAGTTGATTTAAAAAAACAAAAAACAAAAAACTACTCTTTTCTTTGCAGTAGGTTTTTGAACTAAATTGAGTCAACCTCTTGCTCTAGTTATATGTAGTCCTATTGTAGGATACAAATCTAAATTCTTAGAATGCTGCATAAATATAAATAGGTAGTTTTTCTTTCTTTCTTTCTTTCTTTTTTTTTTTTTTTGCTTTGTGTCTTTTTTCTTTTCTTTGTTGTTTTTTTTTTCCCCTTTTCCATTTCCCCTCCTGTCATTAGATACTAGAGTAATAGGTATGACAGTGAGTTGTAACAGAAATTTGGAGTTTTATTCATTTCTTCATCCTGGCCACCTTTCCCCCTTCCCCTTTTACCCCCAAATCACTCCTATTCATTTCTAGGCGCCGTCACTGCAGTGCCTTGTCCTTCATTGGCAAGACGAGGCCAAGCAGTGTCATTATCACCCCATGGATTAACCAGGAAGGGCTGCTGTGTGAGGGGTTGGGCTGGCCGTCTCTTCCTTGGTGTCTCACTTCAGCCATGTGTCCAGCCCGTCAGAACCGTTGGTCTGACCCTGAGCCTTAGTGTCTTGCATGGTAAGACAGTCAGCTGCCGCGCCATCACCGGCCAGCTCAAGGTAAACTCTTTCACATGTTTTCTAGACTACAGTTATCAGCACTTCCCAAAGTTTTTCTCCCGTAGTCTCCCCGGGCAAGACTTTCTTGCTTTCTTTTTTCTTTTTTGGGTCAGTAAAAACAAGATGGTCTCTGCCTCTGAAGGAAACTGTGATAAAGCTACATAGCCCATGTTTAGCCCTTGTAGGCAGAGGGGATTCAAAGTAAGAGAGAACTCTTCCAGATATTCTGGGTAGGGGAGCTGATGTTTGTGTTAGAGTCTCTGTACTAGTGGTTTGAAGTGATCCCCGGGTTTGGAGATCTGCCGTCAGGGAAGTCAAGTATTTCCTTTAGCCTGGGTGGTTGGAGGCCCCAGGAGCTAAGAGGAGATGGCAGTGTAGAGCTTTGTAAAAGGACTAATGCAGGAGAAGGGGCTGCTTGGAAGGAATGCCAGGCGTGTGTCTAAAATAATAGTGATCTCAGTTTCCAAGTGATGGCACGCTATATCGGTGCTTAAGTCCAGGGTACCAAGAGAAGTTTGGATGGCCCGAATGAGGACACTTCGATACGTCTAAAAAGTTCCAGACAATAAAACATTCTTCTGATTTGGAATTGGGGGGTCATTTGACACAGATAATTTGGCAAGACTGTTACCAAGGATGTTTAATGTAGTAACAGCAGGGAGAGGCTGACTGGATGTTCATAAGTCACTGTAAAATGGAAGGTTTTATAAACGGTTGGCAGTTAAAATTAATGACTTCATTACAGCATGGTAAATAATAGTAAAATCACATGCTACTTGATAAAGTACTGTTTGCAGAGGTTGTGACTTCCAGGTTGCATATGCTCCTTTTCATCTTTATTTTTTAAAGACATGTGTAATAATGGAATTATTCATTATGGAAGTGTATTTTTCATTAAAAAAAAATTTAGTTTTGAAACAAAAGTTCCTAATATGCTATTATAAGCCAGACTTAATCAGGGAAAAGTAGTGGCAGACTTATAGGATGGAAAATTCTGAATTAAAAAATTTAAAAAACTCAAAGTCCAGAAATACCCATACATTATGTTGGTGGATGGTAGAACAAACAGTTTGTTTTTGGAAAAGCTGCCAAGGTTATTCAATGGGGAAATAACAGTCTCTTCAACAAACAGTGCTGGGACAGCTGGATATCCCCTGCAGAAGGGTGAAGTTAGACCCTTACTTTCACATAATTTAAGAAGTTACCTCAGACTAGATCGTTGACATAAATATAACTGCTGTAAGCATTAAACTCTTGGAAGAAAATGGAGGAAAGCTTCATGACTGTGGATTCTTAGAAATGACACCAAAAGCATGGGCAACAAAATAAAAAATTGGACTCCATCAAAATTAAAAACTTTGGTGCATCAAAGGACACTGTCAAGGGAGTGAAAAAAACAACCTGCAAAATGGGGAAGTATTTTCAAAATCATATATCAGGTAAGAGCCTAGTGTCTAGAATGTATAAAGAACTCTTACAACTGTTAAAAAAAAAAAAATTTAAAACAGAACAAAAAAACAAAGGACTTGAACAGATGTTTCCTCAAAGAAGATATGTAAACAGGTGATAAGCACATGGAAAGGTGCTTATCATTCGGCATTAAGGAAATGAAAGTCAGAACCGTAGTGAGATCCTGCTTGACACCCACTGGGATGCCCACGGTTAGCACAGTGGGAGGTAACTGATGTCAAGGATGCGAAGGAATTAGACCCTCACACATTGCTGGTGAGAATGTAAGGTGGCGTGCCACTTGGGGAAAATGGTTTGATGGTTCCTCCATATTTAACTACCACAAGACCCAGGAAGTACTCCTAGAATTAAAGACAGGCATTCAAACAAAGAGCTGTACACAGATGTTGGTCGCAGCAGCCGAAAGGTGCAAACAGCCCACATGTCCATCTGTGGATGAAGAGATGCCAAGTTGTGTGTGTGCGTCCACAGGATGTTCCTCACAGAAAGGAACGGAGCACTGGCATTGGTCCCCAAGAACATACTGTGTGGAAGGAGCCAGAGGCTCAGGGGAAATACCCCAAGTAGATAAATCCATGGAGGCAGAGGCGAGGGGATGGAGGAACACTGCCTTGTTTGTGGTGAGGAAAGTCTTTTGGAATGACCTAGATACAGAGGTGGTAACTGCACATAGAAGAGCAAACTGGACAGTGCCTTAAACCAAGGCTCTTTGTCATTCGTAATAGCTATTTAACTCCTGATACCATAGTATCATATATAATCACATTTTTGTGCTATATTATTACAAAATATGTTGTCACTACCTATAGTAGTTTAATTTACATATTCACAGAATCTTAAGTAATGTCACTTAACTCAGTATTTTCCTTTACATGATTTTATGACAATTTTATTGCTATTTGTTAGAGCAGCTTTTCTCTCACATGCAGAAAGGTAGGAAGAAAGACCTATGTCATGGCTAAAATTTTTTTTTTAAGATTTTATTTATTAGAGAGACCAGAGCAAGGGGAGCAGCAGAGGGAGAGGGAGAAGCAGGCTCCCTGCTGAGCAGGGAGCCTAATGCTGGGTTCAATCTGAGGACCTTGGGATCATGACCTGAGCTGAAGGCAGACATTTAACCAACTGAGCCACCCAGGTGTCCCTGTCATAGCTAAAATTTTAGCACCATTCTAAATCTCATCTCTTGATTCTAAGGAAAGATTAAAGACTGGGTTTCTGTTCTTTTCTACTCAAAGAAGAAGTCATTACTTAGAACTGATTAAACTTAATTAATTAATTAAAACTTAATGAGCCCATGCACAGCCAACAGTTTATTTCACCATCTTGGATGTCACTATTCACTTACCTTTGTAACCCAGCCAGTTAGTTCATCATTACCAAATCAAAGCCTGTTAGCTGGGTTAACTTTAATGGATACATGGAAAAGGGGGTTAGTTAACTTGACTCAGAGTATTGATGTTTTCTTTTGAAAATGTTTGTGCAGTTATAAAAATCATGCTTAGCCTTCTGTGCTGTGTCATCTTTCGGAGTTGTGCCATCCCAGGAGTTGGGGCTGCATGCCTGGAGACCTCGTTTCTATGATTACTTCCTAGCTCCTCTGTCCCAGAGCTGGTACGACTTGCTGTCAGCCAGGTGCTCCTCACCTTCCTGCCCGGCTTGAGGCTTTGTGGTCTCGCTGAGCTGCGGCAGTGGTGACCGCAGATGGAGAGGAGAGCACTTTCTCCATGAGACTTCTGAGGATCTTTTCCTGGCTTGGTTTTGCACAGCATCTCGGATATTGGCATTTTGCTTTAAGGACCTCAGTAGAAAACGGTCCTGTACATGTTCAAGGAGAGGGTCTTACCCCATTCAGTTGTTGGAATAGAGCAAGAAACTACTAAAGCCATCAGATGCCTTTCTTCCTGTCAGTGACAGAAGGGCCTGAGTACTTCCACCATCAAGCCCTAATTTCTGCGTATCCAGTTCTCTCCAGTGCTCCTTTCCCTGCAAACACAACAGGTTCATTCCCACGGCCGTCACTTTTGTCCCTACTGCATGTCCCAGTTGGATTGTCCTCAGGGGCATACCAGTCTTTCAAGAGGCCATCCCTGGTCTTTCAAGACTGATCTCATCTATGAAACGTCCCCAGGTAACCACAGCTCACATTTAGAATGGCGCTTCCTGGGTGCCTGGGTGGCTCAGTCAGTTAAGCATCTGCCTTTGGCTCAGGTCATGATTCTTGGAGTCCTGGGATCGAGTCCCAAGTCAGGCTACCTGCTCAGTGGGGAGCCTGCTTCTCTCTCTCCTTCTGCCTCTCCATCACTTGTGTTCTCTTTCACTCACTCTCTCTGAAGTAAATAAAATCTTATTAAAAAAATAGAATAGAGCCTCGCCTCTGATTGAACCAAGTGCTTAATTGATGTGCCCATGCGTGCGCACACACACACACACACACACACACACACAAACATGCTCTGTCTCTCTCCAGAACTGTAAAATAGTAAATCTGTGTCTTAGACTACTAAATTTGGTAATTTCTTATAATAGCAATAGAAAACTAACATAGGGGCCATGCGTGTTTTTACATTTTGAGAAATAAAATATCATAGTAGCAATAGTGCATGGCTTATAAAACTTGTTCGTTGTCTGTTTAAACTAGAGCTTTATAAAGGGACCTACGGCCTGAGGTATGGGCAAGAAAGGTGCCAGTATTGATGCAAGATTAAATGGAAGAGCTGGGACCCAAGTAAAATATTCTGACTCTTTAATTTTTCATTGTTTTTGCATTTGTCTCTGATTTGTTTCTCTTTTTATTGTTCATTAAAAATATTAGTAAAATAAATTAGGAAGTAAGTTTTGAAATATTTATCTCTGGATTATTCTTTTTTTAATAATTTTTTAAAAAGATTTTATTTTATTATTGGACAGAGAGAGAGATCACAAGGAGGCAGAGAGGCAGGCAGAGAGAGAGAGGAGGAAGCAGGCTCCCCGCTGAGCAGAGAGCCCGATGCGGGGCTCCATCCCAGCACCTTGGGATCATGACCTGAGCCAAAGGCAGAGGCTTAACCCCCTGTGCCACCCAGGCGCCCCTCTCTGGATTATTCTTAAGTATCAACTATGTTATTTTGTAAAATGAAGTCATTGTAAGATTATGAAGCTGTTGTGGGAAATGTGTATACATTTCTTTCATATCTCTTCAGTTTTTTCTTTCTCCTTCTAAACTCTCAAGTTGTTCAGCCAAAGGATTGTTTGTTTTATGGATAGTATTGGACCTGGCAGCCCCTAGAAGTGACCGTTAGCAACCGGAGCTTGAAGTGGTTAGTCTAGCTCTTACTTCTTTTCCTCTCTATAGTTCCAGCACCCCCAAATGCCGGCCTGCTCTTACACCATTTTGTTTTCTCTCTAGTGGTACAAGTAAGCTTAGAATGTGTGTAACAGCATTTCTGCAGTGAAGGAGGTCTGTAGCATAAAACTCAGGAAGGCCGTGACTCCGGGGGAATGAGTTCCAAGGCTGGCCGTGATGCACATTGCAGTTCTCTGTGGCCTTGGGCGAATCTGTGTGTCTTTGTGGTTCTTGATAGTTTGACTTCTAAAACAAGTGGCTTAGAGCTGCTGGATCAGATACGTAACTGAGAACAGGAGGCTCCATGCAGGAGAGCTTTTAACAAGGTTCCTCCCTAAGGTAAAAAGTAATTGGAAACTTGATGCAGATAAACGGAGCAGAGGAAGTGAGACTAAGTAGACGAGACATCTGCAGCAAGGAAGAGAACATGTCTATAGTAAGACCCCAAAGAGGCTGTGGGTATAGAGAGGACAAATACGGAAAATGAAGATGACACAAGTGGCTAGAAATAGGTGTGTTAATTATGAAACAATTGAGCCAGTTGGCTCCCAGCATTCCCACCCTCACCCCCATGCTCAGCATTTGCACCTAGAGCACACATAGGTGAGTGAAGGCTTACATAGGCCAGGATCCGGGGAAGGACAGAGCCTAATGAGGGGAGCCCAGGATTTGGAGCTCTTCCCCCGAGGTCTTCTGACAGTTCTAGAGTGGACAGCTGAGAGATTGAATCATACTTGGGATTGCCTTGGGGGACTGGCAGACAGGGATTGGAGCCCTGGGCCCTGTGGGGGCCTGGTGAACTTGCTTCACGTTGACCTCAGTCCAGTAAAGGATTACCTCCAAGAGGGAGACTGAACCAGAAAGAAACAGACCCTTGCAGGCACTGCCACTCAGCTTCAGCTCATCTCAATTTGCTGAACTTGAACTGAATTGAACCCAGATTGCTAATGCCCCCCCCCAACCAGGTACCTAGCAGAAGTGAATTTAAATTCTCCCTGGAGGAAGGCCGCATCATACTGGGTATCAGATTATTTCCAGACAGCAAGGAGTCTTGCAAGTGCCAGGTCCCATACGTAATCACTAATAACTAGTCCCATGGGAGATTAGACAGGCATACAGCCCAGCACAAACAGACAAAAGAAGCAGATCCACAGGGGAAATGGGCATTCTTGGATCCAGACTTCTAAATAGCTATGATGCTAAGTTCAGGATGGTTAAAGGGAAGATGAAAAATGAGAACATAGAAAAAAGAACTAAGTAGAACTCTAGAACTGTAAGATACAGAAATCAAATTGTGAAGTTAATGGATGGGTTTTATGGCATATTAGATATAACTGAAGAGAGATTTAGCAATCTGTAAGATGGGTCAGGAAAAAAATTCAGGAAGAGGCCTGAAGAGACAGAAGTGTAGAAATAGTACAGGAGAGAGGGTGTATTAGTTTTCTATTGCTGCATAATAAATTACCCCAGACTTGGTGTTTTAAAAACAAACAAGCACCCATTCATAGTTTCATGGTTCTGTAGGTCAAAAGTCTGCACAGGCTTGCCCAGGTTCTTGCCCAGCATCTCATCAAGCTGAAATCAGATGTTGGCCAGACGGTGCTCTTATCTGGAGGATCTGGGAAAGAATGTGCTTCCAAGCAGCTGCAGGAGTCAGTCCCCTGCAGCCATAGGTCTGAGGTCCCTGTCCCTTGCTCTCTGTCAGCCAAGGGCCACTGTTCTCCTCGAAGCTCCCACAGGCCTTCTCACATGTCCCCTTCCATCCTAAAGGCAGCAGTGGTACGTCTGATCCTTCTCAGGGTAAAAATCTCTCAGACTTTCCCCTCTTCCCCCCAGCCAGAGCAAACTCTGCTTCTGAAGGTCTTTGTGATTAGATTACCCCCCAGCTCCTGTTTGTTAGTGAGTATGCTAAGCCCTATTGTAGGACACCAGGTCCAAGATACATAAAAATCAAATGCCTAGAAATTGGTAGAACAAACTACTTTGACAGTGGTTTGACATTATCTGCTAAGTATGTGCATCCCTACTCTTAGCTATCTACTCATCAGCAGTGTGTGCAGAGGGTATGCCGAGAATATCTCTCCCCGTGCGGGAATGTTTATGACTGTTTTTTTGTAATCACTTCCAAACTGAGAACAACCAAAGTACCTGTCAACGTTCTGTCACATAGTCATGCAAAGGAATAATATAGCAGTGACCCAGAATGAATTCTAGCTACACGCAACAGCAGAAGAGTCTCACCAGAAGTCAGACCAGCTGATTTTAAAAACCAGGCAAAATGAAGCCATGGGTTGGGGCGCCTGGGTGGCTTAGTGAAGCCTCTGCCTTCAGCTCAGGTCATGATCCCGGGGTCCTGGAATCAAGCCCTACATCGGGCTCTCTGCTCAGCGGGGAGCCTGCTTCCCCTTCTCTCTCTGCCTGCCTCTCTGCCTACTTGTGATCTCTGTCTGTCAAATAAATAAATAAACAATCTTAAAAAAAGAAGAAGAAGAAGAAGAAGAAGAAGGAGAAGCAGCCATGGGGGCTCTGGGGAGGGAGCTTAAAAATTCTTGTTCCTCTGGTAACAACAAGGAAGTGATTTTCCCAAGAGTCAAAAGTAGTTATCGTCTTTGGGGGACAGGAGGGATAGTGATTAGTAGTAGATTTTGGGGGGTGGGGGGAATGCTGACAAAGCATGGCTCTTTGTGGTCAATCATGGAGCTGAGGAATAGGAAGGGAAGTCAATGAATGAATATCAGACAGGCATTGCCTTCTCACCAATACTCAATGTTGGAAATCCATGAAGTTCGGAGAGAAAATTGAGTTTGAAGTCAGAAGACCAACAATCAAGGCCAAGGGCAGAATAAGGTCATTTATCTTCCACACATTTTTTTCTGAGGAAGTTTCTTGAAATGTACTCCACCAAGAGAGAGAATTCAAGAACATGTACAACCAGAAACATGGAGGCCAGTGAAAAGAAACCCCAGGGTGGTAGCTGTGCTGCCAGCCTTGAAAGGAACTCCAAGAAAAAGTGCTGTCAAAAAGAATAGAATAGACTATTTGGAATAGACTCCAAACAATAATGGGAAGGGCTGCAGAAAGGGATATTTTTCTTCTTAAGAGAAATTTGTGGTGAAATAACCTAGAAAAAGTCATGGTCTAAGGTCAAACAGCTTTCAAAAGACATGATGTTTGAGCAATGGATTGCTGGATTGTAAGAAAAGAAAATCCACTTGACTTCGACACCAGAAACAATCTCATTTTCTTGTGAGCGGTGACAAGGGTCATGTGTTCCTTAGAAAATGAAATGTCGGGACGCCTGGGTGGCTCAGTTGGTTAAGCAGCTGCCTTCGGCTCAGGTCATGATCCCAGCGTCCTGGGATCGAGTCCCACATCGGGCTCCTTGCTCCGCAGGGAGCCTGCTTCTCCCTCTGACTCTGCCTGCCACTCTGCCTGTGCTCGCTCTTGCTCTCTCTCTCTCTCTCTCTCTCTGACAAATAAATAAATAAAATCTTAAAAAAAAAAAAAAAGAAAATGAAATGTCATTTTGCCCCTGCAGTTAGGAACACTGACATTTGCACATGTGCGTGCCCTCTGTGTCTTGGTTCTCAATGTTTAGACATGTCTGAAAGGGAACACACAGAAGACTTAGCTGTAGAGACCAAATAGATATGTCATTTGAGACAGAGTTTGGAGGAAAGGAAAGAGAGTATGGAATGTGGTGGTCTTGTATTACACACTGGGAGTCTGGAGGATCCCTCCCTCCAAAGCTGATGGAACAAGAAGTTTAGGCACGTTGTTTAAGTAACTAAGGTGACCAAAGGGAAAGTTTAGAATAACACGATAGCAAAAAACTGGGAGGTGTGGGGCTGTCAAGTAAAGGGACTAAATCTTCAGTTTTAGGAGAGTAGTTAGACAACTTCTGAAGTCGATAAATGAGGAAATGCTGATAAAAGTATATTCTTTGGAGTTGAGAAGGGACCATAAGAATTAAAACCAGAAATAATGGAAGGTGGTCGCTCTAAGGGTTGGAACTAGGAATGGAAGTGTGTGTCTGCTCAGAGGGTCAGAATTTAAGTCCATTTGGCTCATTTTGGGCACAAACTTTTCAGATCAAAAACGGCATGTCTTTTCAAATTAAGACTAAAATATAGTAGATACAAATACATGTGTGTACATTTGTTGCACAAATAGATTTATCTGAACATTTTATAATTCATGTGAATGTTGTATTTGCATATGGGCATGTGGATTGACCTATGTGTACACATGTACACTTAATGTGACCTGAATTGAAGAGAAATAATTACAAAGTAACATGGAATTTCTAGCCTTCAATTTAAAACAGATGGAATTAAGTGAGGGTCATTAGCAAAAAAAAAACAAAAAGAAAAACCACAAACAAACAAACAAACATGAATGGGGTGAATACATGGAAAACAGTGTTACAAACTGCATAGAACAAATACATAGAAACAATATTTTAGATGGTGCTTGGATTCTCAAGTGGTCCTTAGCAGCTCTTAACCTCTGGTGAGGAGCCGAAGGGCAAGAATAACACTAGTAGCGTCATTAGTGTAGTTTATACCAAGTGCCCAAACAGCCTACTCAATTTTTCCTATTTTCTTGAGGTAAAAAGGAACCATGACTTTTGGCTGGGAACTTGAGATGCCAGAAATGCAGCCTCTGCAAGTTTTTATTCTTACTATAATAGCACAAGGAGTTATTTCTAGTCAAATTTTATATAGCCTTTGCTTACATTAGAGCTTTTGTATCTTGGGGATTTACCATGAGCTGAGATCTTGGCTTCTGTTTCCTTTTTTCAGATTCTTTTGTCTGGGAAAAACACAATCAGAGCTTGTATTTGTTACATCCTTCTTATGAGCTCAACCATTTCCTCCACTGCCATATGCCAGATTATACCTATATTGTATTCTGTGATAACCAGTGACCTTTTTTTTTCCAACTTATTGGCGTATTCAAACTGAAGAGTTCACTTCTTGGCTGGTCTTACACACTTTGTATTAAATTACTTGGTTCTGAATATAATAATCTCAACTCATATAAGGAGAGGTCCAGGTGTGTGTCTTAACTGCAGCTTCCAAGTTTGTGCCTCTGCAAAGGAGTCAGTCCATCCCACACTCATAGCCAACTTGACTTGTTCTTTATGTGTAGGAGTACCTTGAGTGGAAGCAAGCAGAAAGACATTTCCTTATTTGTTACTTATTTTTAAACAGAATGCATTGAATGGGCATTGTGCATTGTAGTCTTCTCCAGAATCATCCTAATGGGTCCCTTATTATATTTCCTGATTATAGTGCTGCTTTTGATACAGTTCTTGGGATAAATGTTGCAGTCAAGAAACTAAGCCGTCCTTTTCAGAATCAAACTCATGCAAAGAGAGCTTACCGTGAACTCGTCCTCTTAAAATGTGTCAATCATAAAAATGTAAGTTATGTCTACATTTCCTCTGTGTAATGTTGTTCATGATATTGTCATCTTGGGGGGTCTTTGGAAATACATTGAGTTCAGACCTTGGGTAAAATAGTCATAACAGGAACTATTTAAGGGGTTCTATTTTCTTGACAAAATTCTTAATCAGCATTGGGGAAATTAAAGTCAGCAAGAAGCGTCATGGTCCTGTCTAGGTCTGACAGCAAGATCAGTTAACCTGTAATCATTTGATTTTCACTGTTTCTGTTTCTGTAAAATGGCAACAACATTGACCTAAGAAACTGAGAAACAATTAGCCAATTTTTTTTAGAAAAACATTGTTCCATAAGGTAGCTTTTTACCTCGTATGATGGACATTTCAGTTCTAAATAAATGTGAGTAAATGGTATGATACTCAAGGTGTCTGTGCTTTGACATTTCCACCAAAACCAAAGCACTGTGAATTTCAAGGAGAAATTGTGTTTCTCCAGAAAACGAGATACGCAGGCCCATCGTATGTCCACAGCTAGTCTCTGAGCATTATCGTGAGGATGATTTGGTAACTTTGCTGTGTTTGAAAAAAATTGTAAAGTGTTATGTCTGGAAGGGGCTTTGGAGATCAGCCCTTGTGACCCCTTATTTTGTGGTGGAGGAGGAGTGTTAAAGACTACACTCAGTGCTACGTGCCTCCCTTCACTTTAGCATTGATGCTGGATCTTTCTGGGGTACGAACATTACATACAAAACAAAGACAAGTTTATTCTTTTGAGTCTGTGGTTTGAGTTTGTTTTTGATTTCTCCAACATGTGCTTTGTTTTACTTACACATTTAACATTTTTTTCATGTTATGCACAAGTATGGTTAGGTTTTTTTTAATTCATACAGTATAAACAAGAAGGCAAAAGTCATCGAAACCCTTAGATCATTATCATTAACATTTTGGTGAACATTCTTACACGTGCACCTACATATTACATGAACATGATCAGTTGTGTTATGGTGCATCTGGCCTTTTCCCTCGCAGAATACTCTTGGGCCTCAGATACATTACATAGTACACATGCACAATAATTTATTTAACCGGTCACCTGTTACTGGATATTTGGATTGCTTCCAGTTTTTGCTATTATAACCAGTGCTGGAACAAACCTCCCTGTACTTGCATCTCTGCCCACCTGTCCAGGTGAACTTCTTAGTCAAAGTGTGTACTGCACACTTCTTATTTTAGTATGTGCTGACAAATTGACCTCACAGAAGACTGCAGTTTTACACTTTCACTAAGACTGTCAAGGGGTACAAAAAAGATTATCTAAGAATGTGTTTTATTTCAGAATCCCCCAGCACTATGTACATATTGTTGATTTTTTTGTTGTTGTGCTTTGCCCATCTGAGAGATGACAAGTGATATATTATTCTTACTTCTGAAGCTAAATTCTTTCCATACTTTATCTCTATTAACCATTTATTTTTAAAGAATCTGTTTCCAAAAAAAAAAAAAAAGAATCTGTTTCCTGTGGCCTCTGACCATTTTTCTCTTCGGCTGTTGGTCTCTTTTATGCCTTTATAGAGGATCTTTGTATAATTAAAGCTATCAACCCTGACTTCTTTTCCATTTGACCTCATTTAGGTTGCTTTTGCTATATTAGTTTTTTGGTGGTTTTTGTTTGTTGTTTTTGGTTTTTTTTTTGGTTTGTTGACCTTGGTTTGGGTTTAATATGACACATGTTCTAGGTTTCCTGTCATGTTTAGAAAAGGCTTTTCTATGCCAGGATTACATAAATGTTTATCCACATTTTAGTGTTCTGTGGTTTCATGGTTTACATTTAAATCTTTGTTCCATGTGGAGTTGATGTGAAGATTCAGTATGGATCTGGTTTTATTTTGCCCTCGGTTAGCCGGCCACCCTAATCCTATATTCTCAGTCATTCGTCTTTCCCTTGGTCATTTGAAATGATTGAGGATGTGTGTTTGATACTCAAGCGGTGGGACTCCTAGAGGCCTTCCCACAACCTTCTTTAAGTAAATAAGTAACACTTTGAGGGGTTCACCTTCATCATACTAAAAATACAGGTTTCACCTTCCTATTTCAAAACTTCAGAAATTTGTAGAGCGTATTTCAGTTTTCAGAGTCAACATATTGCTTTGGTGTTTTTCTACCCATAATGTCTACCTGTTTATGTCCAGAGCCCAAAAGACATTATGTGTTAAAACTGTCTCATAATGAGTTACTAGAGACACATCAAATGTGATTTGATTAAAAGTATATCGTCTTTCCAAGGGGAGAATCCTAATCATTTAACTTTTCTCAAATACCATGTAATAGGATATTTTGGTAAAACTAATAAAAATAATAAATACTGAGCTCTGCTATGATTTTTCAGTTTTAATACATTTTTAATGTTAAACTTAATTTTGATAATTAAGTGAAGTTACCTGACATGCTGAGGAATAATAAATCTTCTCTTTCCAGATAATTAGTTTGTTAAATGTGTTTACACCACAAAAGACTCTAGAAGAATTTCAAGATGTGTAAGTATCATTTTTACTCAGTAACGCACCATGCATCAAAGACTAAAAATTAGGGACGCCTGGGTGGCTCAGTTGGTTAAGCAGCTGCCTTCGGCTCAGGTCATGATCCCAGCGTCCTGGGATCGAGTCCCACATCGGGCTTCTTGCTCCGCAGGGAGCCTGCTTCTCCCTCTGACTCTGCCTTCCACTCTGTCTGCCTGCGCTCGCTCTCGCTTGCTCTCTCTCTGACAAATAAAAGACTAAAAATTTAGAAAAGAAAGTAATTGCTTTTCTTACTTCAGAAATGTAGGTAGCAATATATCTAGCCACTTTTTTCTGTGGAGGAGAAATGTTAAGAAAAATAATAATATTCAACTATTTGTGCCTAGATATTATCATCTCCATAACCGACAGGATGACTGGAAACAATTCTTTGGAGCAGACAGTGACCATTAATGCTGTTGATTTGCTTTGCTGAAATATAAAATGTTTTTCTCCAGTGCCCCTGAAAGCCAGGATGATAGGGTTCAAGGCTTTATAATTGTTATTTGAAATCATTATATCACTAAACACCATGCAATTCCAAAATCTGAAATAGAATTATCTTACAAACAGTAAAATATTAATTTATTGTATTGAAATAGAATGCCCAACTCGTCCTAAATTGAGTAGTGCATTCATTCAACAAATATCTGATTGCCACTTGTGTGCTAGGCATTCTCTCGGACTTGGCATACTTCAGTGACCCAAACAGGCCAAGATCCCTTTTATGATTAAGAATTGCAGGCCATCATACTCGCTCTGAGAGCTTTGAGAAAGCTAGAGAAGATACGCTGTCAACATAAGGAAGTGCTGCCATCTTAAGGATGTCGCAAGTGTTCTGGAAGAAGTGAGCTGGGTTAGGGAATCAGAAGTGCGGGGGTTAGGGGTCAGGGAACATCCTAAGCAGAAGAGGAGAAAGACCTCACTGGACTGGGGATAAAGAAACCCATAAAGGAGGCTCAGGATTAGTCCTACAGATATTTGAGGGAAGGTGAGATGGAGATAGAAGGAACAGGTGTACAAAGGAGAGGAAGTGGGGCCATGCCCACTGTGCTCTGAGAGCCACAGGTGGCCAGTGTGGCTGGAGCAGAGTTGGGGTGGGGCAGGGAGGGGCAGAGGAAAGAAGAGGGTGAGCTCTCGGAGAAGTGATGGGGCCAGACCCTCCTGGGCCTCAAGGCCACTTACTTCAAGTCAAGGCAGTAAGACCCAGCAGAGGCGTGAGCTTCCCTGATTTACATTGTCAAAGAATAACTTTAGTGTCTCTGTTGGGACCAGCAGGGGTGGGGACACAGAAGCCCCATAGCAATGTAGGGGAAGGGTGATGGTGATTGCATTTAGGCCAGAGGGTACAAGGTAAAGGGGGTAGACTGGAGGCTGAAACTGTCCCGAAAGGGGAGCCACTGTAGAGGACTGCAGTGTGAGGAAGGGGAAGCTGAGGGTGACGCCTGGTGCTAGCCTGAGCCCCTTGCAGGTGCTCCCAGCTGAGACAAGGAGGGCAACAGGCAGAGCCAACTGGTGGGGGAGGTAGAAATGGGGGCTCAGTTTTGGACATGGGCCTCGAGATGCCTCTTGGATACCCAAGTAGGCCTGGGACATGGACAGTTACAAGCCTGGCATTCAGGAGAGAGGTCTGGGCAGAAGGTATGAACTTGAGAGTTGACGGTCTGCAGATGGTATTTAAAGTGTTCAGACCAGGAACCAGAGGAGATCACCAAGACAGTGATAGTCAGAGAAGAGGAAGAGGCCAAGGAGTGAGCACTGGCACCCCCAACAGTAAGAAGTTGGGAAGGGGAGCAGGGCACAGCTAGCCAGGACTGTAGGACAAACCATCGGATTTAGCGACATGTAAGTCATCAAGGGTCTTGGCAAGGACACTTGCAGCAGAGTGGCAGGTCACATACCCGATGGAAGTGGGCTTCAGAACAAATGGGAGAAGAATGGAAGATGACAAGTCTAGACACCTCTTAGGGGAGTTTTGCTTGCAGAGAGCAAAAATAACGGGGTATAGCTGGTATGGGCAGAAGGTCCAGCATTCTCTTAACATGAGAGAAGTAACAGCTCGGTTTCTCTACTGGTAAGTATGATCCAATAGCAAAAAACCAAACACATAAATAAAGATTTGGGAGAATTTGAATATTTGAAATTCTATTGTGTATGATTTAAAAATTGTTTTAATATGAAATATATCATGTTGATAGTTTTTTTTGGAAAACTTCTGCTAAGTTCCATTATATGTTTGCTTTTTTTTTTACAAGATACCTTATAAATATTTAGAAAAAACAAGGTTTTTTTTGTTTTTTTGTTTTTTTTCAAAATTTTAGCCAGTGCAGTAACTAAGTAGTAAGTTATTACTGTTTCATATAAATATAATTTAGGACCATAAAGGAATTTTGGGTGATTTTTATGTGTACATGGCTGATCTTTTTTCCCCCAGGTATTTGGTTATGGAATTAATGGATGCTAACTTATGTCAGGTTATTCACATGGAGCTGGACCATGAAAGGATGTCCTATCTTCTTTACCAGATGCTCTGTGGTATTAAACATCTGCATTCAGCTGGTATCATTCATAGAGTAAGTAGTGACACCACGTTAGTTTTATTTTTAAAGTCACAACATTTTCCAGTCATGATTCTCCAGGCACAAAAGAACTTAATATTTTTTTAAAAGTTGCCAATGTCAAAAGAATCCAAAGAAATTATGGGATCGTGTTGAGTTCCCAAATCCCACTGAGATTAGAAGGAGCGCCTTGTTGGCCCAAGCCCACATAAGCCACTCCAGATGCAGGCTTGAGCTGCTCGGTTTGATGCTGCAGAAAAAAACTTACCTTTTTTTTTAAACCTTTAATTTTGAAGTAACTTAAAGTTTAAAAGTTACAAGAATAGAACAGAGAACTCCCCAATGTTATTTACCCAGAACCATCTGTTTGTTCATTGTTAATATATTTGCCATATTTGAAATCCCATTTTTAATGAGGCAGGAGTTTAGATTTGGGATGGGGAACAGTTAGAGGCTAAGTAGTAAATGATACCATTGCTTGAGAAATCATACATAAATTATGGACCAAATCCCCATTCCTTAGAGTCATAAAGCTTTGCCACTGTAGCATCCTGGCCCCTCGGTGGGAACTTTTGGAATGGCCCAGGATGGGTGTCCTGAGCCCCTAAACTGGGATTTGAATGACAGCTGGCTGTACCCTGTCAGGAAGTAGCATTTAAAAACCAGTGGATACAGTGTACTTCTGTAAGCTGCTCTTAGGAGTTTTTGTTTCTTTTTTGACTTGTATCACTGTGCAAGCAGAACATCAGGATAGAATTTTCTTTGAGAATAAAATGTTGAGTGAGACTACAGGCAGAGATAATAGAATTATGTTGGAAACATTCTTAGCATTCCCTAAATTATTACCATACTAATTCTGTCGACAAATTGTCTATAGATATTATATTCCAACATCAAGAAGTTGTCATTTCTCTGAACCACAATCTGTGTGGGGAGAAAGATAGTGAGACCAGAACAAAGAAGCCTATTCACAGAGGAAAGAATAGAGAGATTTTCAATGGTGTGGTAGATCTGTTAGGCGCCAGGAAACATTGGCCACAACTGCACAGCCCGCCAACCCACAGAGTACCCGACTGCCCTTACCCCTGGCCATGAGCCTCAGGTCTGGGACCCCAAAGCCCTGGGGCCTGGGCTGCATACCTGGTCCCCAGCCAGGGCCCTGTGTGGGGCCTCACACACACTGGGCTCCTGACTGGGTGATGTTATTTAAAATATGGCCTTTGCTGCCACCAAGTGTCCAGTTAAAATAATATAAATTCTCTTGACAAATTTTCTTTTAAAATAATATTACTCATTTTTTTCTTTTGTTTTTATTTAAATTCCAGCTAGTTAACCTACAGTGTAATATTAGTTCCAGGTGTACAATATCATGATTCAGCACTTTGATACACCCAGTGCTCATCACCGCAAGGGCCCTCCTTCTTCCCCATCACCTGTTTCCCGCATCCCCCTACCCTCCCCCTTCTGGTGACCAGTACTTTATTCTCTTACAGTGAGGAGTCTGTTTTTTGGTTTATCTCATTCTCTTTTTTTCCCCTGTTTGCTCATTTGTTTCTTAAACTCCACAGAAGAATGAAATCATATGGTATTTGTCTTTCTCCAACCGACATTTTTCACTTAACATAATAATACCCATTTTTTAATTAAAAATAAACATTTCCCAACATACTATTCTCTTTTGCTTCCTAAAAATTTCACAGTCCATTATATAAATTAAGACACTCTTCCTAGCTCTTAACCACATTTTGTGTTACATTCATGGCTTTAGAATAAGTTTCCAGCCTTACTGTGTTAAGCCTTATCAGTTTTGTAAAGGAAAATGGTTTGCCTTACTTGTTGCTCCCTTCCTGGGCCGAGTATTGTGGGGAAGCAGTATCCTAGGGACCTTTCCAGGGCTGCAGCACACATGCCCATGTTAGGGAATGTTCGGTCCCTGAAGCTTGGTTCCAGTTCTGATGACCAGAATGTCAAAGAGTGTCCAAAGGGGTGTCTACTTTGCCCAGCACAGTGTTTAGAAACCCTAGAACACCCCAGCAGATGATCCCACCAAGCCCTTCTCCATCCTGTCCATCACCCCACCAGGCCTTGCCACTCCGCCTGCTTGTCTTCTACCTGTTCACACATTCATGGGTCTGCTGGACTTTGTGCTCGCTTGTGAAAGAACCACGTGCTGGTAGTGGGAAAGGGAGATAGTGCAAATAGCAAGAAGCCCCCAGTGGCCCACCCTGCCCACCCGGCCGGGACCCAAGAGGTGATGAAGAGCCCATTAGTGGGTTCATGGTTGTCCACGAGCCTTTTTGGTCTTTTCTCTCATACACAGTGCCATGTACAAAATACACATTTTCAGTTTTGCTTATTAAAATGCTTTTATACTAAATATAAATTTTAATTATTTGGAAAGTAGAACATTGATAGTCTCACCACTTTTTACCTTGTATGATTCAAAAACTTAAAAGAAGGGAAAGTCCTCCAGTTCTCTGCTGTTGTCTGGGGGTGGGTCGTGATAACAGCTGGGTGTTTGCTCCCAAACTTTAGAGTGAGTACCTTACTACCAATGTATCTGTGTGTACTGATGTCCTTTTCAGTTTATACTTTTCAAACGGGATCACCCTTGTTTGTAATTATTCTGCAACTTTCTGAACAAGTTGGTTGATTTGTTCCTTATTTTAATCAAGGATCAAATAGTTCTACAAATATTTATTTTAAAAAAAGCAACAACAGAGTCCCCACTTCCTCCTTCTAATTTCTTGCTCCCCAGAAGCAAACTCTGTTCTTTTCGCTGTTATTTTGGTGTTTATCCCCATCCCTTCCCTTTGGGGCATAAGGTATCACTTTAGCTCCCTCTCCCTGACCCAGAGCCTCCCCTCCCCTTCGGCTACCTTTCCCGTGGCCTGACCTCCCTGGCGTTGGTGGTGTCATTGGGTTTGGACCAGTATGGGTGGTTGTTTTCTATCACTCTGATTACCTAAATGCCCCCCGCCCCCCGCAGCCTTCTGTTTACACTGTGATTTAGTTGTTTGCATTGTGGTCTTGTTCTTTTGCTTTTCAAGGAGCAAGTAGTTTGCTCTGCTCTCCTTGCTAAGTTAACGCAAAGCCTTCTGCCAAGCATCTGGGTTTCCTCTTAGTGTGTCCAGGTGATGTGCTGTTTCATCGCAGGTGGACCCTCGCTCTCAGAACCTCAGCGCTGTTCCCACCTTGACTGGCTGTCCCCCACCCCCATACCTGATGCGGCAGGTGGGGGGGGGTTATCCTGGCCCTGGCCCTAGCTTTTCCCTGGGGCTTTCCTTAACCTGCTCCCTGACCCCTTTCTGTCTTTCTCAGTTTATTCCCTTATTTTGGTGGAACACATCCTCCAATAGCTTCCGCAGAAGTGGTGCATGGGAGGTAAACTTTCTTGCGGCCTTAAATGCTTAAAACTCTTCATTCTGCCCTGTCACGTGATTCATAGTTTGGCTGGATATAGAATTCTTAGTTACAAATCAGTTGCCCTCCGAGTTGTAAATGCAGGACCCTGTTTTAGTGTCATGTAGTTTGGCTTTTGAGCTTTCTAATACCATTCTTACTCCAGATCATTTGCAAGTGCCCTGTTGTGTTTTTCTCTCTTGATTCTCTAAAAATGTTTCTTCATTTCTTGGGTTCTGAAATGTTATGGCGATATGCCTTGATACGGAAATTTTTTTCATTCCTTGTGGTGGGCACTTGATGGCCCTTTAGTCTGGAAGGCTATGCCCTAGAGTTCTGGGAAATTTGTAGTATTTCTTTCAGAATGCCCAGAATGCCTGGTGTCAGAAGCTGGGTAGGGTGGAGCTGGGTCAGGATGCAGACCTCCACTACACCCATGCCTTCCCTGTGCCTCCCACCAACATATCTGTTGCTGTTGTGCTGAGGCCCAAGTCTGGAATCTCAGTTTCGGTTTTTCTAGGTTATGGGGCCATAGGGGTGAAGAAGGAGCCTGCCTCTCTTCTGGGGTGGAGCTGGGGAGATCTGGAAAGCCCTGACCCTTTCCTGGGCATTGTGGTCCCCCTTGTGGTGCTCGGGCTGCTCACTGAGTTTGGAATGTACCACACTCAGCCAAGTCATTTCCTGCCTCTCCACCACTCTTTGTCCCCAGAGAGCATGTGGGGTTTTTCATGGACAGCATGGCCTGCCAGGATGGGACTGGACCTGCGAGATTCGTACTAGGTGAAGGCCTGTGAGGAAGAGCCGGGGAGTGGGCTGCAGGGATTGGAGAGGCTGGCGGAAGGCAGCCCAGGGCTGAGCTGTTGGAGGGACTGAGGGCAGGGCTGCAGGCTGCAACTATGGCCCTCAGAAAGCTTCCCCCACAGCCGTCCCCGAGCCGCCTGCTGGAGTCTGGTGTCTCAGAAATGGGCTCCTGCCCTACACTGTGACAGGCCAGGAGCCACACAGGTCAGGAGGAACTTTGTGGTGCTCCCCATGGGTCTCTCTTCTTGAGGGGAGCTTGAGAAGAAGGTATCTCCTGTCCCAGCAGTTGTTCTCTGGGCCACAACAGATGCACACTTTCCCTTGTCCACTCTCTGTTCCCTCGGCTGTCGCCTTGCCAGGTCTCTGTGGTTTGCCTGCATGTGACCCAGACCTTCATATCTGAGGGGTCTGACTCTGGTGGCTCAGAACAGGCTACTGGGCCCGTGGATGCAGCCAGCAGTCCCCTCCCCAGTCCTGAAATTGTATGATCGAAACGGATACACTGGGCAGTTGGAGTGACCCCCGCGCTGGTTCCTTGGCCTACAAAGTAAGAGGTGTCATGATGGCGAAGGCCAAGTGGGCACATGAGACTGTCCCACCAAGATAAGTCAAAAACACGTTTGATCTCCGGGGTCAGCATGGATAGAGGAGATTAGGGCCACCACTGGAACTCAAGGACAGCACTCCATGTCACAGCCCTGTTTGAGTCCCCAGTCCGGCCCTGGAGGAAACTCAGTGGTCCTGGAGAATGTTTGCCGCCAAGGCCTATGCAGCTAGTAGTGCTGGTTGCAGCTGCAGTGCCAGCCACCATAGAGCTCCTAGAACCGATTAATAAGGCCTTAGTACAGCGTGAAGCAACTGAGAGGGCAAATGCATTCTTCCATGCTGATTGGGAGGGAGGGTCAGAAACTGTTCACACACAGGTGGGACAGACAGCAGTGTACTTCCGTAGTGTGCACAGGTCTGTGTCGTCAGCTAGCTGGAACCATGCTTTGGGTCGTTGCGTTTCAGGGTCCACTCAGAGCTCATGTCCCACAGTCCTCCAGATGACTGCTTAGCCTCCTGTCCCAGGGTTCAGTCATCCCGGTGAGTGGCTGCAGGTACCTCTAGGGAAGAACTGGGGAAATCAAGGTAGCGGACACTTATCACCATGTGCAGGGTCCTCCTTCCTAGGATACCGCTCTGGTCATTGGGTTCTGATCTGAGAACTGACCGGGGAAAATGGTGTCTTATGGGGTGCCGCCCTCGGCCCCCTTCTCCTCTGCTCTGGCCCTTCTGTGGCTATAGTTGTTTCACTCATTCTTGTTGTCTGCCCCAGGGACACTGTGCTCTCATGGCCATCCCTACATCTGTGGGCCAAGCCCCAAGTTCGTGTGTCCTTTGTATCTTAACGTGTGTTTCTTCTTTTCCCTGTTTGGAGTGGTAAGAGAGAGTGCCATGGAAGTGGGGGGGCCATCAGGAGCCCCGAGACCTTTTCCAGCCCCTCCTGTGGGCAGGCATCCCCAGGCCAGCACCTTTCAGGCCTGCCAGGACATCACAGACAGCGGCGTTGCATTTTGTTATCACAGTTTTCCAGCAGATGACAGTAAAGGGTGTCCTTCCAACCCAATCTACTCGAGGGGAGAATTTTCTGACAGCTGGAAGGGGCTGGAGACTGGCATGTTTTCTACCTCATTCTGCGGTTCACTGAGTGGTGGACGGTGAGCTGCACTACTAACCCTTTTCCCTATGGCATTGCTTTAGATCAAGGCTGGGGTGGATTCCAGAGGAAGGAATCAGCTTCCTCTAAAGAAAGCACCTTTTGACATCCCAACCAATGGGATGTTGTCATTCCTTTCCAAAGAGACCCAAAATAGTTCCTTGTCATTTGGACATTTAAAAAATTTTTTTCTTCACGAAGATGAGCATTATCTTACCTGTTATCAGGTGTTAACATACCTATTAACATACCTGCTCTTGCCATAGTCTTGGTCTTAAAAAAAAAAAAAAAAAACTAGAGATAAATTGGTTCTTTGCCTTAGCTGTATGACTGCCTCCTCACAAGGCACGCTGGTGTGCGTGAGGGGCTCACAGAGGGATGGGAGAGCTCCCGCGGGCTCCCCCACATTAGGACACATGGATGAGAGGATGAGAGGGTGGTGGCCAGTGACGCCAGGGCATCTGCATGGGAATCGGTGGGAATTTTCATTGCGTTTTCAAATATTACATATTTCTACCGAATCCAAGAAGTTGAGAACATTCAACAGTAATGAAACATAATTTTATCTGATGGAGTTTTTAAGTGTCTCAAGGCACACCTGCGAGCACCCATCTGTGCATGTTCCTTGGAAGGCATGAGTCAGGTGCTGGGCCTGACCCCTCACACTGAGTCTTCCCAGGTCCTCCCGTGCTCAGTGTGACTAGGGAGGACAGCGGACGGGGGTAGCTGAGAAGGCACAGTTTCTAGGGTGAATGTGCAGGCTGCCATCCCAGCCAGCAGTCAGATCCCTGGGGCCTGAGGAAGGATATGGGGATGAGAGGGTCCTTGTGAAGAAAGGCCCGGGGTGGAACTCATGTTCATGTGTCCAGGGTGTGGGGTCGAGGGGAGGGTGACACATGTGTTCATACAGCGAGCAACTTTGGTGCATCCACTGGATGAGGCTGGGCTCTGAGAGCTGACAGCGCAGCCCGGGCTCTGGCAGGGGGAGATGAGGGTGCCTTCTGGGAGGTGTGTGTGGTGGGGCAGGCTTGGGGACCATGGAATTCTTTGTCTGAGAGAAGAAGTCTCCATTCAAAGATTGTGGAGTTAGAGAATTCTAGCCCTGTGCTGAGTAGTGTGGCAGCCACGAGCCACAGGGCTGTCGAGTACTTCGAATGTGGTGTCATTGTTAAGATGCAGTGGATTTCAAGAACAGTACCAAAAAAGGAATATGAACTGCCTCATTAATCATTTCTGTATGTTGTTTCACATATTAAAACGATAATGTTAATGGGTATATTGGGTTACATAAGGTACCTTATTACAATTCACTTTATGTGTTTGTATTCATCCTTCCTAAGGTGGCTACTAGAAAATGTGAATTCCGTGTGGCCTGCGTTATATTTCTGTGGGACAGCTGGGGACTGACGGAGGAGCAGGTGTGGAGGAAGGAAAGCTGGGTTCTGTGGGAGCTCCAAGGAGGTTTTAAGCAAAGAGATGTCGTGACGTTTCCCACATAGGGACGAGGGCGACCATCTGACTTCTTGAAGTGAATTTGTATTTGTTTCAATTTGAGAGAGTTAGGTTTTCCCAAATTCCAGTGTTCAGTTCTAACCCCCCTTGATGTCCCAGAACTCTGGTACCTGGGTAGCCCCAGCCTCACCTCCCTGGGGTATGAGGTTGGCGGTATAGTGTGCTCTGGATTGTCATGCTCACCTCAGCCGTCTCTGCCCTAGGACTTGAAGCCTAGCAACATCGTAGTAAAATCAGACTGCACACTCAAGATCCTTGATTTTGGCCTGGCCCGGACGGCGTGTACCAACTTCATGATGACTCCATATGTGGTGACGCGTTATTACCGGGCGCCTGAAGTCATCCTGGGCATGGGCTACAAAGAGAACGGTGAGTGCGGGCAGTGCCCCTGCGTGGCCGAGGCTCACCAGTAGCAGTGTTCCCCCAGGCCACAGGAAACACCCTGGGCGGGCCCACAGGTGCAAAGTCATTAATCTCATGTCTCCAGTGGCTGAAGTCACCCGCTTGTACAAATTCACTTTTGAAACGAGTACTTTTTACCATCTCAAACTTTAACATGCTTGGTTTGGACACATGTGCAGGCCCACCACGCCAGCAGTACCTGAAGACCTCCCCGGGCCCCCTCTAAGCTCTCAGCCCCCATAGGGAGCCGTTACCCTGATTTCCAGTGCCGAAGCCTGGTTTTTCCTTATTTTTTGAGCTTAGTACAAATAGAGTGATACATGCTGTTTTTTGTGTAAAACCGGTTTATTAACATCAACACTTAACTTACTCGAACAATATCAGAGCCCTTTGTAACTTAGCTCTCGACAAATTTTTCAAAAAGAACTCAATCACAGTTACTCACTAAGAGTCTGAAACTTATATTTTTCAATGTTAAGCATAAAAAAAATAAAAATATCAAATTGCTGATAAAAAAAAAAAGAGTCTGAAACTTTGTGCAGGTGATCTGGATGGTCACCAGTGCCCCCCCTCCCCCATTCCTGGTGGCCCCGTTGGCTCCTCCCATAGTGCTAAGCAGGGCCACCAAGTAGCCCTCTGTCTGGCCCTCAGGCCCCAAAGAAGCCCAGACCAGCGCACCTGCTCCCAGGAGGTCCTGCAGGCATGACAGGGTAGCAGAGGGTCACACAGTGGGCATGGTGTCCATACTTGACGATAGCTGGGCTTGTCTTTGTTGGGAGGGGGTCTTGAGAAAGCTGCATGGGGGTCTTGGGCTGGCTTTAATCACCTGGTGTTTGGTAGTGGACATCTGGTCTGTCGGGTGCATCATGGCAGAAATGGTCCTCCATAAAGTCCTGTTCCCAGGAAGAGACTGTATCCTTCACAGGGAGAAACCCAGCACGGGCCGTGGGGGCGGGCGGGTGCCTGCCTGCACACAGCTCTGGGGGCACAGCCACTTCTTCTGTTGGCGGGTCTGTTTGTATTCCATGCTGTAAAGTGCTGGACCCTCAGGTACTATAGCCCAGACTGCCGGAAGCCGAAGGCCACAGCGAAGGCCGGCAGTCGTTCGCACCATGGGGACAGCTCACCCTTAGCTAGCCATTTATTTTTCCATATTTGTGTGTTTAGTACACTGTTAGAACTCCTTTTCCTCACCTTTGTTTTGTTCATGGCACTTCATAATTTTATCATTTCATTTTATTTTCAGTTGATATCTGGTCAGTGGGTTGCATCATGGGAGAGCTGGTGAAAGGTTGTGTGATTTTCCAAGGCACTGATCGTATCCTTCCCGGGACCTTCATGGCCGTGCTTTCCATAAATGCCGAGGCCAGCAGGAGCTCGAAAGGAAAATGTTATACTTGTAGACCGTATCCTGGGGGGGTCTTTATTATGTTTGTTAAATTAGCATCACAAACCAAGTGGTTCAGTTTTATGTTTTCTTTTTCACTTGACTACCTGTAATGACTTTATGGAGGCTTAGAGTTACATTAAACCAATTATGTTAGTTTTAATTTTATCAAAAATAGCTTAGGAATTGATTTATTCTGTCAAACATATTTTGATATTTAAATGAAAAATACTGTTTATTTAGATCATTCAGTTGTTTTAACAAGGATGGTTGCTGTCTAAGCTTAATAGGCCAGTATTATTGTGTCATTCAATTATTAATATACCATTTTGCTAGTTATTAGAATGGACTAAAATATTTTCCCCCAAAGTAAGAACTGAAGCACACTACATAAGACTGAAGTAAAAGAGATCAAAAAGGAACAGTACATGTTAATTTTCTTGCCTGTTACTCTGCTATTTTGTAGAAATTTTTAAAAGATCCATCTAGAAGGTTCTTCTGTGACACACCTGGAGAAGTCTGAGTAAATATACTATGCAGAAGATTAACTTATACTGTGGTCAGCAAATCACATTAATAACACAGAGCATAAAGCAGACGAGACAACATGCTCGTTAGAGTAGCTTTCCTTGATCACACTCCTCACATTCTCCCATCTTTAATATTTTTCACTCAAACATACTCCCTTTTTCATTTGCGTTCTAACCACTTACGATTTCCATTAGTCTTTGATTTTGTTTTTGCCTTATGAAACCTTAAAGTGGTCTCTGTCTGATAGCAGATTGATGGTTATTTTTAAAGGAGATGGAGCTGTGTAGTCAGTGTTTTTTATGTATTTTATTAAAGTTATTTTAGTTTTTTTATAATTTTATGAGGGTGATTTTCTTGTAATATAAATTCTTTACAACACAAATGTGGAATGGAAAGATTTTGTTCCTATCATTTTATTTGCCTTCCTTGACATTTTTCACATCACAGATTTTATGTGAAGTTAAATACAGCATTTTATTTTGTTCTAATAAATTTTCTGGCAGTTTTCCACTGCCTTTCCTTTGATTCGCTTGTTCCAAACTATAAATAAGGAGATCTTTATCTTGCAAACAGACTCAGCTTAAAAGGGAAAAGTTGATGTATTCTGAAGATAAATAATTTAGAAGGATCTACTTAACATTTCATTGGTCTCAATTCTTGTTCATTTTGTGTCCTTCCTTTTTTGAATTATGAAATGTTTTCTTCAGAAAGTATAAAAACTGTGGATACTTTCTGGTGCACTACAAAGTTAATTTGAAGTTCCTCCCTTAAGTATTAACATCTTGCCATGTCGGTAACTAGTATTTTTATATATCAGGCGACCTGATGTCATTCTCAAAATATATATACAGGGTTAACATCATTTTCCAAAGGCAATTTTTGCCCCCTATTTCAAACATTAGATTAAAAATTACTGGAATGGGAAAAGATTCTGGCATCTAGACTGCAGTGCTCTGAGATGTGCTTCAAATCCGTGACCTGGGGTAGAAGAGGACCTCCTGTGCCACAGTAGCCCATCAGAGACAGGGAGCTACCACCCTCAGGCGCACAGGAGTCCGGGCATCCCTCAGCCTCGATCCCTCTTCAGCATAACGAGAGGCCCATGGGAGCCAAGGGATAGGAGTGCACGCACACACCCAGAAGGCCCATCAGGCTTGTTGGGTGTGATGTTTCCCTTCCCACCCTTTCCCTTCCTCCCGTTAGTCTACAGAAATGACCCTTGATCATGAGCACACTAAACATTTACTCAGCACCTGCCCTTTTCTAGGCTCAGACCTGACTTATGTTGGAAAAGGTCGTTCCAGCGGCTGGGCCAAAGGCAGACAGACTCACGGACAAGAGCAGGAGCAGGGAGACGAGGGATGTTTCAGAGGATCAGTGGAAAGTGAAGATGGTGAGAAGGGCTTGAGGGCTTCCCCATCCAGCTCCAGCAGCACATAGGAACACAGGTTTACATGACTTTTTTTTCCTGGCCTACATTCTCTGTTACCATTGTTTCAGTCTCAGAATCACTTTCCAGCTCATAATGCCCATTATTCCAAGCCCCCTGTGAACTAGACAAAGCTGATATTTTCTGCATTTTACAAACAAGCAAGTCGGGAGCCAAGGGAGACTGAGTGTCCAGCACCCGGCGCATGGTTAGAGCACAGTGGAGTCCGAAACCCAGGTCATGTGCTCTGAAAGGAAGTAAGATGCACTCCAGGGTACTGCAGTGATGGTCAGGGTCAGTGCCAGGGGAATGAGAATGACCTCGCAGAGCTGTCCATCTAAGCCCAGTCCCAGGCAAGCCTGTGGTCCTGTGGGAGAGGACAGGGCCTGGGCTCGAGAGCCCCGAACCCTGGCTCACGCACCATACTCCGTGGGGCCTCTGCTTTCCCAGCCGTGACCCCGGGACCCAGGTCTGTCTACTTCAGCAAGCTTTCGAATCTAAGTAGCCTCAGTGTGAAAACTGATTTCGGTTTGCTGAAGTCCTATTTATCTAACTTCATCTTTCATCACCTCTGTCATGGGTATCCTTCAGTTAAAAGATAACTGTCATTTGGTCTAGAAGGTGGGTCAGTCTAATATACTAATATATTAGTATAATAGTCTAATATACTAATATACACAGTCTAATATACTGTGACCAGAGTTTAGAAAGGCACAGAGGTTTTAAAACTAGTCTCCCTTTGGAAACCCACACCATATTTGCATATTTTATCAAAACACCTGTGGGGTGGCCTCACTCATTACCTGTCAGTAGGTCGAAAGAGGGTTTTCATGTTTCTTTGAATGATGCTACTTCATGTGACATGACCATAAGGCCGTTCAGTTGTATTTTCCTCAAGAGACTCCTTAGATATTGATCAGTGGAATAAAGTCATTGAGCAACTAGGAACACCGTCTGCGGATTTTATGAAGAAACTGCAGCCGACCGTGAGGAATTACGTAGAAAACAGACCGAAGTACCCCGGCATCAAATTCGAAGAGCTCTTTCCAGATTGGATATTCCCATCTGAATCCGAACGAGACAAAATTAAAAGTAAGAGGCCCTTTGTTTCCTTCATCCCTGTTTCCACAGTCTGGGCACCACTCTCGGCCTCTTCAGGTCCTCGTTCTGACGCCTCTGGATGTAGGGAGATAAAATAATGGAAGCCCTCAAATAAAGTGAGGTACAGGCCAGCCTGAAGGCTTAGAGACCTGAAAGTTCTGTCCTCTACAGAATGGCCACGCTGAAATCTTTGGTCAAAATGAAAAGGTTCAAGTCCCTCTGAACCAGTCTTATGTTAATCATAGCAATTGGAAATCACAGTCTTTGGGTACAAGGAACCCTCTAGTTAAGATTCTAGCCCATAGTTGGATAAAATAAAGCTCCTCCTCCACTTCTCCCGTGCCCATCACTAAAGCTGTGATTTAAGGGAAAGGATAGATTTCTCTCCACCTCAGGGTATACTGTGCCTCCATCCGAAAAGTCCCATCTCTCCTTTGCCTACCGATGTGAACTTTAATTGCCAATATTTAGGTGAGTTACTGAGTATGTTGGTTTTTTTCTAACAAGTAATCTCTAGATTTTTTTTTAAATGTATGTTGCCAACGTTACATGCAGTTGGGCATAGGGGAGGCATCCATGAAGTGTTCGATCACGGGCAAACATGAGATCATTGTATGGCTTCAGAGGTCTATTGTAATCCATCTGGAGGGGACATGAAGAGAAGAGCCTTCCGGTGCTCCATGCCTGCATGTCAAGAAGTGCAGCCCTTAGCTGGGCCCCTGCGCCCCCCCCTAGTAGCAGCTCTCCCTAGGCACCATGTTGGCCTCCTGTTGGCCTGTGTCCCCTTGGTGCTCTGTTCCCCCTTCACCTCCCAGATCCAGAGGCAAGAAATGGAGGTCAAAAACCTGATGGTAGTGAAAGTAGTTTCTTGGCTTATTTGTAAAGAAAAAGCCTTGATTGATCTGGAACCTGCCAAAAAATTTCTCAAGGTGAATACATCTCTATTCTGTCGGCACTGTCGCATTTCCTCTGTGATGTTCTGTGTCTCAGCATTCATGTATTCATCTAATCATTTGTTTGCACCCTAGCAAGTCAAGCTAGAGATTTGTTATCGAAAATGTTAGTGATTGATCCCGACAAGCGAATCTCTGTGGACGAAGCTTTACGTCACCCTTATATTACCGTTTGGTACGACCCTGCTGAAGCCGAAGCGGTAAGCCTGTGTTCCAGAAGGACTTGTTGGGGGGGCAGGGCGTATGTTTCCTCGGATCTTCCATGGCTCAGTCCGAACAGCTGCATGAAGATGGCAAGTTCTAGATTTCATTTTTTTTTTTTAAGATTTTATTTATTCATCCGACAAAGAGAGAGCACAAGCAGGGGGAGCAGCAGAGTCTCCGCTGAGCAGGGAGCTCGATGTGGGGCTCGATCCCAGAATCCTGGGATCGTGACCTGAGCCAAAGGCAGATGCTTAACCCACTGAGCCACCCAGGTGCCCACAAGTTCTAGTTTCAGAGGACTCCTGACTATAAAGAGGCCAGTGGTCGTCTGAGACTTGAGTCCCTTTTGGGACCCTTGCTCCTGGGGCCATTGGTCCATGTAGCTCAGGAGTGGACATGCCTATGCTATGGTGACACGTTGTCTTCCTTTATACACAAGCTGGCGTGGGATCATAATGCCACCACTTATGAAGCCCCCAGCATGTGCCTGGCAGGGTGCTGCGTGCTTTGCTTATAACAGCTTGTTTAGTCCATCCAGTCAGAGAGGCTAAGAAACTTGCTGGAAGGTTCCCAGGGCAGTTCCATTTGAGAGTGTGGGCTCAGGGCCATTCTGCCTTAGCAGCAGTGGCCTGAATGCTCTCTGGCTCTAAGACGTAACTCTTGGGGGCAGGCTTGCTTTAGGGCTCGCCCGTGGGCTTCACCACCACAGTGAACAGTGTTTCAAGGAGCCCCATTTATCGACATGGGCTTTTGAAGTAGGTCTTTGGAACGGTCCTGTGCGAGTCGGGGATTGGGTAAGGGGGCTCTGACGTGAAGAACTGCAAACCTGAGCCGGCATGGTCCTCATCCAGGGCGGGTCGCTAGGAAGCGGCTCATGATTACTGCTTCATAGGTACATTTGGGCAGATGCCGTGAGAATGTTTAGAGATCATGTCATTATTAAGAGGACCACAATAGCTCCTCTTTTTTTTCTTGGTTAATTTCTCCCTAATTATTTTGATTCACAAAGTGACGTAACATCGCACTTCTGAAGAAACCTTTAAGGAGCCATGTATTGAATGAAAGTCACATGATAAAAGATGAGAATCTCCCCAGTGATTTTACCGTCTTCATGCCTCATTACGTTTGTAACTGTTGACTTCACGTGTCATTTAATTTTCAGCCACCACCTCAGATATACGACGCCCAGCTGGAAGAACGAGAGCATGCGATTGAAGAGTGGAAAGGTAAAGGCAGATGGGACTTTGCCCCTCGCTCACCTGTGCAGTCGCTTGTTGGCAGGAGCCCTTCTAGGGAAGTGGCGAGAGGCCCTGCAGCCCCTGTTAGCCCAGGTCTTCCCACTCCCTAGTAGAGCAGGAACTTGCAGATAACAGAGAAGAACCGGTATCAGCTGCATACTGTGGCTTCTGGAGACTGTGAGATTCACCAAACAGCCCACAGCCAACTAAGCTCGTAACCAGGAGGTTGAAGAGCAATTCCCCATTAAAAAGCAGAATCAGTAGGAATTGAGAACCTGGGTCAGTGCAGGTCAAACATGGCAACGTGCTCTGCCCCAGCGGATTATGTCTGCTCTCTCGGGGTGACTGGAGAGCCGGGACCTGCATGAACATGCGCTTGCCAGGGCAACACACATAGCCACACTCTGTGCCAGGGAAATGCTCAAGGCATTCTCCTCTCGGCTCACAAATGCCGAAACTCTAGGAACCCTTGATGCTTCCCTGGTAGGTTGTTTGCTTCACTTACAAGTCAGAATCAAGGAAACTAAGGTTGAAGCCAAGAAATGACTGATGAGTTTGTATAAATTTCTGGCCAGGCTGGAGGGGCTTCTCCCCCACAGATGGATACCGGCTCCATTTGGAGAACCCCGAGTAATGAGAGAAATGCTTGCAAATGGTGCGAAAACGTGTGGTACTTTCAAATGCTCCACAAGGGCCACTTTGCTAGTCCCCCGCCCCTTGTAGAACCCCCTGTGGGTACAGAACCACCTTCAGTCAGGTTGAGAAGATATAATGTATCGAAAAGTGGGTGTTTTGGTCTAGGTAGACAGTATTATTGAGTTAACTGTATATCATGGTTAAAAATAAGGCATCACGTTGCCCTTGGAGTGGCCCCGATTAATTAGGAAGCAGGGTTCAGAGATGCAGAGAAACTGATGGAGGCTTCTACCTTGCGTGTCTGTTTGAAGAGCTGATTTACAAGGAAGTGCTGGACTGGGAAGAGAGGAGCAAGAACGGCGTGGTCAAAGATCAGCCTTCAGGTTAGTGATTGCTTTGATAGCTTGAGCCCAGTCTCCTTTTCCCCTTCCAACTTTCCTAAATGGCAGCAGCACTTGGGATGGCAGTTCACCCGGCCCTGGGTCCAAAAGCTCCTGATGGGAGGTCGGCTGCCTGTCTGGGGTGTTGCAGTGGCAGCAGCTGCTGGGCTTCTGCTTCAGGGGATTAGAACTGGGTTAGAACCGGCCTACTTCCATGCTGGCCTCTGCTCCTGCCAGCTCCATCTATAGATGAGGGAGCTGAATTTCAAACGTCGCCACGGTGCATGACCCTCTGGGCAGGCCCCACCTGGCTCCAGAAGAAAATCCGTGCAAATCTAAGTAAAATGCAGTCTGGTTCCCTTGTGAAAAAGCTGTTCATCTAATACTCCCGTATTTGTACTTGGCCTCCCTGGTGGCCGACTCCCCATGGAACTGTCGGAGACAGAACACGTGTGGTGTTTGCGCAGGATTGTAGGGTCCCACATGCTTCCTGAGTGAGATCCTTCCTTGTTATATTTATTCTCTCACCTCGTCCCCCCCACCCAGAAGCCCGCACTCATGCACATGGAGACACAGACTCTTGAATTTTCTGTTCAGCATGACGTACATGCCAAGTATCTGGAGATTACGTAACTTCCGCACAGAATTAGGTGCCTGTGGTTAACAAGGCACAAATTGAAGACTGTAGGCACTGGCCTCTGAGAGTTCAAATGTTTTATTTTTGCTTGCACCAGACTAAAATACAGGCCCTAGGAAATAGCATAGTTTCATGTACCTTAAAGACTCAAAATGTCAGTTTTCAGGATATAGAAAACAAAAATAAAGTGAGTAGGAGGCCACTAATTTTTTTTCCTTTTTGTTTGTTTGTATATAGTTTTTATTTTAGCACGGTTTTCTTAATTTAAAAAGCCAACATGTAGTACATCATTAGTTTCAGATGTAGTGTTTAATAATTCATCAGTTGTATAGAACACCCTGTGCTGATCACATCACGTGCCTTCCTAATGCCCATCCCCCAGTTACCCCACCCTTCCCCTCCCTCCCCTCCAGCCACCCTCAGTTTGTTCCCTAGACTTAAGAGTCTCTCAAGGTGTGTCTCTCCATCTGGTTTTTTTCCATTGCGTTTTTATTACAAAAGAATTGTTCCAAGGTTGCTGCTTTTTCCCTTGGACAAAGTATTGATGACTATAGCTGAAACATCTGATGATCGTCGAGCCCTTATTTGGGCTTCAGCCTTTTGCGACACTGAGAGTTGTAGGACACCAACTTTCTATGAATATCTTTTTTTAAAGAGGCAGGTGTTTTTCAGCATGATAATACGCATGCATGGATATGATGTTTAGCGCCCGGGAAGAAAAGGAGGATGTTTGGGATCCTGGGCCCAGAGAAGGACTCCAGGAAAAGCTGGGCACGGGCAGCTGACTCACCACTTGTCCACACTGGCAGTGAGGCCTGGAACCACGCCAGCTGTGGAGGGTAGGGCCCCAAGGCTCCACTGCCCAGACCCGCAGCAATGTCGTGCGTCAGATTTTATTCTCCTTGGTTTTCTTAGCACAGATGCAGCAGTAAGCAGCAACGCCACTCCATCCCGGTCGTCGTCCATCAACGACATCTCGTCCATGTCCACCGAGCAGACGCTGGCCTCAGACACAGACAGCAGCCTCGACGCCTCCACGGGACCCCTCGAAGGTTGCCGGTGATAAGGCACGACCCGCAAGCTCGTCCTCAGTGTAGGAATTCTCACTTCCATGGGCCTGAAATGCTTGGGGGTTGATGGAACCAAATAGAAAAACTCCATGTTCTGCATGTAAGGAACACGATGCCTTGCCCCTGCTCAGTTCCAATAGGATTGCCTGCCTAGATTTCACAGTGAAGCAGACTGTGTCTGAAGAACACAAGTGCGAGCCACACTCGTAGAGAAGTTGTGCAAGGTCATTTCAGGTGAGCAATTAGAGTAGATGATTTTGTTTTACTTTTTTTTTAAGTTGTACGGTAATTGTGACAGTTTCTCATCCTCTGTAACCATTGGGGAATTATATGCATGTGACCACGTGTGCTTGCTCAGGCTTGCCCTCTAGCACTTTGGAAATCAGTATTTAAATGCCAAATAATCCTCCAGGTAGTGCTGCTTCTAAAATTCTCTCTTAATCCTCTTGAGTAATTTAGTGTCTGTCCAGGAAAAAACAGGTTTATGTGTATTAATTGGCCACCATCATATTATCATATCTTACCTTCTTTTATGGTATGATTTATTCTATCTTTTGTATTTCAGAAGGAATATAATTAAATCTATTTAATAAATAAAAAAAATACAACTTTTCTTAAATCTGTCATGTTTTGGGCTGAGAATTATCATTGCTAAAACCAAGACACCTCTGTGGACACTGTTTTCTCTAAATTGTCTTAGTCTGGGATGACTGTACCTTTAGCTTTATTGCAAGATAAAATTTTCCATTTTGTGCTGCTTGAGACATATATGCCTTTACAATCCTAATCTACCCTCGCTCCTTTCTCCTGGTCTTCTGGACTCATTAATTTAAACTGCCACCTAAAACTTCACCTTCTTTGTTAGATGCCTAACACTCCATGTCAATAACATGACGGCAGATTCTCAAATCCATTAGTGGTGAGAGTAGAATTTGACAAAACGGTCACTGAAGATGACTGCAGTGACTTCCTGAGCACTTGCTCCCTCCGAGACTGGTCAGGGTCCTTCCCCGAGAGAGGCACATCTCCAGGGCAGCGTTTCGGTCTCCAACCTAACGCTCTTACACAATTTTCTTTTTTTGCCCACCCCACCCCACTCCCCAGCTTGGATCTGTTTTAGGAAGCAAGGTGAATCAGAATGCCTCTGGGATGGTGGTGTTTTCCAGTTGGTGGAACATTTCCTTTTCCTAAAGGGAAACCCATGGATCTTCTGGGAAACCCCCTCATGGGGTTGTAGAGGAAAAACCCTTAGGAGTAGTGATTAACTCTTGAGTATTTTCTGACTTAAAACTGCTCACCTGAAATTGATGCTTTCAGATTCTGATGTGGATATCACTAGGAGTTCCCTAAGCTAGAGTACTGGATTATCACAGCGGAACTGGGCTCACCCTGGTCACATTTTGGCCCCCTGTGCTCACCGTGCTTATCCCTTGAGCTTCTTCTGTTACAAATTCATATCCCGTGTTTAACTCTTTGGGAAACTATTGGGTCAACATTCTACAGAATGTGTTCTGAGGAGGAACTTGGATAAGAAAGTTTATTATAAATGTTATCTAAAACATAGGATTATCTCCGTCACTTGCATCTCATTGGTTGGTCTTATCTGTGGAGACTGGAGCCCTTGATGAACAAAATTCATGTTGAAGTAACAGTTTTATGTTGTGAGGTTTAGACATATTCAAATACAAGATGGAAATGCTAACTTGGATTGAAGCAGAAACACCTATGATATGGCTTAGGATGGCTTTGGTTTCGGAGGCCTGATGATACAGTGAAGAAAGTTATCGTTAACCAAATATAAACATCTTAAAACGGCCTTCTATCTAATATATGTTCTTTAAAAATGAGTATCTGGGGTGCCTGGGTGGTTCAGTTGGTTGGGCAACTGCTTTCGGCTCGGGTCATGATCCTGGAGTCCTGGGATCAAGTCCCACATCAGGCTCCCTGCTCAGTGGGGAGTCTGCTCCTCCCTCTGACCCTCTCCCCTCTTGCCTCTCATGCTTTCCCTCTCTCTCTCTCTCAAATAAATAAATAAAATCTTTAAAAAAAAAAATGTGTATCTGCTCTAGGCCTCTACGGTGGCCAACGCAGCATGGGGATGCTGAGGGCACACAGGGCTCTTACTTCTGAGGGCCCCTTTGTGAGTAGAGCTGGGTGCCCCTGCAGACTGGCTTTCTGCTCACTTCTTCCTCCTCCGTGTATTCACAGGGGAAGCCTGTGTCCCTGTGGATGGGCTTCCTGCCATGCCCACCTTCAGTAGAAATACCTCACCCCACACCAGGGTCCTCCCTCCTGAGCCGAGATGCGCCGGGGTCCTGGTGCAGTATAGACAGTTTCAAACTGCTCTAGAGGGATGAGGGCCGACGTTGGAAAAAGAACTAAAACATGCTCAACTTTCTCGTCTTTTCTATTTTATTTTTGTAATTTATATTGTACATAACCCTGGAAATAACTACTTTGGACACATATTTTTATAAGCCAGGAAATTTATCATTAGCCTGGGACTTGGACTAGGTTTCTTTTATCTGTTGGCTTCATTTTTAGTTAAAAAGGAAATGACTGCCTCCCTTCGGTTGGGTCTTGACCTCCAGTGCAGGTTTCTGAGAGTAGATGGGGTCTCTAAGAGCAGGAGAACATTCTAGAAACACAGACTGCTCAGTATTGATCAGTCGGGATCATGGAAATGGCAGTGAGGCTCTGTTCTGTCTGGGACCCAAAACCCAGAGCCTCTGAGCAGGAAGGAGCAAACCCTTGGCAGGGCCCCTGCTGATGCCCAGAGGCCCTGGCTGGACCGCTGGCTGGGACACTGGTTTAATCCAGATGCAATGCCCTGTCTGTCATGGTGACTATGTGTGAGTTCGGTAGATTTCTAGCGTCATCCTCGGGTGTTCATGCTGGCAGCCAGTACAGGCATGACCTTCAGGCTGCAGCTCTCAGAAGTAACGTTGCTTAATGTCTTATAATAAAATACACCATGTGTGTCTTGATTGGTGGAAATAATACAGATACATTTTTAAAGAGAAGAAGTGTAAAGTATGTCTGGTTTTTGTGTGGTTTTAAGTGACACTTGGCTTATTTTCTACATCACCATCTCTGATTACAGAGATGAACTCGGGTCAGTGCTGGTGTATCATCTCCATCAATATTAGCAAATGTTGTTAATTGGCAGGCAAACAATTTCTTTTATGTCTTTGACTGAAGATGTTTCTGCAAACTCTGCATCTCAGTTTTCAGAAATATGCAAGTATACACAATCAAATATCCTGAGTACTGGCGTAAGCATTTTCCTCACAGGGCGTGGCCGGTGGGTCCCCACCTGTCATGCTTAGAACCGTTCCCACTGCCTGTCTGCTTGTGGTTTTGTACACGGGATTAGCCACTTGGATTTTGCTTCTGGGTTTGAGGAGCTTTAAGATGTCCACTCCTCAGGGTTGCCCGGGTGGCTTAGTCAGTCTGGCATCCGACTCTTGATCTCTGGGTCAGGAGTTCAAGCCCCACATTAGGCTCCACACCCAGTTCACTACTTAAAACAGTAGGACTAACAGGGCCCTCAATGGCTTTCTCTTTTATGCTTAAAAGAGCCAGAATCATTCCAGATAAAGGAGTATCGGACTGATTTATAAAGTTCTCTAGAGAAGGAAAACATTTCTCTTAATATGGGTCTGGGCCCCATTTCTCTCTCTTGCCCCCATTCAGACTTTCAATGCAGACGGTAAAAAAAATCCTTTTTATTTATTAACTGAAATGGTTAAGTATAGTCGGGGGGGGGCGGGGTTTGGTGGGGAGAAGGATAATCTTTCAAAATAACCTAACATTGTCCCGATGCTCCTATGGCTCTTCGTATGAATTTAAGCGTAAGTTTCCCTCTGACAATAAGGCAGTCACTGAATATTTTGTTTTCAGACCAGGAAAACTGGTAACAAACAGAGAGTGGCCAGTCATGTCTTGTTGAAACCATCTATGACCAGGATTTAGGAAGAATGTGCCTGTCACAGCCATGGGGAAGTTGTCCTTCAGCGAGTTCTCAAGGCCCTGGGTCACACTCCTTCACGCTTTGAAAGAGCCAGGCTTTGGGGGCCCAGAGTCCTTGTGAACAAGGGTATTTGCTACCATCCCCTCTCTGCGGGCACTTGAAAGTTGGAAGGGAAGTTGGAGTGAGTTCTCTAACACAGCCCCAGACCCAGGGAGGAGTGGGAGGGAGTGCAGGCTTGCTGGTCTGCACACTGCCTTGTGTCCTGCAGGTGCAAAACTCACTCTTCTTTTAGCCATAAGCCCTGTTAGGCGGTCTGAAGCAAACGGTGTCCCTCCCCCAAGAAAAATGCCATGAACACCAAATTCTGCCACACTTTCTGAGGAGTCCTGGGCCCTGGCGGATACCATGTGAAGAGCCCCATTCTGCGTTCTCCAGGAACAGCTTCTGGAGGCTTCCTGTGCACGGAGGGAAGCAGAGCCTGCAGGGGAAGGCCCTTCCGCTCTCACCAGCCGGGACACTTGCACACGGATGTTGGGGATGTCTTCACTCTGAGCCCCAGCACTAGTCGGTAGTCTCAAAAAGAGGACATAAGGGTTCAGGTCTAGGGAAATGCATCATTTCTGTGATTCGTTCCATGTGGAATTTAAGAGCAAGACTGAGAGGAGCTCTAGGTTTATAAGACAGACTTCAGGGAGACACAGAAAAAATTAAATCCATCTTTTCCAAGAAGTAGTTCGTGCTGTGCTTTGAAATAAACTGAACTTGCCACCGAAATCCCTATTTAAATTGTCTGTTCTCCAGTAATAGTTTCTGCCCTTCTCCCAAAACTCCTCTGACTCTCTTAGATTCCTATAAGCATGCTTTCCCCTTCATTTCATTTGCTCACTTGGCTTTCATAAAGCCTAACCATGGGAGGAGAGACCTTTCAGTCTACCCCTTGTTCAGGGCGGGAAGGCACGTGAGGCCACCCAGCCTCCGCTCACAGGGCTTTAACGAAGGGAAGGCCCTCCCTGCAGAATTCTGTGTGGTTTTGGCCATCAGGAAGTTCTTTTTTAAACAGAACTGAAACCTATTCCCAAGGCTTCCACGGCTGGAGCCCCAGGCCTTTCCCTTGGGTGAGACAGAGGGAGTCCTCCGCTGGTTGAAAAGGTAGGCCACAAGTCTTCATTCCTCTGACTTCAGCTCAAAGTTCCTCCAACCCTCTCCCTTTGGCCCCCAGAGCCTCATCACCTCGGTACACCCTACAGATGTGGGCCCCAAGTGAATGGAATATTCCAGATACAGCCTGAGCAGCGAGCATGCTTGGCAAGCGAGTCTTCCCCAGCCAAGTAACACCATCACAGAGGGCCTGAACCTTCCCAGCCATGTCGCCCCTGACCCCTACAGTCCGTCAGAGTCCCTGGATTCCTGCCATGACTGTTAGTCCCGATTCTGTCAGACTTCATGAGCCTTCCATCTGCCAGCCAGTGACATCTGTCAGTTTTAGAAGCACGAATGTGCCTTCTGAAAATTCATCCAAGTGGTGACTAACACCACTGAGCAGGAGGACAGAGCCTCCAGGCGGACCCTAGCAGTCACAGAGAGGGACCCATGTGGCCAGCACATTGTCCCCTCCTCAGTGGGGTCCCTCTGCCAACAAGGTCAGGAAGAAGCATCTCAGTGGGACTCCACCAAGATATCCCAAGAGCACTTCATCACATCTTGAGAAAAAGGAGTCTGTCACACACCCTGGTGCTCAGTGTTCCAGCTTTGGTTTTCTCTTGGGAGGAGCCAGCAGGAGACGCTGGCTTCCTCTTCGAAATCTGCACTCTAGACAGCCATTGGCCACTCAGAAGACAAGACCAGTTGTTGTCCCACGTCCACAGGTCAGGGAGTGGGTAGAGGAGCAGGGTTAGGGTTAGGGCCCAGCCCTCTGCCTGACTCCCATGGGAGCTCGATGCAGTGTGGCCTCTCTCCATCCCTCTGCTCCCTTCCCCACCTCCACCTCACTCATGTTAGTGAGCTCACAACCCGACATCACCCTCGAATTGCTCCCCCTTTGCAACAGAAATCAAGCATCGACTGTATTCACTTTCTCCACCTCCTTGCCTCCCATCTGCTCCCTATTTTAAAAAATGTAAAATGCATATATTCTCTCTCTCTCTCCCTGTATGTGTGTGTGTGTGTGTATATAGACATACATATATATGCATGTCTATATACACACATACATGTATATACATGTATATATGTATATACATATATATGTGTATATACATATATATGTGTCTATGTATATATGTATATACATATATATGTGTATATATATATATATAAGAAAGTATAATCAAGGATGAGAAACTAAACATATGTATTCCCACATTCAGAGATGACCACTGTTAATAACCTTACTATGTGGTTTTCTGTGGACATACACACGTCTAGATGGTTGGTTTGTTGGTTTGTCTTTGCCCAAATGAGGTCATACATACATGCTTTTTATAACATGCATGCTTCATTTACCGATCTCCAGCTGTCCATGTCTGTAAGTCCTCATCTGCCCTAATACCTAGGCCTTGGGATTTCCCTAGTGTCCCCAAAGTCTTTTATTAGTGTATCTGGCCCTTGTGTTCCTGGTGCCTAGTTTCTGCCTGTCATGTCCTTAAGAAACTGTTGATCCCCCCACCCCCACAACACCGGCCCGTGGTCACTGGCATGCTGTCCTGTCAATGAGGGCCCCCTCTAGCCCCATGTGGCTGCTTCCACGGGGGTATACAGACCATGCTCCCCACCTCCAGCATTTTCTGGATCTGCAGGCTTTATCTAAAGGTTCAACCGATACACATGCATCTTTTAGTTATAACACACCTGAGTGATACTGTGTCCTTTGTCCGAGCTCCCATCTGAAGACACTTCATTCTTTTTAACCCACCATCAGTGATGCTAAAATTGCCCTCTGGGTTTGGGGTGTCTCCGGCCCAGTCCTGCATCATTACAACTGCACACAGTCACAGTGTCTCCCCCTCTGACCAGAAAGTCAGGCATGTGGGTTCACTTTCAGGGTGCCCCATCCACCACATACCATAGGTGGCTGCCACGAGCAGGAGTCTTATGGGAGCTCTTGACCGCAAGAGGGATTTTGATGCCACCATTCCCCCGACACGGTTTCCTGGACTCTGCTGTCAGGGGAGCCTCATGGCATCCGCTGGGGCTGCTTGGTGGCCCACAGGTGAGGCCAGGCTGAAGGGTGGGCTCCAAGCCTCTTCCTTCTCTTCAGCCACCAGTTCTCAGAGCAGGACATGGGTTTAATCGTCGCTCCGAGTGGTCTCACAGGAGGGTTTGTTTTCTCTTCTCGTTGAGAATATTCCCGTCATTCTTTTTGAGACTTAAGTTGTGACTGGGGAAGATCCTCAATTTCTGATTCCCACCAATCCTCTGACCTCATTAAGCTTTTTTAACTTTTTGAGTTAGTTTCAGAATGGGGACTCCTGGCGGGCTCAGTTGGTAGAGCGTGTGACCCTTGATCTCAGGGTCGTGAGTTCAAGCCCACTTTGGGGCTGAAGCCTATTGAAAATTTAAAAATCATAATAATGGAGTAGTTTCAGAGTGACAGAAACGTCGCAACCATAGTTCAAAGGATTCCTGTGTAACTTTCTCCACCTGGGTTCCCCGGATATTAACATTTTACTATATGCACATTAGCCTTCTCCATCTGTATACGTGCAGAGGACATGCCTGTGTCCGTACATATATACATTTCTGCTGATACACATAATCACAGATCCCTCCCTCCTGCTTGTTACATACAAGCAACCAGACTTTTTAATATCTGCAAATTCATGCAGAATCCCCTGTAGACAAAGGCACAAGGACGCATAGACACATATGCACATGAACTCCTGTGTATCAAAAGTGGACGTGTTCATAGTGTTTATAATAAGGAGGTTTCATGGGGTAAATGGGTCCACACGACTTAAGAGAAACCTACTGAAGAATCAATGTGGGTGTGTATGAAGTGACTGACAGTACCACAGAGAGAAATTAAAAAATAGAGTTAGAAGGCACTCCTCTCAGAAACTGACAGGTCAAGCAGGTGAAAAATGAGCGAAGATCTAGAAGGTTGGAATGCCACAGTTATGTAACTTGGGCTTACACAGAATATTACACCCAACAGGCAAATTCCCTTTCGTGACACAGAGAACTTAAAGGAAAACTGACTGCGTACCACGCCACAGAGGGCACCTCAGTAAATCTCAAAGTCCCTAATACACAGCTGTTTTTCTATGATATTGCAATAAAATTCAAATTAAATTTGAAAAGACCTTCCACATCTGGGGACTAAGCAGGACATGATAAGCAACCTACATGAAAGAGGAAATTGTAAGGAAAAATGGAGAAACTCCCAAAAAGTGCACAACGTCTAAAAAACATGGCATACAAAATCTCGTAGTTCCCAGCTAAGGCTGAAATACATTTATCAAAAACAAGACAAGTTGTTCAAACTGAGTTCAGTATCCAGCGCGGGCGATCGACAGAAGAGCAACAGGGCAAGCCCAAAGAAACCAAAAAGGAAGAAGAATTAAAATCAGGACAAGGATAAGGACAAGACACTAGAAAATAAAAATGAGAAAAAAATCAGTGAAGTCAAAATACCAAAAAGGTAGACAGACCTCTGGCAATCCCGGGCACAGAAAAGAATACACAAGGGGCGCCTGGGTGGCTCAGTGTGTTAAGCCGCTGCCTTCGGTTCAGGTCATGATCTCAGGGTCCTGGGATCAAGCCCCACATCAGGCTTTCTGCTCAGCAGGTAGCCTGCTTCCCTTCCTCTCTCTCTGCCCGCCTCTCTGCCTACTTGTGATCTCTCACTGTCAAATAAATAAATAAAATATTTTTTAAAAAAAAGAAGAAGAAGAAGAATACACAAGAGCAAAGAGAAAAGGGGAAGTAAGCCTGGATGCAATATTTACAACGTTCCAGTGCGCATGATAATCCATGAGAAGCAGATTGTTTTCAATAGAAATAAAAAGGACTGAGATGGTCTCGAGAGTGATGACACTGAGTCCATTGTACATGTGAATTTATTTGATCTCAGCAGGTCCTGTGAGCTCAGCATGGTTCTCTCCATCGTGAAGTGGGAGGAATGGGCAGGGAGACAGCGTGAGCTCCCCTAGCCACTCACTGTGTGGGCAGACGGGCTCTGGGGCTGGGCAGGCTGGTGCCCGTCCTGGGCTCAGAGCTACTGTGTATTCTAGATGGCCTCCGGAAAACTCCACTGGACCAGGAGCCATCAGAGAAAGGGAAGCAGCAACCAAAGGCCACCCCTTACCCCCCAAATCTCTCCAGGACAAATCAGTCTTACAGGTCTGTTTTTACTAACACACTCTGTTGACAGAAAAACCCGCTCTGACCCAAGATTTTCAAACCAACCAACTCCATCTGGAAGGTTGGTACCATCTTGATTCCAAAGCTGGAAAAAAGATCACGATCACACGCCCTTTTCATAGATGTGAATGGAATCCAACATTGTATGGTTTCCAGAATGCATGCAGGGTGACTCAACACCACTCTCTTGATAAATAACCTATTTTTGTTTTTAAAAAGAAATGCTCAGAAAACTCTGAATAGAAAAGAGCTTCCTTCGGGGAGTGGCGGGGCTTATTTAGGGAAGTGCAGGGGGAAGCAGAAAATGTCAACCATCCGGAAGCCACAGCCTGAAGCCACCTCCTGATGGGGACTGGAGCATATGTGCGTGCACGTGTGTGTGCGTGTGTGTGTTTGCACACACGCGCGCGTGCACATGCGTGCAAGCTGACTACCAGAAATGTGCAGTACACCAGCGAGGGACTGCCCAGCACCCGACCAGGAGAAAGGGGCCGTGGCGGCACCCACTGAGAGGACACAGACCAGGTCGAGTCCTACCAAAGCTCGATGCCTGTGTCCCGTTAGCCTGCCACCCCCCTATGGCAGTCCAGAAACCCCGCGCCCTGCTGGAGGCAGAGACCACAAATCCCCAGGGAAATCCTGCAAATCCAAATGCATCCTTCCTCAGGACCGTCACCAGACTGCTCACCCCGGGGCCCCCTGCTTCCCCGCCTGCCCTTCCAGGCCCACTCCTGCCCCCTCTTCTCCTCACCCAGCCACAGGCCGTGCCTTCATTCACTCCAACAAATACTCACCGAGCAGCTCATAAATAATCGGGCCATAAATCAGACAGACACACAGCCCCTGCCTCTGGAGACCTTCCTCCTCAGTGGCTGCAATCAAATCCTTAATGCAGGTGAGCTGACAACTGCAGGCAGGGAGAAGTCGCCTGGGGGAAGGAAGCTGGAGCCCCTTGCCTTTATCACCAGGTCAGCTCTGCCCCCTTGTCCCCATCTCCACCGCTGCCCAATAGCAAACTAGTCCTTACATGCGGGGGCAGCAGCCATAGTGGCAGGAGGGTCTCCCAGCTGCCACTCTTGTCCAGCTACCTCCTGTCCTTCACCTGACCCCAGGGCAAACCTCCCCAGCTGTGACCTCTGTGTCTCTGCCTCACTTCTGTGGCAGCCTTCACGGGTCCCAGCTGACCACGTGGCTATTTTTCAAACTTGACCTCCCACCGCCAGGCTGCTCTCTACATCTTGTACATTAAATTATCAAGGTTGCCAGCATCATGGTGAGGACAGACGATGTCCGAAAACAACATCGTGTTGTTGGCGATGGTACCATTGGGATGAGACACAGATTCCTGGTCCCACCCTGACTCTCTGAGTCTCAGGTCTCGGCAGGGTCTCGGGCATCTGTGCAGTGAACGAACTCCGAGGGCAAGCCTAGCACAGGTCCACTCTGCCCAGCCATGCATGCCCCCCCCCCAAAGCACCTGCTCCCCGTCTCGGCCACGCTGCTTCCCCTGCTGCAAGCAGAGCAGCCAGGGAAATGCAAGGAGGGCTTGGACGCTAGGTCCGCTGTGCCACCCACGTGGGCCACCTGCCCTCTCTGAGCCACTTATGTGGACTGGTGTCTTAGTCTCCTGTTACTGCTGTCTCAAATTACCACAAACTTCATGGGCTCACAACAACACAAGTGTATGATCTTACAGTTCTGAAGGTCAAAAGTCCCACACAGGTCTCAGAAGGCTTCAAGCAAGCTGTCCACAGGGCCAGCTCCAGCTGGAGGCTTGGTGAGCGAGGGGATGTCGGGGTGAGATTCATTCCTTGCCTTTCCCAGCTTCCAGAGGCTGGCCTCATTCCTTGCCTTGTGGCCCCTTTCCTCCATTGTCAAAGCCAGCAGCAGGCATCTCTTTGACCCTGCTTCCGTCCTCCCATCCCTTGACTCCTCTTGTGCCCATCTCCCACTTTTAAGTACCCATGTGATGACACGGGTCTCACCCATATCAACCCATCTCAAAGCCCTAACTGGACCCCTCCTGCTGTGGAAAGGTCACATATTCACAGGTTCCAGGGATCGGGATGTGGACATCTTGGGGGCAGCCGTTATTCTGCCCCCCCCGCCACAAATGGGAGCATGTGCCCCATCTCCTGCCCACATCTGCATTACCTGGGAACTTGGGGACCACTCATACACCCAAACCAGGGTCTCGATGGGGGTCTTGGGCTGCCACCTGTCCTCAGGTTCCGGGTGATACCTAATGCCCGGTGACATTGGATAGCCTGGAAAAGTGAGGTCTCCGGTGTGGTATGTGCCGGGAGCGCTCAGAACCTCACAGGAGGTTCATGCCATCAGTACCCCCCAAGAACCCAGCAGACCCAGCACATTGCAGCTCTGCCCCGAGCTTGGAGACTGAGGATCCTCCATAGGGGCTTCCCAGGCCTGCAGATTAAGGCTGTGCTGGGCGCTGCCCCCCAAGACCCAGTACAGGCTCCTCTGAACCTCAGTCTATGCCTTGAGGTGCCCCCATGGCCACCTAGGCGGGTGGAAATGCTGCAGGAGGATGAGGAGACTCACGGGTGGGGGGGGCGACCCTGTGAACTTAATGTGGGACCTGAGGGAATCTGAGTGCTCCGGGGGGGGGGGGGCACCATTGCAGGCACACCTTGCAGCCTGTGCCAAGTCTCGCCCACCTCAGAGCTGGGTGGAGGGCTCCATGAACATGTCAAGAGTGGTCCACCGCCCGCTCTGCTTTTCCACCTCGGGAATTTTGTTTGAATTGCCAAGCCCGCTCAGCCTTCAGGGAAGGATGGATAAGGGACATAAATAAGCTCTCTGCCCAGCAAGAGAAGCTGAGACACTCCCCGCACAGCTTCCCAAAGTCTGAGCCTCTGTTGGCCATGGTGGTATCCATCCTAATAATGCAGCCTTTGTGGGCTGTCCCCCATTCCCCCTTCAAGTCTTTCTGTCCTCCCTGGCTCCCTGGGATTCCTATCCACACAGAGCCCCTGTACTAGCAACTCAGGCTCTCCTTCCGGGGGACTCTGCCTGTGACCCTGTGATGCCTACCTCTGTCCTCAGCCCAGCCCTGCTCGGAACCGTGGGCTGGGGGACCCAGATGGGGATCAAATCCATACTCACCACCTCGCATGTGCATATCACACATGACACACACACACCACACTCACACCCACACACACACGCATATACACAGAGCACACACCAGAAGTGCACACATATTTGCACACATACTCTCTGTCTCTGATCCTCACCCAGCAAGCACCAGGGGGGTGGTTGGCATCCTAGTCTATGAACAGGAATCAAATGTGACTGTCTCTGTCCAATCAGGCCACTTTAGCTCCTGAACCTCAGAAACTTATCTTTCCCAGTCCTGCAGACTAGAGGTCTAAGATCAGGGCTCCGGCACCACTGAGTTCCAATGGGGGCCCATGTTCACAGACGGACATCTTCGCCCTGTGTCCTCACATAATAGAAGGGACAAGGGAGCTCTCTGGGGTCTCTTTTATAAGGGGGCACTGGTCCCCATTCATGAGGGTTCACGTACTTGACCTAGTCAGTCATCCCCCTATGGCCCATATCCTTATACCATCACCTTGGGGCCGAGGATTTCAACATGTGAATGGGGGGGGGGGTGACACATTCAGTCCATAACAGTGACACCCCCCACCACTAGTGGCTGGCTATCTGATGACTGTCTCCTGGAGCTTTGCCCTTATGGTTATACGTGGAGAGTTTCCACCAGACTCAGGAACAGATGAGCTATGAATCGCACTAATTAAATGCACTGGCCAGAACCCAAAGCTCTGTCCTCGCCATTCTCTGATCTTACTGGTGACACTGCGTGGTGTCACCACCACTTGGTGTCAGGTTCCTTCCTGAGTTCCCTGCTCTGGCCGGGCCAAGAGCTAGGACAGACGTGCTGCAAGGTCTCACAGGCTCTAAGATGCTGAATGTCGGCAGTGACTAGAACCCCAATGTCTCCTTCCTTCACCCCTGACGACCGAGCAGCCCGAAGTCCAGCCACCTCCAGGAGTCCTCCAAATAATCCCCCTGGCCCACAGCCTCCGCAGGTCCCCTGTGTACGCCCTGTGAGAAGAGCTAAGCTCTTCTCACACGTGTCCCCTCTTTCCGTCGCCCAGTGGCTTCTCCCCCATCAATAACCCTTGGGGCTGCCCCAGGGCCCTCCCCTGCCTACCACCCCCTCCCTCGCATCCACCCTCAGGGAAGCAAGGACAGGGACCCCAGTCCTGCCATCCCAGTGCTGGGCTGCTGGAGCACTCAGGTGGCCTCAGACTTGCTTGTGTGGGCCAGATATGGTCTGGGCCATAGGCAAGGGGGACTGGGCCAGGGGTGCTGGAAAAGGGCTCGTGAGTGTCAGGAGCACCACCCTGAGAACAGAGTCCCAGGTTTTCACACCCCAGGAGGCCCCAACCCGGCCTTGCCACCTTCCACCTGGGCTCCCGCTCTATCCACCATCCTCTCCTCGCCAGGTGCCCGGCCTCCTTCCATCCTCACAAAGGTGTGAAGCACATGCTGTCCGCAGGGCCTTTGCTTCTGCTATCCCCTCTGCCCAGGATGCTCTTTCCACTGACCTTTGGGGCTGCTGTCTCCTCACTCAGGTCTCAACCCAACCGCACCTGTGCCAGGGAAGGGGAATGCTTTCCCCTGGCCTCCAGTCCAAAGTGGCCCCAGCCACACTCCAACCACCTCACCTGTATTAGGTCAAGTGGCACCTAAGCGTTCCCCGAAAAGGTTACTTTTATCATTCTTTTGTTTGTATGGTTAGTTTCCAGTGTCTCCTCTCTGAACCATGGGCTCTAAGGGGACAGGAACCCCATAACCTGCTGGCAGGTCCGTCAGCACCCAGTGTGGTTCCCAGCTCACACAGGCCTTCGGGGAGTACTCACTAGAAATCTCGGGGAGGAACGGGCGAGGGGGCAGGGGAGGCTCACCCTCCATCCTGGGCCCCACATTTCTGGGAAGGAGGCTGTGGGTGTGCCTCCTGGGTGGGAAGGGAGGTGGGGTGGGGCAGGCTGAGGGGCCCTGCTGGACAGTGTGCTCTTGGCTGGGTCAGGGAGGGGGCTACAGAAACTGGTACCGACGCTCGGCCAGACTTCCCCCAGGGCCCAGACCCAGCACCAGCAGCCAGCCTTTCCTTCCCCTGGGATGGCCCAGCGCAGAGTCCCATGCTGGCCTCAGGACTCGGTTCAAGCGGCTGCTGGGCCATGCTGACTTCCTGTGCAGTGGGCAAAGACACAGCAAACCTCAGAGGACAGGGCCATCTCCTCCTGTCACAGGGCACAGCCCCACCAACTCACCCACTTAGAACCTGGACTGTATCCCCAGGCAAGTTTGCCCGCGGGATTCCACTGCTCCCCCAAGCACTGCCCCAGTCCCTGCTCCCAAGCCTTCATTCAGCACGACAATCAGGCCTCAGTGGCCCCCAGGCTTTTGTTGGAAGAGAGGCAGCAGGGTGGGGAGAGACTGTCCTGCTTCTCTGAGCTACATTCAGGAGGGGGAGGTGTCCCCACATGGCTGCTCTGGCCCCTCATGTCACAGGTGAGCGGTCCAGCTCTTATAGGATCCCTCCTGCAACCGTCTCTCCCTAAAACCCAGCATACCCCTGGGTGATGCACTGGGCCTAACATGAGGGCCAGGGGTGTGGGGTGGGACTTGAAGAAAGTACACAAGCCTGAGGATTAGCCCCAGCACCTGCCCTCATTCCCTGCCTGCCTCTGTTTCCCCTTGGTTCTTCACCCCAGCCTGACCCTTGACATTGGTTTTGGGCATCACCCTCACTAGGGCCAGCCTCTGGCCTGGTCCTGTCCCAAGGCCCTGTTGTCTCCCTGCCCAGTCCAACCAAATCACACTGGTCCTAATACGTGTGTGTGCCCCAGGCAGACACTTGCTCCCCCCAGGCCTCAGTTTCCCCCACTATGCAAGCCACAGGCTGGACTCTGCTGTTTTCACCTGTCCAGTATTCTGGAAACAGCCCTCAGGACATGCTTGGAGCAGAGCCCTACTCTATCCAACCTCAGGGATGACAAAGAGGTAACTTTATCTGAGCTCGGGGGAGGCAACCCCCAGGCCTGTAATCCTCACGTCCAGGTCTGCAGAAATGACCTGAGTCAGACTCCTCTGAGCCTCTGGGTGGCAGCTCTGGGGTCTGGCCAGAGCTATCAGGCAGGTGTGCCCTTTCTCAGGGTGTCAACCCAAGGCTGCTGGGGGCCATTCTGCCACAGCGGGTCTGGGAGATGGGGGAGGTGGATTCCCATTTATATTGTTTCAGCACCTGGATCTAGCTATTCCTGAAGGCAGAATGCCTTGGCTTTCTAATTTTTATTTATTTATTTATTTATTTATTTATATGCTTCATGAGTCAATGAGTGATTTTGGCATATGCTGTTTGCGTTGCGTTTTCTGCCACATCTCACTGGTCCGATTCTGACTGAAGCAGAGGACTGATGCCCTGACCTCCATGCTGGGATAAACCAGGAGATTTTAAAAGTCCAGGTAGAGCCAGTTGAGAAAGGGCATGGGATCCTGTTCCAGCTCCCTCCGCCATTCTAAAAGAGAAAGAGCACAGCATTGTCCTAGTAGCACCCAGCGCCCCCAGTGGGTGACCCACCCTCCCTGTGGGCCAGTTCCTGGGGCTGCCATCCCTTCCTCCACGGAGGGCAGTCAGGGTGGGGGAGGTATGCGCAGCCTTCCCCACCCCCTTGATGCCCCTGTGTGCCCAGGGACACAGACAAACCCCAGCTGAGTGGCCATCGCAGGAGGAGAGGCCAGAGGCGCGACCGGGTCCCACACTGAGGAAAGGGGAGAACCGGGGTCTTAGGGTGCTAGGGGTTTGCCAGGTGAGAGAGCAGTTCGAGGTCCCCACTCCGGGCAGCAGCTCATAGCTGCCCCGGCCACAGGGGTGGGAGATGAGCCAAAGCGGAGCGCCCTGCTCGGCCTTGACCCTGAGGTCTGGAGCGGAGAAGAGGCTCGTGGACAGGGCCGCCGCGGAGCAGGAGGCCCAGAGAGGAGCGGCCAGGCCACCGCGCCGCCAGGACGCCCGCAGCCCCACCCCGCAGCCCGCGCGCCCCGCGCTCCTCCGAGCGGCCGCCAGGGGGCCCCGCGCCGCGCTGCTCCGGGGCCGGACGCCAGCGCACGGAGGGTGCGCCCGGGACCGCGCGGAGAGCTGGCGGCAGGCAGCGCCCCGGGTCCAAGGCGCCGCGGCTGGCGGCGGGCGCGGCGGGCGCTGCCCATGGGCCGGGCCCGGGGTCCGGGTGCGCCGGGAGCCGGTGAGTGGGGGCGCGGCCGAGCGGAACGTGGGCGCTGCGGCCAAGGGCGCGGGGCTGCGGGCGCCGGGGAGGGGCTGCGGGCGGCGGCGGGGCGCGGGTGCCGGGGCGGGAGGTGCGGGACGGTGAACCGGGGGTTGGGGGGGTACGGCGGGCGTCCGAGCCGCTGCGCGGGGACGCGCGGGCCTGACCCGGGGCACAGGTGCGCGCGCGGGGGACAGTGCGCGTGGCCGGCCGGCTGGCGGGCCCGGGAGACGCGGCGCGCGGGAGAGTGCAGCAGGCGAGGCGGCCGTGGGGGACAGGTGGAGGAGGCTGCGGGGTGCGTGCGCCGGGGAGATGGCGGGAGGCCACCTGCGGAGGACACACCTCCCCAGGCCGCCGGGGCCAGAGACAGGCTCTGCTGCGCGCCCTCCCCCCCCCCCACTCCACTCGGGGGGAGCAGCCAGCTTCTGCAGCCACTCGAGCGGCAGGAAAAGCCAGCCTAGACCCAGGGCCTCCTCCCCGCGCCGGACCTTAGTTTCCGGGTCTATGAAATGGGCACAGCTGGCTTGCCGGGTGCTTGTGAAGAGGGGCGGGGAAGAGGATGTTGTCTCTGAAGCTGGGATGGGATTGAGGAAACAATCAGTGCCCCCATCAGAGAGTCTGCAGTGAACAGTGGCGTCAGCTTGGGGAATCGAGTGTGTGCCTCAGGAGGTGGCTGCAGACAGGGTCAGGGGACCCCTAGTCCACTCCTGTCTGTGGGGCAGGCCTGGAGGGGAGGTGGTGAGGGGGGCTCCCAACCTTGCCCCACGCTGTGCACCGAGGTGGGGACTGAGAGCAGTATGGAAAGGGAGACATGGCAGCTTGGGGAGGTGGAGGGGCTCACCCCAGTCCCTTCCCTCCTGCTTCCTAGGTCCCCGCAGGAAAGTGTTTTGCCGAGTCTCAGTACCCACAGAAGTGCCCTGGAAAATTCACCTGTGGGCAGGAGCTCTGTCTCCTTCTTTCAGTGGAAGTAACTGAGGCTTAGGGAGGCGACAGGACTTATTCAAGGTCACAGGACTAGAAGGTGACAAAGCTGGGTTTCCAACTGCGGTAGGACTGGCTCTACAACCCATTGTGCCAGGTGCCCACATGAGGCTGGAGGTTGTCCACTTACCCACCCAGAACATTCACTGAGCCCCAGCTGTGTGCCGTCTGCTCCCAGCCCCAGGAAGTGCTTAGGGAAGCTGAATAGTAATCAAAGGAAAAACCGAGGTCCTGGCAGAGGATGCCCGCTAGGAAGAAAAAAAAAACCAGGGTGTTTGGGGCAGAGAGAGACTGGGGTGGGGGTCTAGCCTTAGCCTGGTCAGGGAGGGTCAGGGAGAGTCCCCCACCTAGTGACCACTGTCTAGGATTCACTTCCAAGGGCAGAGCCCACTGGAAAGGTTTGAGGGAACAGCAGATTTGAGGCCCCTAAGGCAGATGCAGATGTAGGTGGGAAGAGCTGAACAGAGCCAGTTAGGAGTGCCATGAAGTCTGGATTTTCCTCTGGGTGCGATGTGCTCAGAGTTTGCATACGGGAAGGATTCCCCGGGGATGAGTAGAGAGGACTCAGGGCGCATGGAGGAGGCTGCTGGTGTCCATCCGGGATCATCAAGGAAGAGCTAACCCACCTGATGTGGAGTCATCCCCATCCTTGTGGGGCTGCAGCCACCTGCTAACTCCCTCCTCACCGGGCCAGGAGGCGTGAAGAGGGTGGAATGTTCTAGGAGTGGTGGGGTGATCTGCTCTGGTGGACAAGAGAGCCTGCTTTGGGTTCCAGCACTCACTGCCCCACTCCGGAGTGGGTCCCTGCTGCTCCCCACCAGCCTCCTGTGTCCAGTGGGGAAGGGGTGCCTGCCCAGAGTCTGCCCAGATGAGATGGGACGCTGCTAGCTGTTTGGACTGGGTGTGCAGGCTGCTCTCCGCGCCCTTTTGACATGTCCCCATAAGTCTTTGAGCAATGTTCCAGCTCTCACTTGTATTTTGACCCAGATCTAGAGGCAGCCTCTTCTTCAAGAAGCCTCCATGCCTTTTAGGGGGGGAGGGTTAGAAACAATAGGGGGGGAGGGTTAGAAACAAGTTTGATGTGCTCACCTCAATGTCATTGTCTTTAGGCGTTCTCAATGCACCAAGGCAAGAAATCTTTTTTTTTTTTAAACTAAAAATTAGTATTTTTGTCTTCCTCCCACACTAAGAACCTGGTTCTCCCCAGAAGTCAATATATGTAATCATTTGCATCGTCTTAGAATATATCCCACAGAGTTCTGTTGTTTGTTTGTTTTTTAAGATTTTACTTATTTATTTGACAGAAAGAGACATAGTGATAGAGGGAACAAAAGCAGGGGCAGTGGGAGAGGGAAAGCAGGGCTGAGATAGATGCAGGGCTGGGTCCCAGGATCCTGGGATCATGACCTGAGTGGAAGGCAGACGCTTGGGCTCTACAGATGGACATGGGCCTTTTTCCAGGCTTTTGTTATTCCAAGCAATAGGGGGAAGGATAGCCTTGTACATGCTTTGTTGGCATTGGTGGAGGTGTATCTTCAGTTCTTAGAAGTAGGAGTTACTATGTATCTATTTGTCAGCTACTCCCAAATTCCCCTTTCCCCCCAGCAACCTATGGTACTGTGTGTTTCCCCTGCAACCTGGCGGCTCTCAGAGTCCTGGGAAATAGGATTTCAGTGCATTTTAATTTACATTTCTATTACAAGTGCCACTAGACATCCATATATATGTATTTGAGTCATTTGACTGATTTTTCTGTCCTGTCCATCTGTTTTTCATGCTCCCTATTGGATTTTTCTCTCTCCCCCTGCCCCTGCCCTGGATTTAAAAGTTTGTTTAAATACATATTAGGGAGATTCATGTTTTATCTTTATTATCATTGCAAATGTTTCTCCCAGGTTTTAAAAATTTTGTTTATGATGGGTTTTGCCATTAAAAGCTTTCTATTTTTAATATGTTTGATTTAATGTTTCTTTTATTACATCTAGATTTTGAATCCTTGTTAGGCTGTTCTTACACCCAATTGTATAGGATCTACTTGTGTTTTCCAGTGCTAGTTTGGTTTTGTACTTGGTTTATGGGTCCAGTTGAATTTTTTCCCAAAAGTCTCGCTTTCTATCCCAACACTATGTATTGAAGAGGTCATCTTTTCCCCAGTGATCTGAAATGCACCTGTATCAAATAATAAACCCCAAAATGCACTGGACCTGTGTCTGGGCTTTCAGGTCTGTCTCACGAGCTCTATCCCTTCATATGCTGGTTCCCCGTGGGGGAAATTGCAAAGGTGCCATTGCATGTATGTGCACAGCGAGGGAGGTTTTATCCACAATTATTGCAATAGGAGGGAGAGATTGAACTCAACTCCCATTACTGTGTTGGAGTATCTGATAAGGCTAGTGGTCCTCCCTCTCTGCTTTTGTGTCCAGGTATTTTAGCTATTCCTGCGTGCGTATGCTCATTTTTATTGGGACCATATCACATTTACAGATGCTCTTCTGGGTAATCGACACCTTTATCAAGTTGAGCCATCTTATCCGAAACCAAGGGATGTGTGTTCAAGATGACTCTGTCTTTAATTTGTTCAAGACCACCTCTGGGAGCATTTTAGAGTTTCCCTCCCATTTTTGTTGTTGTTGTTCTTAAGTTTATTCTTGGGAGCTTGGCTTTGTTTGTTGCTTTTTTTTTTTTAAAGGTTTTATTTATTTTAGAGAGAGTGAAAGCAGTCACAGAGGGAGAGGGATCACAGAGGCAGAGGGAGAGGCAGTCTAGCCGCTGAGCAGAGAGCCCGATGTAGGGCTTGATCCCAGGACCCTGGGATCATGACCTGAGCCGAAGGCAGCCGCTTAACCAACTAAGTCACCCAGATGCCTCTGTTTGTTGCTATTATAATTTTTTTTCTCCCGTCATATCTTGAATGGGTCATTGTTTGTGTGTTGTTTTGTGTCTCTCTACCCTATTTGTTGTTAGTTTCATCAATTCTTTTAGAGAGTTTAGGTATACTGCCATCCGAAAATTGAAATAGTTTCGCTTCTTCTTTGTTGATTTTTGTGCATCTACTTGTTTTCTCTAATTAATTTGGCTAAATACCTCAAATTCCATATTGAATATTGACTATAAAGGAGCCTCCTTTCCTCTTTGAGAGCTTAGTAAAAAGGCGTCTTCCCCCCTTATGAGAGATGCTGACTTTAGGATAGGGGATGGGGGGATAGATCTATACATATATGGGAGTATACCTTAATTCCTATTTTATTGGGTGGCTTCTTAAAATCAGGAATGAATATTGATTTTCATTGAAGACATATACAGAGATAATTATATTTCTTCTAACACTATGAATAAGATGAACCATATATATTTTAAAAATATGGAATGCTTCAAAAATAAGGAATCTTTCACAAATTTTCATGTCCTTCTTATGCAGGAGCCATGGTGATCTCTTTATCTTTCCAACTTCAGTGCATGTGAGGCCAAAGTGAGTACAAGGTGAGTCATATTAATGGATTTCCTAATTTCAGGTGCAGGATGAGAGGATAAGGCAAACAATAAGACACACAATTTGTTAATTATGAACATTAAGCCATCCTTGCCTTCCTGAAATGGAATTCGCTTGGGGATGATATATGAGGTTTTAATATGGTGATGTGAGCCATCTGTTTGCTGTGTAATAAGTTATCATAAACTCAGTAGCTAAAACGGCACACATCCATTATCTCATCATTTCTGTGGATCTGAAGTCCCGGCATGGCTTTGCTGGCTTCTTGCTGGTGTTGGCTAAGACTGGGTCCTCATCTAGAGGCTCAACGAGGAATGGATCTGCTTTTCTATTCGTGTGGTTGCCAGAAGCATTCACTTCTTTCCAGTGGCCTGACTGAGAACTTAAGTGTTGTGCTGGTGGTTGGCTGGAATCTGTCCTTGGTTTCTGGAAGCCACCCTCAGTTACTAAGGACCACCCACTAGACCCACCTGTGGGCTTCCTCAACACAGCCTCTTCTGCCGTCAGGCCAGCAAAGAGAGTCTCTAGAGTAAATCTAGCAAGACAGAGTCTTACATAACAGAATCACAGAATTGACATCCCCTTTGCCATATTCTGTTGGTTAGGGGAAAGGTTCCATCCACACTCGAGGGCATGAATGCCAGGAGATAGGGAGAGTGGACCCTTGAGAGTCTGTCCAGCACAGTGGTGTTGGATTTGACTTGCTAATGTTTATTTTGTCCATGGTCTTCCTAGTCATTCATCAGTCTGATATAGCATCACTTCTAATGGCTTCTTCCAGAAGGACTCATCAGTACAATATTCCTTGGTTTCTCTCCTGTTGAAATGGCTTTCTGTACCCTTGGTAGCTGAAGGATAATTTGACTGGTTATAAAATCCCGGCCTACACTTGCTTTCCTTGAATTCGTTACAATGTTGCTCTGGATTGTGTTGCTTATATGTTATTGTCAAGAAATCTGATATAAACACTCTTCTTCCTTTTATAAGTGACTTCATCATTTCTCCTGGAGCCCCAAAGGATTTTTTTAATTTTAATCATTTCATGAAGAATTATCTTGGAGTTGCCCATTCAGAACCAATACTGTGGTGCCTTCAGGGGAGCAGTCGAATATACAAATTAAGTCTTCTTTTTTATTTCCAGAAAGTTTTCTAAGAAAATGATTATACTGTTAATTATGTTGCTTTTCTTCCAATGTTATGTCTGTACGCTAGATCTTTTTTTCCATCTTCTATACCTATCACTTTCTATATAATCCTCTTAACTTCTTTTTTATACTTTTATTTTATTTTATTTCAGTGTTCCAGAATTCATTGCTTATGTACCACACCCAGTGCTCCATGCAATACGTGTCCTCCTTAATACCCACCACCAGGCTCACCCAACCCCACCACCCCTCTCCCCTCCAAAACTCTCAGTTTGTTTCTCAGAGTCCACAATCATTCATAGTTCTTCTCCCCCTCCGATTTTCCCCAACTCACTTCTCCTCTCCATCTTCCAGTATCTTTGTGTTATTCCTTATGCACCTTACTCTTATCTTTATTTAATTCTGGTTTTGTAGTTGTTTTCATTCCTCTCCTCAATGAGGTTTATTAAAGTCTATTAAAATTTATTAAAATCCCAGCCAAATCTAGTATCCCTAAGAGAGCATCTGGTTTAGTCTTCATTTCTGAGATGATGTTGTGTTTCATGTTTACCTTTTGTTCTCTGTGTGTGTTCATCTCTGTTTTCAGTTCTCAAATTTATACTTAAGGTGTTTTGTCACATCTCAGGATGCTTCTTAACTGTTCAAGTCTTAAGATGCTGATGCTTGATGCTGTGTTACATTGTTCCCCTGTAAAGTGGTTTGTGGGGAGAATGATTGTCAGCTCCTTATATTTCTTTTGTATGGATACTGTCTGTTACCTTTTGTTAACTTAGAAATGTCTTTATGTTTGCAGGAACTGCTAATAATAGAAAAATGTAGGCTGGCATTGGGGAGTTGAGGATCACCAGGTTTCTTGGTTCAGGAGTGCCCTCTTGTGTTGGTTTTAGGAGCTGCACCACCCTTATTCGGAGTGGGACAGGAGGCAGGATGGTTAGCTGTCTGCGGAATTTACCATTCACTTTTGCTTCTGTAGGCCCTTGATGCTTCGCCCCTATCCATTTGCCACCAATCCTCTAAGGGCCTCCACCTCTGAGCCACGTCCTCTAGAAGCAGGGTGTTTCCGAGACAACCAGCTCTGGTCCCACACACTTTCTGTCTCTTTTGAGCTCTCGGCCGAGTATGGCCGGTTTTGTCTGCTCTCCTGGTTGATCTGCAGTTATCTACAGGGACCTGGAGATGTCCCCAAGATTTTTGCCCCGAAGGCTTCACACAGAATGGTGTACTCCCACCTAGCTCCATCCCTTATTAACACCTCGTAGCGCTGCTTTATCTCAGAGCTCCCCACGCCTGCCAAACCGTGTGAGAGACAAGGATCTTCTCCAGAACCTCAGGTCAGGGGTCATACCCAAGAAGTGACCTTAACACAGGAACCTTCTTCATATACAGCCCGTAGTCAGCTGTCACCAGGAATGTTCTTCCGGGTCTTATCTTTGCATCTGGGATCCAGTCGGTGACGAGGTGTCCCCCATGTTTGTGGTGTTTACGAGAGTCTTTCCACCCACCACTGTTCCTCCATGTTGTTTGTCTTTCCTGATGTGGGGTCTGAAGGCTTCACATCAGTTTTCTCCCATAATCTGGATTTGTTGGACTCTTTCCTCAAAACTTGACTCAGGCTCAGTGTTTTGGATTGAAGTTGTTTTAAAATTACAGACATGGATGTATATCTAGGAAGAGAAGTCCGCCTTCCATCAGGTCCATCCTGTGCCCTCCTGGGGGCTGGGCAGCTGCCAGCTATGGTGTGGAGAGGGGCCGTGGGTAGGAGAAGGCAGGCCCAGGGGCTGCAGGTTTTCCTGGGGTGTTCTGTTTCAGTTTCCCCTCCCACTCTCCAGTCATCCCTCCTGGTCCCCTTCCTGTCCCTGTCACTGAGCCTTCCCAGGGGATGCCTGGCCTGGGCACCGGGCTCGCTCTCAGGGGGCTGCTTCTTTCAGCAAACATGCCCACCATCCCCCTTCCATGCAGAGCCCTCCAAAGATTCCTCAAGGTAGAGGTAGCAGAAGGCCAGGGGTCGAACCCCATGCTTCCTCACTGGGGGATCCCTCTGGGTTCCAGACACTAAATGGGGGCCATAATGTCAGTGTTGGCTACAGAGTAAGCAACCACTGTGTGTTCATTTCCTCCCCTTCTTCAGGACCCAGCATACACCCCCTCACTTTCGGTAGCAATAGCAAGAGCGGGGCCTGGCCCTCCCTTGCCTGGCAGAGCTTCCTGGGCTCGGGTCTGCAAAAAGGAGCCTTCTCATCCAGGCCACATCCATTTCCATGACTTCCTTAAGGCCTTACCACCTGGGCCACCACCACCAAGGACGTCCCACACCACCAAGCCATGTAAACTCAGCCAGGAAGAGTCCTACGGACTTGTCTGTGAAAGGCCCAGGACTGGGGGCAGGGGCTGCTTCAGTTGTATTAGTTTTGAAGAAAGCTACCACAGCATTGCCTTTCTGTCCTGCCCCCAGGGGCCATCCTAATTGGTAAATCCCTGCTTTACATGCACCAGATCTCCCCAAAGGTGGGAGCAAGCCTCTCAAAATCAGCGAAATATTGCTCCTGCAGCGTAAAGATTTCCTTGATTTATCTGGTCAGCAAAGGGTTCATTTGTTTGTTTTTAAATTCAAAGAGCATCCGAAAGCAACAGAGTTTGGCCGGATAATAATAATAATAAAACAAACACTCCTCTCTGATTGTTGAACCACTTGCACGCAGGGCCAACGAGTATGGACGTGTGGCCTCAGGAACTTCTTCCAGAAACTTCCATTGCCTTTCCAGAGGAGAAAACAGAGGCTCATGGACATAAGGGGACCTCACAGCATCACTTAGCCCAGGTGGGCTTCAAGCTCGGTTGATGCTATTTATGTCTGAGATGTTTACGGTTAGGGCTGTCTTTATGCAGTGTGACCTGCCTGCTCCTTGTCTTTATGGGGCCTGACTCTCGGCTCAACCACCACTCTGCCCATTCAGCTGAACACCAGATGAACATGTGCTAAGCAACCAGGAGGGCCTGCCTATCTGAGCACTTACTGCCTCTTTATTTATAAACATTATCTCACAAGAAATGAGATAAACATTATCTCACAAGAAGTGGAAAATAAGTAAAACAGAAAACAATAAAGAAAAAAAAAACCTGGTAAAGAATTAATAAAATTGATAAACTTGTAGAAAGAATAACTAGGAGAAGATACAAGTTACCAAAACCCTACAGATGTTAAAGGGATAATAAGGGATTTTTGTGGAGAACTTCAATACCCATACCTTTGATAAAAGGGACACATGCCTTGAAAGACAGAACTTCCCAAAATGGACACAAGGAGAAATAGAAAATCTGAGCACAATGGTTTCTGTTAAAGGAATTTAATTTATCATTAAAAAGCCTTCCCAGGAAGAAACTTTCAGGCCCAGGTGGCTTGCCTAGTGCATTCTATCAAGTATTTAAGGAAGAATACCAATATATGTTCATTCAATTAAAAAGTTAGTATGCACGTTAAGAAGCATGCTGGAAATATGGATCGTAGAAACCCTTCAAATCTAAGTGTGGGAGTACAAATTTGTGCATGCAGAGAATCGTGTGTCCATGTGCTCCCTGAGCCCTGCCCTTAGGAGCAGCAACCAGAACCCACCAAGTTCCAGTGGCAGGAAAATGGAAGAAGAAATCGTGGACACTCATTGTAACCGATGATCGGAGAGCAGATGCCTAGAAACATCAGGTGAATGTCATCTTAAAATCCCATGTCAAGTGGAAAAATCGAGTCCTAGAGTACCATAGACCATAGACAAAATGATATTTTTATAAAACTGAGAGGCAAGCAAGCTCTACAACAGATTGCTTAGGGATATCTACTTCTGATATCATTTTCTTTCTTTAAGATCTACTCTCTTAATCATGTCCAAATCTATAGTACAGTGTCATCGACTAGTTACCATGCTGTACATGACACTCCCCAGGTTAAAAATGGAAGTCTCTACCTTTCAGTCCCCTTCCCCCATTTCGCCCACCCCTAAATCCCCTCTGGCTGTCATCTACCTATGCTCTGGATCTATGAGTTTGGTTTTCTCAAATTCCACATATAAGAGAGAGAAGTGTTCCCTCGCTGGCTTATTTCATTCACTTAGCATAATACTCTCTAGATTCAGCCATGTTGCAAATGGCAAGATTTTGTCATGTTTATGGCCGAGTAATACTCCGTTGTCTACATCTATAGATCATATCTAGACCATTGTCTACATATGCAGAACCACCAACACTTGGTGGTTCTTATCTTTTTGATTTTAGCTGTTCTGACAGGTATGAGATGATATCTTATGGTCATTTGCATTTCCCTGATGATTAGTTGATGTTGAGCATCTTTTCTTGTGTCTTTTGGCCATCTGGATGTCTTTTTTGGAGAAATGTCTGCTCTTGTCTTCTTCCTACTTTTAATTAGATTGTTTTGGGGGTGTTGAGTTGTATCAGTTCTTTATATATTTTGGATACTAACCCTTTATCACATGTGTCATTTGCAAAAATCTTCTCTAATTCAGCAGGTTGCCTTTTAGTTTTGTCGATTGTTTTCTTTGCTGTGCAGAAGTTTTTTTATTTTGATGGAGTCCCGATGGATTATTTTTGCTTTTGTTTCCATTGCCTCAGGAGAACTGTCTAGAAAGAAATTCCTTTGGCCAATGTCAAAGAGGTTTCTGCTTGTGGTCTTTTCTGGAATTTTTATGGTTTCAGGTTTCACATATAGGTCCTTAATCCATTTTGAGTTTATATTTGTGTATGATATAAGAAAGTGGTCCAGTTTCCTTCTTTTGCATGTAGCTGTCAAGTTTTCCCAACACTATTTGTTGAAGAGAATGTCTTTTTCCTTTTGCATCTCTTTTCTTGTTCATCAGAGAATAATTCACCATAGAATTACAGGTTTAGGGGCACCTGGGTGGCTCAGTGGGTTAAAGCCTCTGCCTTCAGCTCAGGTCATGATCCCAGGGTCCTGGGATTGAGCCCCACATCGGGCTCTCTGCTTAGTAGGGAGCCTTCTTCCTCCTCTCTTTCCCTCTGCCTGCCTCTCTGCCTATCTTTGTCTGTCAAATAAATAAACAGAATCTTTAAAAAAAAATTATGGGTTTATTTCTGGGCTTTCTATTCTGTTTCATTGATCTATGTGTCTATTTTTGGGCCCATACCATACTGTTTTGATTACTGCTTAAAGTCTGGGATTGTGATACCTCCCATTTGGTTTTTCTTTTTCAAGATTGCTTTGGTATTTAGGGTCTCTTATGAGTCCATACAAATTTTAGGATTATTTGTTCTAGCTCTGTGAAAAATGCTTTTGGTATTTGGATAGGGATATTTAAATGTGTAGATCACTTTGGGCAGTAGAACTATTTTAACATTTCTTTTTCCAATCCATGAACATGGAATGTCTTTCCATTTCTTTGTGTTGTCTTCAATTTCTTTCATCCCTGTTTTATATTTTTCAGGTCTTTCACATCTTAGGTTAAGTTTTTTCCTAGGTGTCTTATTATTGGTGCAATTGTAAATGAGATTATTTTCTTAACTTCTCTTGCTGCTGCTTCATTATTACTATATAGAAATGCAATAGATTTCTGTACATTGATTTTATCCTGCAACCTTACTGAATTCATTTATCAATTCTGGTAGTTTTTGGTGGAGTCTTTAGGGTTTTCTCTTTACGATATCATGTCATCTGCAAATAGTGGAATTTTTCTTCTTCCTCACTAATTTGGATGCCTTCCTTCTATTTCTTTTTCTTGTCTGATTGCTATGGCTAAGCTGCCAGTACTATGTTAAATAACAGTGGTGAGAGTGGACATCCTTGCTTATTCCTGGCCTTAGGGGGAAAACTCTCAGGTTTTCACCATTGAGGATGATGTAAGCTGCATACCACATTTTCTTTATGCATTTATCCATGAGTGGACACTTAGGCTGTTTCCATAGCTTGGCTATTATAAACAATGATACAGTGAACATGGGGGTGCAGATATCTTTTCAACTTAGCATTTTTGTTTCCTTTGGATCAATACCTAAAGTGGAATTGTTGGATCATATGGTGGGTCTATTTTTAGTTTCTTGAGGAAACTCCATACTGTTTCTCACAGGGCTTCACCAATTTACATTCCCACCAACAGTGATGACAAGTGTTCCCTTCTCTCCACATCCTTGCCAACATTTGTCATTTGTTGTCTTTTTGATACTAGTCATTTTGACAGGTGTGAGGTACTATCTCATTGTGGTTTGGTTTTGCATTTCCCTGATGATGGGTGACATTGACATCTTTTCATGTGCCTATTGGCCATCTATATATATTTTTTTGGAAAAAAAACATCTATTCAGATCCTCAACCCTTTTTTTTTAAGTTAAAGTATAATTAATCATTAACAATCAATCATAATTAATCCATTTTAATTGGATTATTTGGAGGTTTGTTTGTTTGTTTGTTTGTATGGAGTTATATGAGTTAGGTAAAATATTTCTAATGAATTTTTTGAAGTTCCTGATAGAGGGAATGGTGGAAGTGGGGTCAGTAGGGGGGATGGCACAGGTGGAAGAAATGGAGGGATTGGTAATGTTTCTTTCACTGCCTGACTGGATAGAGGGCTCCAGGCATCTAATTTGTCATCATGCTTCATAACTTATCTTCTACAGGTAACATTTTCACGTAGCAAACATTATATAACAATAGCACTTTCAGCAAATGCAAAAATGTTAAAAAGCAGGTCTCGTATTTTCTTCCCACATTCCTTCATGTTGGTCTGCACAAGGGGAAAGGGATACACTTTCCCTTTGGAAGACCACTATGTTCATCAAACCACGGATCAGCAGGGCACCTCTTTGTAGCAAGCTCTGGTGTGGGGCCCAGGGTGTCCCTGAGCTCACACTTGGGTGAGGGAAAGCTCTAGCTGCGGTCACCTCAAGAGAGGCTCCCTGGAGGTGGCCATGCTCCCCCCAGCTGCTTGGGAAGGTCAATCAGGAGTTGGAAAGAATGTGGGTGGCCAGGTAGGAGGGGAGGAAGGAGCAACGGTCTAGACAATCAGAGACCCCAGCAACTCAGTACCCTCTGCATCTTGCTCTGAGCAGCTTGAGGACAGGCACTGGACCACTTTCGCAGCCACAATGCCCACAGGATGGGAGTGCAGCATGGGGGTGACCAGTATATGGGAGGGCTCTGGGCCTCTTACCTCTTAACCAGCAGGCACAAACACGAGAGAAGCAGGCAGAGGGGCCGGGAGGGAGGGCCAGGGCTCTGGACTGGGTCACACGCAGGCCCTAGACCCACCCTGGGCAGGTGCCTAGGGGGAGCGGCTGGCTCTGATCTTCAGCGAAGGCTAACCACACATCAGAGCCCCTGGTGGGAGGCGAGACCTACTCTTGATGTATCCCCAGGAAAATGGTTGAACTCCCCAGTCCTTTGAGGCTTAACGGTGGTGGAGTCCCCCAGGGGCGCCATGCCCAGACCATATGAGGGACAGTCACAGCTCAGTGGCTCTGACGCCAGGTCTGTTCTGACAAGCACCTTCAGGATAAGACCTTGCACACCCGGTGTTTTGTGTGAATGCGTGCAAGGGGGATTATGGAAACAATTAAAGACCCTGAGATGGCTGAGCGTGTGACAGCTGCTCCCGGGCGTGAAGTGCAGGCCCCCAGTGGCCCATGGATTGAAAACAGATGTTTCTGCATGAGCACAGCCAAATTGTATTAGCACTTTGGATGATGAAAAGGGCTTTAAGTGTCTACATGTTGCGGTTCTGAAATGTTTGCCGGGGAGAAAGTCCCTATATTTTGCAAACAGCGAGCGTAAGGAGGGGGAAACAAATTAGGTTATGGCGCTGTAACTGATTTCAGGAGCAGCGCCGTTGACAGATGCACAGTGCGTGTAATAAACTGATGGGCGCTGTTGCCACTTGCCTTAAGGAGGAAGCCTGCGTCCCCTCCCGCTGCCGTCTTCACCTCCCACCCTGCGCAGTCAGGGAGGGCGGACCAAGGTCACACAACACCCGTGCCCCCATGGGACTTTCAGGGAGAAAGTCACATGCTTTCTGTTTTCCCTTTTTTTCTTTTTTTAACTTTTTCTTACAGAAATTTTCAAACTCTTAAATGTATGGACAATAGGGCAGGAGCGCCTGGGTGGCTCAGTGTGACTCTTGATCTTGGGGTTGTGTGTTCAAGCCCCGTGCTGTGCTCCATACTGGATGTTGGGTGGGGAGCCAATGTAAATAATAATAATAATAATAATAATAATGTATAAAGAACAGGGCAAACGAACCACCACTATGTCCCCAGCGCCCAGCTCCCCTGCTATAAGCTCATGGCTCATCTTCCTCATCTGTGCCCCAACCCTGTCACCACCCTGCTGGGACTCTGATATGGACGGCTTGTATCTACAGAAGCATCACATCATTGACATGCCTAATCTGAAATGGGTAATAGTTTCTTAATGTTGTTGAACAGCCAGTCCATAATCAGATGCCTCAATTACTTAAAAGGTATATTTTCGCACTTTGTTTGCTCAAATCAGGATCGAAGCAAGCTCAACACACTGAGCTTTCTTCTAGAAAAGTCCTTTCCTCCCCTCTGCACTTTGTTGTTTGCTTGCTTGCTTTCCTTTGTTCTGTTTTGGGTTTTTGTTTGTTTGTTTGTTTTGGCCTTGGATCCATTGATTTCCCAGAGAAATGGGGACATTGGTTCCTCAGAGTGGCCCTCATTCTGGATTTGGCTGTTTGTCTCCTCGTGGCGTGTGAAACTTGTGGGTAGTCTGATCTAGAACAGCATGGCCCAGTAGAAATGTTGTGGAGTCCTGTGAGTAATTTTTAATATTCTTGTGGTCATATTTTTTAAAAAAAGTAAAATTAAGATTAGTAATCTATTTTATATAGCCCAGTATCTCCAAAATGTTATTATTCCAACCAGTAATCAATATGAAACTTCCTCATGATCTGTTTTCATGCTGTCTTCAAAATCAGGTGAGCATTCTGTGCTTACCACAAATCTCAGTTTCAGTGTATTCATCAGAAATAAATGACCTGTATTTAAAATTTTTTTAAAATTACAGTTAAAGCAGAGAAACATACTTAAATGTTTTCTGAGAGCTGTATCAAATATCAGAGGTTATAAACTTATTTTTTAAACATCTGAATATTTGACATACAATAAACACTCATGAGTCACATACGTAAACACTCATGAAACCATGCTATAATTAAAATATGAAATGTATCTATCCCGCCACTTTGACTTAGTTATTTAATTTTTTTTAGATTTTTTTATTTATTCATGAAAGACAGAGAGGGGCAGAGGCAGAGGGAGAGGGAGAAGCAGGCTCCCCACTGAGCAGAGAGCCTGATCCCGGACTCGATGCCAGGACCCTGGGATCATGGCCTGAGCTGAAGGCAGATGCTTAATCGACTGAGCTGCCCAGGGGCCCAGCATAATTATTTCAAAATATGCCCATGTTATTGTGTGTACTGAAAGCTTTGCCCCTTGCTGAGCAAGATCCCTATTGTGTGGCTATACCACAATTTGTTTTTGTGGTGGGCAACATTCTAAGATAGCCCCCAGGATTTCCACCCCAGGTATACACATACTGGATAATCCCCACCCCTTGAGTGTAGGGGGGAAGCTTTGAATATGATGAGATTTGAGGTGCTTAGTCAGTTGACTTTGAGTTACTGAAAAGGGAGATCCTTCTAGGTGGGTCTGACCAAATCAGGTGAACCCCATAAGGGGAAAAGAGTCCTTCCTGAAATCAGACAGATTTGTGGCCTGAAAAAGATTATTCTCTTGGCTTTGAAGAAGCAAACTGTCATGGTGATCAGAAAGTGACATCTTAGAGCTGAGGGTGTCAGTCCTACAAATGCGAATTCCTTGTGGGTAGAAGAGGATCCCAATGCTCAGATAAGATGATGACAGCCCCTACTGACACCTGTTTTTGGCCTGGTGAGTCCCTGAACAGAGGACTCAACCAAAATGCTCCAGAATCTTGACCCAGAGAAACTGAGAGATAGTAAGTTTATGTTTATTTAAGTTTGTAATATTTGTTACACAGCAATAAAAAACTAATATGTGTACCCATTGTGCCTATGGATAGATATTTGGGTTGTTTATGTTTGGGACTATTATAAATAAAGCTGATATGAACATTTATATGCAAGTCTTTGTGGGGATGTATGCTTTCATTTTTCTTGAGTAAATATCTGGGAGTGGTATGGCTAAGTAATATAGTAAGTTCATGTTTAACTTTACAAGAAATTGCGAAATTCTTTTTCAAAGTGGTTGAAGCATTATATATTCACACTAGTAATGTATGGAAGTTCCACTTATTCTTCATCCTGTAGCTTTGCAGTAAATTTTAAAATTGGGAATGTGAGTCATCCTACTTTGTTATTCATTTTGAGATTCTTTTGTCTCTTCAGGATCCCTTGTAATTCCATATGAATTTTAGGATGTGTTTGGATTTCTGGGTTTTTTGTTTGTTTCTTTTTTAAAGCCATTGGCATTTTGGTAAAGATTGCATTATGTATGTAGATTGCTTTGAGTAGTAGTATCATTCTTAGGATCTTAAGTTTTCTAATCCATGAACATGGAATGTCTTTTTTTAATTCACATTTTCTTTCATTTCTTTTCAACAATATTTTATAGTTTACAGAATATAAGTCTTCTACTTTCTTGTCTAAATTTATTCTCAGATATTTTCTTCTTTGGAATGCTATTGCAAATGGTATTGTTTTCTTAATTTCATTTTTAGTGTTTTAATTGCCGGTGTATAGAAATACAACTGATTTTTGTGTCTTGATCTTATACCCTGCCACTTTACTGAATTTGTTTATTAGCTCTCGTAGTTTTTTAAATGGGTTCTTTGGAATTTTGTCTCTATGGGATCATATCATCAGTGAGTAGAGATAGTTTTACTAATTAATACCTTTATTTCTTCTTCTTGCCCAATTGCTTTGGCTAGAATTTCCAATAAAATGTTGAATAATAGTGATGAAAGCAGGTATCCTTGTCCTATTCTTGATGGGAAGGTTTTAACTACAATTTCCATTTCTTTGATAGATATAGAGCTATTCCAGTTATCTGTTTCTTATTTCCTGAGATTACATAGTTTGTATCTTTCAAGAAAATTTCCCATATCATCTAAATTGTCAACTGATTGGCATGAAGTTGCCCATGATATTTCCTTATTATTCTCTTGATATCTTTGGGACTTGAATTAATATCCCTTTCCCATTTGTGATATTGGTAATTTGTGTATTCCCTCTTTTTTTCCTGATTAGTCTGCCTAGATATTTATTAAATTTGTTGATCTCCTCAGAAAACTAGCTTTTTGTTTCATTGTTTTTTCTATTGTTTTTCTGTTATATACATTGATTTGTGCTCTAAGAAGTATCATTTTCTTTCTTTTGTTTACTTAGGTTTCATTTACTCTTCTTGTTCTAGTTTCTTAAGGTAGAGGTTGAGGTCATTGATGTGAGTATATTATTTGATATCTATTTTTTTCTAATATAGGAATTTACTGCTGTAAGTCCTCTAAGTATCATTTTAGCTGCATCCCACATATTTTGACAGGTTGTGTTTTCTTTTTCATTCAGATCAAAATATTTTTAATTCCTTTATTAATTTTTCTGTTGCCCCAATAAGTTATTTAGAAGCATATTTTAAGTCTCAAATTGTTTGTTAATTCTATCTAATTTAACTCCACTATGGCCAAAGAACATACTTTCTATGACTTAAAATCCTTTTAAATTTACTGAGATTTGTTTTGTGGTCCGGAATATGGTCTGTCTTGTTAAATATGCATGTGCGTTCTGCTGTTGCTGTGTGAAGGGTTCTGTAAGTTTAAATCAGGTTAGGTTATTTGGTAATGTTGCAATGTTAAATATTCTTCCTGATTTTCTGTCTACTTGTTCTGTCCATTATTGAGTAAGTGCTGTTAAAATCTCAACTGCAGTTGCCATTGTGAATGACACTCTTTCTTTTCTTTTTAAAGATTTTATTTGTTTATTTGACAGACAGAGATCACAAGTAGACAGAGAGGCAGGCAGAGAGAGAGGGAAGCAGGCTCCCTGCTGAGCAGAGAGCCCAATGTAGGGCTCGATCCCAGGACCCTGAGATCATGACCTGAGCCGAAGGCAGCGGCTTAACCCACTGAGCCACCCAGGAGCCCCGAATGACACTCTTTATCTGTTACAATATTCTTTGCTCTGAAATCTGTTTTGTCTGATGATAATGTAGACATACCAACTTTCCTTTTCTCATCATTTTACTTTTAACCCTTTGTGTCTTTATACTTAAAGGGGGTTCTTGTAGACAGCCTCTGTGTGCTTCTTGCTGTCCTATCCAAATTGAAATTTTCTGGCTCTTGATCAAGTTGTGTAGACCATTTATATTTAATGTGATCATTGATATTATTTTATTTAAGTCACCTTGATATTTATTTATTTATTTATCAAGTTTTATTCACCCATTTAAGAGAGAGAGAGAGAGAATGAGTGGGGGAGGAGCAGAGTGATATTCCCAAGCAGAGTCCCAAGTGAGAGCAGAGTCTCAGAATGGATACAGGATGGATACTCAGATGGACATCTAGGCTCTTTCCATAGTTTGGCTATTGTGGACGTTGCTGCTATAAACATTTGGGTGCACGTGCCCCTTTGGATCATTACATTTATATCTTTAGGGTAAATACCCAGTAGTAAAAACACCTTCTTTTAAAGAGCTCACCTGATTAGGTCAGGCTTACCAAGGATAAACTTGATTTGTTCAAAGCCAACTGATTAAAGGCCTAGTTAAATCTGTAGAATTCCCTGCACCTCTGTTGTGTAACATAAATCACAGGAGTGCCATCAATCATGATCACACTCAAGGAGAGTGTATATACGAGGGGTGGGGATCTGGGGGAGGGATGTGCATCTTAGAATTCTTGCCCCCACAACATTTTAAACTTACTACCATCTACCATCTAGTGATACTACACTACTTCACATGTAAAATGAGGACCTCATGCCTGTATGCTTCCATTCTCCCTCTCAACCTCTGTGCTCCTGCTTGTTTCCTAGGGCTGTATCACAATGCACCATGAACAAGAATGGCTTAAAACCGCAGAAACTTCTTCTCTCACAGGGTATAAGTCCAAAGCCAAGGTGTCTGAGGGCCATGCTTCCTCTGAAGCCAAGGCTTCCTTGCCCTCTCCAGAAGTCTTTGACCTTCCCCAGTTTGAAGCTCCTATCTGTCCCTTCAATGTCACCTGATGTTCTCTGGGTGTATCAGGGTCTTTAGAAGGCTATCTTCTGATGCAAACACCAGTCCTATTGGATTAGGGGCCCTTCCTACTCTAGGATGGGCTCATCTTAGCTAATGCCATCTGCAGAGGCCCTGCTTCCAAATAACGTCGCATTCTGAGATACTGGGGGTTAGGACTTCAGGATATTTCGGCTGGGGCTGGGCGGGGGGGAGGGAACACAACTCAACCCATAATAGGGCTGTATTGTTAAGTATTGTTGCCCACGTATTTACAAACCCCACATGACATTATTTTTGCGCTAAATAGTCAGTTATGTTTTAAAGATATTTAAATCAAAAGAAAATCTTTCTATTTACCCATGTGGTTTCCATGTTCTTTGTGTAGTTCCGGTAGGGGCTGAGGCTGAGTGGGGCAGCTGCCTACTGACCTCCAGTGAGGGGAGGGACGGAAAGAGGCCTGAGCCCCATCTGCAGCCCACTGTGGCCATGCAGGGCCAGACATGCAGCCCCCTGCCCGCCCCTGCCCCGTGGCTCATCTCTCTTCTCTGTTTACTGCAAGTGTCCCTGTGTGGGAGGACTGTCTCAGGCCTCAGGTTTTTCAACAGCGATCGTTTCCCTACATGGTGATCCCTCTAACTTTTTGTGTCTTTCCAGATGAAATTGAGTGTTAGTGAAATTAAGAGGCCCAAGATTGGACTTCTGGGGAGCTGGAAGGTGCTGTTTGTCGATCTGGGTGCTGATGGCATAGGTGTGTTTGCTTTGGGAGAACTCACCTGCCTACCCACCTCAAATATGTGCATATTTCAGGATGTATGTTTTATTTCAGTAAAAAGCCAAAAAAAGAAAAGAAGGAAAGAAACAAACAAACAAACAAACAAACTGGGACACCTGTGTGGCTTAGTCAGTTAAGCATCCGACTCTTGATATCAGCTCAGGTCATGATCTAGGGTCCTGGGATCAAGCCCCACATTGGGCTCCGCACTCAGCGGGGAGTCTGCTTGTTCCTCTGCCTCTGCCCCTTCCCCACACAGGCACACACACTCCCATTCTCTCTCTCTCTCTAAAATAAATAAATACATCTTTAAAAAAACCACACAAAGAAACAAGCAAGCCATTCACTGAGGCTGAAAGAGAAGCTGAGGACCTCAGGGGCCCTGCTTGTGCAGGCTACTTGGCTGTCCACTGGTGGCCACTACACGGCCAGCACGGGGCCAGGGCTTAGCTCCCTGAGCCTATAGGCAGGGCTCCAGGACCTAGGGGTGATGAGATCTATGAATGGCCTCTGCAAACTGTCAAGTGCCCACGCATGCAATTCTGAACCCCCAAATGGCAGTCCATCTTCTGACGACTTTGGGTTGTAGAGCTCATATCCCAGAGCAGCCGTGGCAGCCATGCAGCTGTGGTGTGTCTAGAGGCCGCAGCCAGGCCTCTGCTTGGACAGATGACTTGGAACCCATTATCCCTGCCTTGCGTTAGACTCAAACATGCCCTCCATGGGCTTCCACCTGTTATTACAGACAAGTGGCTGGAGTGGCTGGAGAGAGAGATGGGACTCTTCAGTGGATGTGCCCTTCAGTGGATGTGGCTGGTTCCCCTCCCCTGCCCCCAGTAGTAGACAGGTTCGGCCCAGCAAGTGGCCTACTCATGAGGGGGTGGGGTTCACACAGTGACCCCTGCCCCCACCCACCTGAGGTACCACACTTCACACCCACCCTTGGTTTGCTCTCTCCTTTCTTTTTAGGGGAAAAAAAAAAGTCAGAAATGCAGAAAGGGGTAAAGCAGAAATTAAAACCGCTCCCTGGCCTATTAGATGATTAAGAGGATCCCTGTCATCCTAAGACATACTCGGGCATTTTCTCTGGGTGTGTGGAGGTATCGTTTCCTTTTGCGAAGATCCGTTCATGCTACACAAAGCCCGAGTTATAACCGGCTTTTCTCCCTGAGTAGCTGGCAGACATTCTACTCAGAATCTCTTGCCTTCCTCTGACAGCCAGTGGTGTTCCCTTGAAAAGCGACCAGTGCCCTGTTTCTAGGTGCTCCTGATGTGTAGACTGGCCCCTGATTGGGTCCTGAGTAATTGCTGTGTCTAAGGTCAAAGGCGTCGATCCAGGCTGGCTTCTGCCTTCATGCCATCCACCAGCTGCTCTTGGGAAGGCCCTCAAAGCCTTGGGCACCTCCCATGGGGTCACATATCCCAGGATGTCCTTGCCATGGCTGGTTCTTCCCGTCACTGAGTTGGTCCAGATGTCACCTCCACACATCAGCCTGGGAGCAGGGCTCATTAGACCCATTTTACAGACAAGAATGTGAGAGGGAAAGTTACCTCCTTGGGGTGTCCAAGTCAACAAGGACTAAGTTAACATCCACCCTCTGGTCCCATTGCCAATTCAGCATAGCCCCTGTCTGCTGCTGATGGCATAGTCCTCCCATCAAGAGTCTGGGGCATTACAGTTCTTTGTTTTGCATGTGCAGAAACTCAACTCAATCAGAGTTAAGCTCAAAGGGAGAACATGTTTGTGTCTGTAAATCAAAAGCCCAGGGATGGACTTCAGGAATGGCTAGATCCAGGACATGGTCTCGGTCTCTCTGCCTCTTGGTTCTTCTCTCTCCGTGTGAGTTCCTTTTACAATGAGGCTGTAGCAGCTTCGTACATAATTCCTAAGCTTTCCTCGACCTGAGGAGAAAGACACGTTGCAATGGTAAATGTTAATAAATGTCCTAAGAACCGAGTCTGGGTAACGTGTCTACCACGAATCTGCTTCAAAGGCGAGAGGGTTGAGATGCATTAAGTGGCCGGGCCTGGATCCCTTGCCCTCCTCAAACCATTGTAGGCCAAGGCATTCCTGCCCTGGGTGGCTGGCTACCAGGGCCATATGCCTTTCTACCCCAGGCAAGAGAGGGAGGACAAAATGGGTTTTGTTGACAGAAGAGGACAGATGCTGGGCAGGAAGAAGCCACAGAGGCCAGTGACCCTGGGCAGCTGCTGCGGGTCCGCCATGGCAAGAAGCCCAGGGGCAAACCCAGTTTCCCAGTGGCACGCCAGCACCGGCCGCATGCTGGACTTGCTCTGGACCCCCTGCTGCAGCTTGAGCAGAGGTATCAGGCCCTCACCTGAGGGCCTTCACAGGGGCACCTGGAGCTGAGAAGAGTAAACAGTGGAGCCCATTAGTGGCTTACTCCTTGGGGAAGTTGCTAGGTGAGCAGAGCCTGAGCCCACAGTGAATTCAGCTTAAGTAATAAGGGATTCAGGCAGACCAGCACCCAGTGCAGGGTGGGAGGCAGGCCCCAAGAGGGAAGGGACTGGGGCTGCTGAGCCAAGGATCTGATATACAGCAGACCCCAAAGACATCCTTTCCCCTGGTTGGATGTTTCTGAAGTAGCCCCAGTGCCTCTGTGTCCCTTAGGGCAGCCTCCCCATCCCTGCCTCTCACCCGGCCCCTCCTTCTCACTGCAAGGGTCTCCCCACCCCTCACCCCGGTTCCCCACATGCTGGCAAAGTTGCCATTCCTGGAAGCTCCTCTTTTTTTTTTTAATTTTTTATTTTTTATAAACATATATTTTTAACCCCAGGGGTACAGGTCTGTGAATCGCCAGGTTTACACACTTCACAGCACTCACCAAAGCACATACCCTCCCCAATGTCCATAACCCCACCCCCTTTTGCCCAACCCCCCTCCACCCAGCAACCCTCAGTTTGTTTTGTGAGATTAAGAGTCACTTATGGTTTGTCTCCCTCCCAATCCCATCTTATTTCATTGATTCTTCTCC